>NW_023458562.1:17951518-17964586 GCF_013731165.1 Rhagoletis pomonella
AGATTTTTATGACAGTGTTGGGTATTACCTACGTTCATAAAAATAGACATTAGTGTGATTCATAAAACATCGCAAAGTGGCTTTTTGGTGAAATGGCAACTTTGCGAACAAAATTGTATGAACGACCTATCGCAACTCCGGATTGCAAACGTTTAAGCTCAATAATTGTTCCCATTGTGATCTTTTTTATCCTTTGAAAATTTACAGCAAAAATAACATTTTCTTCCAAAAATTGTTCATTGCTATGAATGTACGTTATACTTGTAGTTAAAGTATCCTACTTCTGCTGCCAGACAACCGACCACTGCATTCTCAGCATGATTGCGCTATTGTCCTTTGACATGTGCTTGCTCGCATAGGGAATTGTCATATTTCAGAACAGCTAGTTTGGCAATCAAATTTCGAGCTTACTCCACTAAAAACATGCAGCAGCAAACTTAAGTCACTGTGTCCCACCGATACTTGTCACTTTGGCCTCATTTATGTGTCTGAATTTTTGTTGCTATGGTGTCGCAGGATTGCAGGATACTTTTAGTTAATTTGAGAATTCGGCTAAAACAAAATGGCAAAGTAAACAGTTTGGTATTATTACTGGAATTCTCCTGAAGAGACACAGAGGGCCTTATGCATAAAAAGTGAGCTTAAGCTCAGACTCAATTTTTGCACTGAAAGGGTGAGCTCAAGCTCAAGAATTTGTACTGAAAATCGAGTCGGAGCTTAAGCTCACTTTTTATGCAGGAGGCCCAGAGTTCTCCGATCCAAAAATATTGCTTTTTAAAAATTCTTTGCCATTATGCTTTGTATTTTTTCAGAATAAATTTATTTTGTCAGAGTTCCCTGTGGGAACTCTTTCTACCGAATTTCGATAAAAATGTTATTTTTGTTGGCTTTTCATCACTCCATATTCTCGCCTCTTATGTACGTATATTTAATTAAAAAAAAAAGTTATACGTCTAATGTACATAAATAATGTTTATGTTTGTGCTGTTCATTGACTTTCTTGCATTATATACTATCCATTATTAAATGCTTGTATGTGGGTGTAGTATTTTGTTTTCTTGCTTACATCTTGGTTTTGTTGTCTGTTAAATCCGTATAGAAAATCTTTTAAATTCCTATTTACATACATAGCACAAACATACAATTCGTGGTACTCAGTTGAGGGGACATAATAAATAATTCCACTGGATTAAGATTATGACATACTACGTACAAACACACACACCCAAGAACAAGATGGTTTTTGTAGCTGTGTGATAGTTTTGTTGACTCAGTTTGGATGGTTGGCTTTAAATAATAAATGCTGAGTGGCATCATAATAGAAATGAAAACCGAAGCTGATTCTGTGGCCGATGCAAAACATTCTGTCAAAAAAGTTGACAGCCACTCGAGTGCAGGAAAACAATATTTTTCAACTCTGCATGGTTTGCTATTAATAGATAATTTAACTTTAGAGAAGCTAATTTTGAAATACATGTTTGGCAGTTATGTGAAAAATTTTAATGGAAAGCTGGCTATAAAAATTTTCTGAAAAATGCTGTAAACTTTTTTTCAATCTAATATTACATTTACATTGGACCAAAATGCGTGATTTGAAATCAGTCATTTGAAGGTGTTTACACTGCTTGATCCGCATTTGCTTTGACTTCTCATCAAATGAAAAGGGAAGACAAAAACAAAATGTATGTAAACAAACACTACATTTATTATATTGTTAACGCTTTTTGGACACAAAAAGGCAATTATTCTTTGATTAAACTAAAAATGTGTAAAGCTCTTGTATAAATTAACAATTTTTACACACAAATTTCAAAGATTTATTTATTTCGTTGTGTTTGTTTTGTGTTTGAAAAATTCCAAATGTCAAAGACAAACCAAAGCTTTTGTGGAACTTTTGTTTCTGAGTGCGTTCAATAAAATAGTACGGCAATTGGAACGCATTTGTTTCGTGATTTTGTGTAAATGCGTCGAAATGCGTCATTCTGGAAATGTGAATTTGTATGGAGAAATGCGTGATTTGGCCTCGCATTTGAGGTTTCTCGCCCAAATGACGCATTTGGGCTCAATGTAAATGTAATATAACGATTATTTACATGCATAAATGCAAATTAAAGTACATATATACTTGTATTTAGGCTTATCTTTTTGTTATGTACACACATACACTGACGAACAAAAGTATTGGCACAGTGAATTTTTCGCAATATATGCAAAGATTTTTATTCTAATTTATTTTCGATAATCTTTTATAAAAATATACTTCATTTTACACCAAAAAACATAAACGAACAAATCGCGTTGTTTTTTGGCAAATTTTTTAGTGGAAGGTGTTGCTCATTTTCTCCATACAAAAAATAGTGGTCGAATATACTTTATATGGAAGAACTTGCCTGAAAAAAAATACCAAAAATCAACGCGATTTTCTAGCGACTTCAAACTTGCATTTAGTTATACTGAATTTGAATGGGCTATAAAACTGCATACTTAGATTTTTCTAAAAAATCTGAATAAAAAGTTGCAAATTAGTGTGCAAATTTAATGAATTTTCCTGAGTTTTCTGATGTAGAATGAACAATATTTTTATAAAAAATTATCGAAAATAAATTAGAATAAGAAACTTTGCATATATTGCGAAAAATTCACTGTGCCAATACTTCTGTTCGGCACTTTATGTATGTAAATCAAATCCCCTAGAAGAATTGTAATTGAGATATAGAATGAATGAGTAGAAATAATCTGCTTGATGTGTGCAACATTTTTACAAATAAAAAGAAAAAATTAAAAATTAAAATCGGAGGAATTTTTTGTTGGGATTTTAAAATTAAGTATTTTTTGAATGAAAACTTAGAAAAGGAGCCATAACTAAAGAACTTGCAACTCTGTGCCTTTATCGATGTCCGACTTCCGGCTGATTGGTGGCATACAGTTTGTATAGACCTCGAGTGGCATTTTATTTACCCATAAAATAAAAAAAAAATGTAACATTAATATCCAAGGAAAAAGTACAAAAAAACAAATTTAATTTAGAGTAGAGTTACAAAATGAAAAAATGTTAAAAGCTAGGTGTGAGGAAGCTCACTGGTTTTGTCTAGTATACAATTTCTTTAAGTTGGGAGGAATTGGAAAGAAATCTTTTAAGCCAGAATTTTGTTGTCTCAAAAAAAAAAAAAATAAGCTAACCGTAATAGTGTGCATATGTACTAGAGCTCTTGTTAACAGTCGATTATCCGGTTAACCGATTATTCGAATAGTCGAGTAGCAACTTTTGCATTGACTGAAAATCGAATAGCAAGTATTCGATCGTTTCATTAACTTCGACTAGTCGTGCAATTGATTAACTGTCATTATTCGAATAGTGAAAAATGTTTAAATACAAATTTTTTCTCACTTCAAAACCAAAAATTTGCTTTATCCAAATGAGTTTACGTAAGCGTAGCTGGGTGTGGAACTTCTTTTCTAACTCCGAAGGTGGAAAGGAAGTCAAGTGTACAATATGTGGACAAAATATGGCCTATAATAATTCGACATCGTCTTTGACAACCCATTTGAAGGCCATTTGTAAAAGGAACAAGGAGCAGGACCTGGAAATGTATGTTTATGTTAACGAACAAATAAGTGGTAATTTTCCATAGTTTATCCTCCCCAGGTCCACAGATGTAGCCAAAGTGAATGTGCCGAACCAAGCCCGGCTAAAAGTTTCAAGCGTAGAAGAAAAAACGAAGATGGCGAAACTATTTCAAACGAGCGCCAAGAGACCATTTCTCGTGCCTGGATTCCATGAGTTTATGAAGGTGATGGATGCACTTTGAATTTTTCTATAAGTCACGTATTCATCTCCATCATAATTCATGCGGTACTACACCATTTTTGGTACTATAAATATTCAAAGCCTATCAACCGCAAAACTTATGAAATATTGAAAGAAAACAACTATTCGAATAGTCGAATCTGTCAAGTAATCGAATGAAAACAACTAGTCGATTATGAACGGTTAGTCGAAAGTGAGCGGTTAATCGATTAAAGATATTCGATTATTTTTTGAAACAACTTTTTCTATTCGATTAACCGATTAATCGGTTAGTCGATTAACAAGAGCTCTAATATGTACATACGCATATAACGCTAAAATTCATGTACATATGTAATACTCCTATATTGGCAGTAAGAGCTAGTACCGTCACACAACCCATATACAAAAACGGCACTCAAGTACACAATACATTGACAAAAACGGTACTAGACTGTCTCGCTTTGATTTCGGAATGCTTACACATTGAGAAGTTAGCTTACTGCCAATATACACACAATACTTGAATGCGAAATTAATATATCAGATACGGGACTCCACATTTCCATTTCTGGTATATGTAGTACGAGTAGAGGTGATAACAGTTTGAACACAACCACAAACAAGCTGAGTGGCACAGCAACATTCCTTGAGCTGCGTATGTGAAATACATAGATTAACCTCTCGAAAAGTAATAAGAAGCAGCGAGTAATAGAAACGGAAGCAGACGATGAACGACAGAAAATCCAATTCATTTGTCATGGCATAAGCAGTTTATGTTAATCAATGTTTTATGTCATAATCATTGAACTCACGCATCGGCGGTAAAATGTTGCCTAACTGCAAGAATATACTTAGGTAATTTTATATACCAGTACAGTATGTGAGCAAAGTATTAGAAACACTGAATAGTTAGTGAAAGCTTGAAGCAGCATTGAAGAATAGAACAACTACCGACTCGCGACGAGGATATAAAATAAGGATGCGGAAAAAGAGCTCAAGGGCTTGTTGTTTCAAGACAATCGCGATAGATTTTATATGTAGATACATAGACTCCCCCCATATAAGGGGAATTCGCGGAATTGCTTAAATATACATATGCATGCATGGTGTATAGCGTTGAGAGAGAGTTCGCGATTAGGACCATTTTTTTTTGTTTCACTTGCTCGGGCTTAGTTTTTAAAAGTTGACCGAAAAGTATTCCGTTTTTTTTTTAACGACAGATTCCACATATTTGGATAAATGCTATGTCAACAAAAGTGGTGTTATTGCTGCTATGGCAACTTTCAAAAGTAGAAAATAGACTTTAATATTTATTTAATTTTTTTTCCAGCACACCTGATTTTATGGTTGATTATACTTCACATACCTTTAATGCATGCACGTGGTTATATTCCGTATTTATGTAAATGTAAATCAATTTTTATTTCATCAGCAGAAGCGCCTATTTTAGCCATGAACTGGCGATTATGCAAATGCGTATGCGGTGTCCTTGCGTGAGAAGGTGTTTTCAAATAAATTTCCATACTTTGCACACGTATGCATGTAGGTGTGCTTTATTACATAAAATTGCCATTCATTATTGATAAAGTAAACGACATATCCAAATGGTTTTTGAAGCACCTTCACCTCAGTTCATTAACTTTGCATTTAATGGAATGGAATTTCTCATTTTTATTCGCAAATAATTTGGCAACTTTGTTTTAAGATAAATATGAAATTGCTTGATATCTCCTGCATTCCTTCGTACCCATAAAGGAGAGAAAGGCTTTGTTTCCTTACTCGGCAGGCAGACAAAGTTTTGCTTCCTTTCCCGTTTAAAGCAAAAATATTTAGTTTTTTTTTATAATTTAATTCCAGTTAGAGATTTAAAATTTTCAATGGTGGACCCGATATGTTGTTTCCATTTTATTTGGTTAAGTTAGAAAACTGGGAATTGTTTCCCCGATGGAGGCATACAATTTTTTTTACAGAAAGCAGCGCAGTTTCCAGTGAGTTGAGAATGTGAAGGCTTGAGTAAATCTCATAAAAATTCTATGGCACAGTTGTTTTAGGGTAAAACAAAGTGTTAAAAAAGTGGGATATTTTGACTACAAGACCCAAGAAATTTTTATAAGAAAATGCACTGTCGTAAAAATATTGCAATATACAATTAGAGTTATTGAAACTAGGTGAGCAGCATCAAAGCCTTCTATTATATCCATATAAGGAGTATCCCAAAAACAACTTCTACCATCAACATCACAAAACAACTCGGTATAAAGTGTATAAAACAATGTAAACAAAGTTAAAAAACAAAATTTTATTTTGCATTTGCACTAAAATAAAATAAGCGAAATCTTTCGTTAAGGTTAATAAAAGCTAAATTTTACATTATTTTACTTTTAACTTGATAGTTACAATTTTCATAACGTGCCAGACTTAAGCTAAACAAATCACTTTTTCTATCGATTTGAAGGAAGTATATATTCTGAACAACCAAACCAAATCGGATCAAAAATGCGAGTTTTCGGAGTATATCGAACTGTGCGACACCTATCGGAAACATTTTTTAGAGCTGTTTCTGTTTCTGTAGTAATATATGCATAATCTAAATATAAACTAAATCGGACTATAGATGCAGGTTTTCAAAATATTTCGAACCACGAGCTACTCACCGGAAACTCAACCAACGAAATCTCGCTTCTACTGCTGTCCACACATGTGGGGCAGCACAGGCAACACAAGAGCCTAGTAACAACAACAACGATGGTATCTTTTATTAGCTTCACTTAGTCATCTTTATAGCATGTCTCAAATCAAGCGATCGAGACCCAACGCTAACTAAGAGACTGAGCACAGTGCCAGTGTAGGCAGCAGCGGAACAAACACCCACACACACACACATACACATACACACAAACAGAATGAATTGTACAAACTTACCGTTAGTAAATCCTTTCTTGCAATATTTTTCAAATGTAGTACATTGCGAACGGTGCCATCTGGCAGGACATGAAATGAATCGTCGACGAGCGCATGCTCACGCCACCAGGAGACGCGCGGCGGCGGCACACCACCACTGGACAGGCACGTCAGATTAATGCTGTCGCCTTCCAAGTAGGGACCGGCCATTTGTTCGCGTATCGCAGCGCCATGGTGATCCAGTATCGTCAATTGAGTGGGTGGCACTGCAAAGAAAAAGGGAAGAATAGAAGGAGTGAAGTGTGGGATATTTGAAAAATGACTGTCAGAATATGAAAAGCTATGTATGCGAAGTAGTGTAAGTGTCAGGGAAGAGGATAAATTGAAAAAAGGTGACTGCATGAAAAATTGTTTTGGGTAGAGGATGAGGAAGCTGTAGCGGTGTAGTGAGGCAAACACTGTACTGGCAAGCTCGCAAGTGGAAGTTCGGAATAATTCAAAGAAAGCTAAATGGGTGTTCAAGTGTATGGATGAGCACGAGTGCAGGTGGAAAAAATAACTTGCTGGTTAGAGAGTGAAAAATGTTACGAAAACGTTAGCAAGCTGCGCGGCGACATCGCATCGTTACTTTTGTGTAACAAATTCCGAATAGTGTAAATTTTGCGCCTTTCCTAGGGTGAAGAAGTGAAAAATAAGCGACAAATAAAATAAAACGAATACGCATTGCGGAAGCGCAAATGCCTCGAGTGAGCGAGTTTAGCAAAGAAAACGAAATATGCGGGTGGTTGCGTATACGCCACAGAGTACCTTTATATTGTATTACTTGCGCTTTATATAATACACATGTTAATAGGTATGTGTATGGTTTTGTGAGCTTGAAATATTGTTGAGGCAGAGAAAAAGGTAATGGCTTAATGCCGAATGAAAAATATGAAATCATTTGATTTGCACAGCAAACTCAAAGGTAGAAATGAGCGCTTGAAATGCAGGTAGAGCGAATGCTCATGGGCAATTCGAAAAATGCGTGATAAGCACTAGTAAAAAAAAAAAATAATTCATGTAGCAAAAACTTAAAGGGACTCGGCAGTTATTTAAAAATATTTCCCGTAATTTTCTTGTTTTCATAAATTCTGTTTTTGCAAGGTAGGAAACTTATATTTTACTGCGAAACTTTAGCTGTGCCATGTCACCTGATGAACTTACCTAATACTGTTACATTAATGCGCCAGTAGCGTGTCGGTGATTTATGAAAGTCCACCCGACACTTATAGAGACCCGCATCGCTTGTTTGTATATTTTTGATGCGCAACGCTGGCGGATTTGTATCGTAGTAAAAGTGTGCTTTCTTCTTGAAGACATTCTCATCCGCCCAAGGGATGCCTTGCTGGAGTGCACGACCGCGTACATCGAAGCTGAAAATAGAAAAACATATACAATTTTTAGATATTTTTTTCATTTGCATTTTATGAGTACTGTGAGTTGAGTGTGAGCATTCGATCAAGAAAGTATTTAGATATTGAAGTAAATTCACCGATTTTTAGAAAGCGGAAAAAGCTATTAAAACACAGATTAAACGGAAGATCATAGCGGTCATGATCTTTATAAAATAAGTCATAATTGAACCCTTAAAATTAGATTTATATTTTTCCGATCAAATTCAAACGGATTTTATGATTTTTATTTTTAGGATAAATTGGGATCGTCATTTATGATTTTTTTTTGTACTATATCATAACCGTTATTTTCATATTTTATTTTTAAGATCATAAAAAACACTCTCCATTACAACGGCTAAATTGTTCCTAAAAAATAAGAATCCAAAAAACTGATTCTAATCTTAATTATAAGATTTAATTTATTATTAATAATTATTATAAAATAATTATTTTTCAAAAATAAAATAAAAATTTAACGAGTATTCTTAATCGAAAAAATAAAAATAAAATACTAAGTAATGATTTTCCAGTGATCTTAAAATAAAAATCTTGGTATTGACTCTGTTCGGTCCCTGGATTCAACTTGTTTTCCAGTGAAGTCTTGAGCTCACTTTTTATGCGCAAGCCTTAATGTGCTCTTGTGCTAGGACATTTTAAATAACTTATTCCCCAACTCTATCATCCTGGGAGATTTGTGAGCGGCGTTATTATATGACATGTTATCATTTCATCGATATCGCTATCCATATTGTTATCGAAACAACTACCAATAATTTTATCAAATTACTTATCGTTTTTGCTATTGAAAAATTTATCGATGCATTTGTCGAGAGTTTTATCGTTATATGTATCCCTCTTTATTTGTTATCGACTTTTCAATCGATGTGGATATCGTTGAAGTTATCGACAACTTGTATTTATGAATATTGTATGTGATCTTTTTATCACTGGTACTAAAAATGTTATCGTTGCATTTACCGGACTTATTTTAAAGAATTTTTTAGTAGAATTATACACAATACATTTTTTTTTGTTTTTTTAACATTTGTATGAAATATAAAATAAAATGTTTTACCGAAATATTTATCGACATTTCTATCAAAACCTGTATCCAAATTTTTAATGAAATATTTATTAGGGTACCATATTTAACGATATTTTTCATGTAATTTTTAATTGCAATAAGTTAATTTAGCTAAGAAAATCACTTAATAGTTATGCATTCTCAGCATTTATCTCCACAAAAAAAAAATCCACTCAACTAGTCACGCTAATATCCATTGCTTAAGCGCTTAATATTTGCTAATTGGCTACTAATTGGCAATTTATTAACTGCTCTTAAATAAAATTAAGGAAGATAATTATTGTGGCTTAGAGAGGATATAAACGTGTTACCCGAATAATGAAATGGCATGTCAAGCATAAGTGGATAAAAAAACAGCATAAACTGGGGTAGTTAATTGGACATACAGCATAGTAAATATGACCGAAAAAAAAATCGTGCTGTTGCGATAAAAAATTAATTAGCGCATTAAGAATTATTAGTGTTGTAAGTAATTTATATGCTAATGAGAGACGCATACAATAATAAATAAATACTCTATATGTAGGGATTTCATATTCATATTTACGTACGTATGTGGTGGACCAGCATAGTTAATTTTAGAAGGATCTGACACATTGTATGATAAGTGTCTGAGAACTCAGCAGGAATTATTTTTGAACACGCCTCTCGGTTTGGGCAAATGCTAAAAGCAAAATAATACGAGTAATATTATAGAATTTGCTTTTATTTCTTTTTGTTAATAAGTCCACTACTACTGGCTAGTTTATATATATGTACATACATTTGCACATAAATACATACCCCACCAAGCTTCAACGCAGTTGTTGAAAATATGTTTTTGATTTGGTCAACTGTTAATGAAGTTAACGCGCGTTAATTGAGTTCAATTTGTAGCGCCAACACATGTGTATAGCAAACGATTAGAACAAGCGAACAGCCACTAACTAGCGCTACAGCGTCAACAAACAACCACAGCAACACACTAACGAAAGTAGGGAAACATGAATGCGTGGCAGATTGCTGTTAGTGTGGCAATAAAAATGTATAAAAGGAAATGCTTTGAGGGGTTTACTATATTTTTTTATCCTTAAATACATACGTATATATGTATATGTTGCCGGTTTCAATCAGCTATTCGGAGCCAAAGTGAACGGAGCTAGTGGTCAGTATCGGTGGCCTGCAGAGCAGCAAAAATATGATTGTAGGTGAAATTATTAAGTGGAACGCTACGCATTGGGTCGCGTATGAAAGACGGAAGTATATATTACATTGGTGGTAGAAACTCAATTGATTGCTAGGGCGTGCAGATGAAAAGCTCGCTGATGAGGTTTCAATGGAAAAGGGTGCGTGAGCTGCTGTTCCAAAGATTTAAATATATTTTGTGGCACGTCCCCTAGATGTCGCACTCGTACATACATAATGTGAATAAAAAACTTAGATGGTTCCACTTTGTCAACCAAAGAACCAGGGCTTTAAGCATCCTGCCAGAGCTCCCGTCAGAACCGAATTGGGCACTTAGCTAGCTGCAGAAGCTCCTTAATGCATCTGGAGTCGACTACCGATCAGAAAAACTTTGCAACTGTAAATGTCTGGGTTTTCGTTCAGCGCTCAATGAGCTCATCTATTCAGGGGCAATCCGCTGGTTGCTACAGGAACTTCTTATACCGTACCTGTCAGAAGAGATGGCCTCAAAAGTTCGCTGCCATCCTCTCCATCCGTGAATATTTTAACTGGATCTCTGTTAATAATACGAAAATTATATATGTATGTATCACAGGTATTTAACAACAGTTCCATCCACATTCTTTTAGAGCTGCCAACTATAAAGTTTCCCAAAGCAAAGAGTACTCTAAGTATTGGGTCGTTTGCATAAAAACTAAGCAATTACTGTATCTTAAAGTTTCATACCTTTCACTTAAATTTATTTAACCAAGTTGAGTAAAAGGTCTGAAGTTTTACGAAAAAGCACTTGCTTAAGTTTTATGCATACGGCCCATTAAGTTTTAAAAAAATGTTCAAAGCTTCCTCTATACATTTTTGGTAGAGACAATTATTTATGCCGCATTTTTGCGCCCTTTAACCCAGACCACAACAAAATTTGACAATTTGATAAAAATTCATTAAAATTTATTTAAGTGCTCACTAAATGTGCCATTTGTCCACAATCACCATAAATTAGTGGAGACATGCATTTTTGAAAAAAAAAACAACGAAATTTTTTTTAAATGTACAAGAAAGAAATGTGGGATGGCAGTACAAGCGTGTCAAAAGTGTCAAATTGGCAATTCAACTTTAAAAGCGCCCACTAGACACACACATAAACACATACAGACGAAAAACTGTTGACAGCTCTCCCAAAGTGACAATCTGACAAAAACTGATGTCAATTACCATTGAAATAAACGGCGGAAGAAGGTGCCTAATGTAAGATGTTGTATAAGAAGATGCTATGTTTCGTATTAAAATTCCCGCAATAAATTTGTGTCGCGCATAAAATTAAATAATAAATCCATTTTTTTATTAAAATTGACAAAATTTCATTTGTGTTATTTCTTCGAATAAATTGACATAGCAACTTGGTACGAGTGCGTTAAAATGCGTACAAACACCCCAGCATCAGCAAACAAATGTGCCGTACGCACACAATGAAGGCGATGCTTTTACATCCCAAACAAGCAAAGCTTTTAAATAAGCTATTTTTGTGGCCAGCAAAGTCAGCGCATTGAGTGAGCAACTCGTAAAAATGCGCTAGACGAAAGTGGGAAAATTGTGACATAATTTAACAGGTAAACGCATCAGCTGTTTGTGGGCAGTATATGTAGGTGTCTTCGCATGGGCAGGTAGTGATAGTAGCGACTTCTGCCATTTCCTCAGCTAAATACATATATGTATATTAGGACGGCTCAATTTGTATGGGATATTTTTTTGACCATAGGAGGATTATACGCGTAATTTTATTCAAATTTGCTGAAGAAACCATTGTTATAAAACCAATTAGAACTTTGCCAAATTGGGAAAACGGGCTTCTTAGGGGTTATTTCTTATAACATCCGCCATAGGGCAAACTCCAAATTGATTTTAGACTCATGTTTCCTTCTGAGCCGAGGTAGAGTCCTCCCATGATATACGCGCATAGTAAAAAAAAATGACCCGCCCTAATGTACATACATGCTATACATACATATGTTAAGTATATAGGAATGTAAATGTAATATACGCACAAATTTTATAGTCCATAATTTGTGTTAAGATGCTCCGAACTAAACTTTACAAGGGGAGTAGACGTCAATGTTTGATATGACAAAAGTGGCAGAAGGTGTGTTTAGCGAGCAATAAAACGTCGAACTGTTCAAAGGCAGCAGTTTAGGCCCTTCACAGCTTCTCTACTCTGGTTCTTTACACTTTAATGCTGCATGCTTGCCGCACATCTGTCCGTTCATTTGTTCGTCCAATTCATGCAGTAAAATTTGAATTTACGATTTCCATATTTTTCACATTTTCCGCCCATAGATTCATCGAACAAAAATAAAACCAGGAAAAACATGAACATATTTTATGGCTGTTGCTCACACAAATTTCATTTTTATTGTTTACTTAAACGTTACATTGTACAAGCGCCGAAGCACTAAACATTTTTCATTCATTTTATTAATTCATCAAATGCATGCAGCATGTCAAATAGAAATGCAGTTGCATTTCGTGAGAGAATGTCAACCAAATATGTGCCAGATTTGCGAAGAGATTTTTTAGATAGTAACAAATTACGAAAAAAGTAAAAAATTACAAAAAAATTCAAAATAATAAATTTCAATTTTTTTTCACCTAATGGAAGTTAAGCTAACAACTTAAATAATTCCGAAAAAAATGTAGTAATC
>NW_023458562.1:17964686-17967693 GCF_013731165.1 Rhagoletis pomonella
CATATCATCAGAGATTATTTCATCTGATTTTCTCTGCAGTCAGAATTCGCGAATATCCTCCGAGTTAGTTCTTTCACGCTTTTGAGAAAGTCGAAAAAGTTAAACTTTTTATATCATACATATTTTCTTTGGGAGGTATGTTGCCAAGAAGCAACGTTTGTGAGTGCATAACCAGCTAATCTCGTTTACCGTACGAATTTTGTTTTGCATTTTGTGGACCCGTGAATACGAGCTTCTTACAAAAATTTAACCCAAAGTTGCTCAACGGTGTTCTTACGCCATTTCTTGTTTGCGTAGAACTAAAAACTGCATATTTTATGAGTACTTTTCGGAGCACAAAAGTAAGTTTACTGATGTGCAAATAATCATGTACATATTCTTGAGGAATTCATACGATTGAAATGTATGCTAAAATATTTCAAATAATCACAAAATTAAGTTAGCTGCATAACCGTATTTCCGCCATAAAAATGATGTTGAGCTTAAATCACCTACTTTCTAATTTCAAATAAGCCGCTTAAGTGTAGTGCGTTCATGCATATATCCCTATTGCAGCAATTAAACTATCCTGCAGGGCAGTTTATTTTCGTTAAACGAGTTTCTATTTAAATATCCACATACCAACTTTACTATAAATTCACTTTTTTTCTGCATTTCACAGATGCTTTTTCAAATTGAGGAGAAATAAAATATAGAAGAATATGTAAACAAATTAACATATATGTTATGTTAAATACGGTAAATAAATAAACACGTAAATTTTTGCTTATTGATATTTTATGCCCAAAAGTAGTTAGTTACAAGTTAGTTGACATCTAATGCAGGGGTATCAGGGTCCGACTGGGCCATCGCCCCACAAAAAGCAGTTAGCCTTCTTCGAACAAAATATGTTGTAAATGTTTGCGTAAACAGATTAAAGTTAGATTTAAGACAAGTAAGAGCAGCGCTGTCTTCGGCTATGCCGAAGGCTTCATACCTTTCATGAACATCTGCAAATTTTACTTTGACAGATTACTGCTTTTGAATACTTCTGCATACATCGATAGAGGAGTTACATACTTATATAAAAAATCGCATCTAAACAATCAGAGGTATGGAAGATATACTTTATATGACACTAATCTAAGTGATTTTCACCGCTATGTGATCGGTATGCAAACCGGTAACACAATTTATTGGGTTTAGTTTCGTACATAAAGGAGATATATGGCAAAAACTGGTATCTTAACAATCAGTGCTATAGGAGATAAAGCTTATACAGCATAGATTTTGACGATTTTCTCAGTAGACTTTGTATTATTATTTATAAAATATCTTACGAAATTTATCGGTTTTAGCTGTTCAAATAAAGGAGTTTTACAGTAAAATCCCATATCTGAACAATCAGATGTATGGAAGATATATGTTGTAGTCATCCGATCCTTTTTATTTCCACTGTAAGTATTCTGTTAATAATGAGTGAAAATGGTGCGAAATTTCATGTTCCTAGCTGCATAAATGGAGGAGTTATGATAAAAGACCTCATATCTGAACAATCAGTTGTATGGGGGCTGCAGGTTATAGTGACCCGATCTTTGTTATTTTCGCTGTAAGTCTTCTGTTGAAAATGAGTGAAAACAGCGCGAAATTTCATGGTCCTAGCTACAGAAATGGATGAATTATAACGAAAAATCTCATATCTGAACAATCAGTTGTATGGGAGCTATAGGTTATAGTTACCCGATCTTTTTAATTTTCACTGTAAGTTTTCTGTTGATAATTATTGAAAACGGTGCGGAATTTCATGTTCCTAGCTATATAAATGGAGGAGTTATAACGAAAAATTTTATATCTGAACAATCAGTTGTATGGAAGCTATAGGTTATAGTGACCCGATCTTTGTAATTTTCACTGTAAGTATTCTGTTGATAATGGGTGCAAGTACTGCAAAATTTCATGTTCGTAGCTGCATAAATGCAGAAGTTATAACGAAAAATCTCATATCTGAACAATCAGTTGTATGGGAGCTATATGTTATAGTGGTCCGATTCTTCCGGTTCCGACAAATGATTAATACATTATAAAAATACACCCACCTACCAAATTTGATCCGGATATCTCGAAAACTGAGAGACTAGATTGCATACAAACAGACAGACAGACGGACAGACGGACATGGCTAAATCAACTCAGCTCGACGTTCTGATCATATAAGTATACATTTTCATGGGTCTATCTCTTTTTGTTCTGGTACTTACAAACATCGGACCAAAGTTATAATACCATTTCATGCTCATGAAAGGTATAATAACATCACTTCCAGCAGGGTACGCAAAACAGGCATATTCATGCACACGCAAACAACCGCAGCATATATTGCCATCATCAAATCATTAAAATGGTTTCGTCAATTTTTATGACCTTGCAACAACAGGTTCAGCACGTTTCACTGTTCAAGTGATTACATTTGCTGGTGTATAAATTTAATACAAATTTAATGTGCATGCGAAGAATATTCTCTTAGCAGAGCATTTAAGTACGTTTTAATAACCCCAAATGGCTGGTATGTAGGCAAAAAGGAAGCTGCGCTAAATTATCGTAAAATGGAACAGATAGAGAGCGAGTGATAGAGAGACAGTGAGCGAGAGCGAGCGGGATAAAAGGAGGAGCGAGATGTGGTGAAAGTGATAGGATCTCAGCGGTAGTAGATTGAGTTGAGTAGATGCGGTGGAACAGGAAATTATGTGGCCCATAGCGTGCTGGCTAATTGCTTTTTTGGGTTTAATTTGCCATTTCATTTTATCGCTTCCTCATTCAAGCGCTACCGTTGCTACTTTTTAGCAATTTTATGGGTCGCTACTTTAGGTAATGTAAGCAATGGAACGGGTGTTTTTACTAATGTTTTTTCGGCGTATGAGAACTAACTGGATTAACAGAGATCAAAAAAAAATACAAAGTAATAAAAAAAAAATTTTGGTATAGATTACTACATTTTTTTCGGAATTATTTAAGTTGTTAGCTTAACTTC
>NW_023458562.1:17967793-17969458 GCF_013731165.1 Rhagoletis pomonella
GAAGTTAAGCTAACAACTTAAATAATTCCGAAAAAAATGTAGTAATCGATACCAAAATTGTGTTTTGATTATTTTGTATTTTTTTGATATCTGTTAATCCAGTTAGTGCTCATACGCCGAAAAAACATTAGTAAAAACACCCGTTCCATTGCTTACATTACCTAAAGTAGCGACCCATAAAATTGCTAAAAAGTATCTAGCAACGGTAGCGCTTGAATGAGGAAGCGATAAAATGAAATGGCAAATTAAACCCAAAAAAAAGCAATTAGCCAGCACGCTATGGGCCACATAATTTCCTGTTCCACCGCATCTACTCAACTCAATCTACTACCGCTCAGATCCTATCACTTTCACCACATCTCGCTCCTCCTTTTATCCCGCTCGCTCTCGCTCACTGTCTCTCTATCACTCGCTCTCTATCTGTGCCATTTTACGATAATTTAGCGCAGCTTCCTTTTTGCCTACATACCAGCCATTTGGGGTTATTAAAACGTACTTAAATGCTCTGCTAACAGAAAATTCTTCGCATGCACATGAAATTTGTATTAAATTTATAGACCAGCAAATGTAATCACTTGAACAGTGAAACGTGCTGAACCTGTTGTTGCAAGGTCATAAAAATTGACGAAGCCATTTTAATGATTTGATGATGGCAATATATGCGTGCGGTTGTTTGCGTGTGCATGAATATGCCTGTTTTGCGTACCCTGCTGGAAGTGATGTTATCTTAAATCTAACTTTAATCTGTTTACGCAAACATTTACAACATATTTTGTTCGAAGAAGGCTAACTGCCTTTTGTGGGGCGATGGCCCAGTCGGACCCTGATACCCCTGCATTAGATGTCAACTAACTTGTAACTAACTACTTTTGGGCATAAAATATCAATAAGCAAAAATTTACGTGTTTATTTATTTACCGTATTTAACATAACATATATGTTAATTTGTTTACATATTCTTCTATATTTTATTTCTCCTGAATTTGAAAAAGCATCTGTGAAATGCAGAAAAAAGTGAATTTATAGTAAAGTTGGTATGTGGTTATTTAAATAGAAACTTGTTTAACGAAAGCAAACTGCCCTGCAGGATAGTTTAATTGCTGCAATAGGGATATATGCATGTACGCACTACACTTAAGCGGCTTATCTGAAATTAGAAAGTAGGTGATTTAAGCTCAACATTATTTTTATGGCGGAAATATGGTTATGCAGCTAACTTAATTTTGTGATTATTTGAAATATTTTAGCATACATTTCAATGGTATGAATTCCTCAAGAATATGTACATGAATATTTGCACATCAGTAAACTTACTTTTGTGCTCCGAAAAGTACTCATAAAATATGCAGTTTTTAGTTCTACGCAAACAAGAAATGGCGTAAGAACACCGTTGAGCAACTTTGGGTTAAATTTTTGTAAGAAGCTCGTATTCACGGGTCCACAAAATGCAAAACAAAATTCGTACGGTAAACGAGATTAGCTGGTTATGCACTCACAAACGTTGCTTCTTGGCAACATACCGCCAAAAGAAAATATGTATGATATTAAAAGTTTAACTTTTTCGACTTTCTCAAAAGCGTGAAAGAACTAACTCGGAGGATATTCGCGGAGCCGAAGAAATTCTGACTGCAGAGAAAATCAGATGAAATAATCTCTGATGATATG
>NW_023458562.1:17969558-17972915 GCF_013731165.1 Rhagoletis pomonella
TTACCGTTATATGGGATGTGGGCGTGGTTATTGTCCGATTTTAAAAAGTTTCGGCCATTTGGTATGTTGTAGCAGGACCAACAACTGTGCCAAGTTTGGAAGAAATTGGTGCAGCGGTTACCAAGATATACGCATGTAACCATAAGTAGGCGTGGCTACGCCCATTTGCCAAAACTTTTTAATATTCTTATTTTTCGTCTAAAACTCATTGTAAATATCAATTTTGAGTGAATTATCTTCAGTAGTTACTAAAATATCGCACTTTTCGTATTTCTGAAAATTACCGTTATATGGGAGGTAGGCGTGGTTATTGTCCGATTTCGCCCATTTTCAATACCATCCGTCCCATGCCCAAAAGAAGTCCACGTACCAAGTTTTGTTAAGATATCTCAATTTTTACTCGAGTTATCGTGTGCACAGACGGACGGACGGACGGACGGACGGACGGACGGACGGACGGACGGACGGACAGACAGTCACCGCTTAATCGATTTCTCTTTTCATTCTGATCATTTATGTATACATTTGTCTATATCTATCTCGATTCCTTTTGCCTGTTACAAACAACCGTTATGTGAACAAAGTTATAATACCCTTGTGCACAAGTGCGCTCGGGTATAAATATATCCGAAGTAAATTTTTAATGTTTACCCTACATTTGTGTATAACTAAGTACCCAAGTCACTGGCTATTTGTATGCAATTCAAGTATTTAATGAGTTGCACATTCATCATTTCAAAATTATGTACTTAAGCGCTTGTAAGCATACAAATGAATTTGCGTTGAAATGCATTTAAGCTTATTTGCCGTTGCGGTTTAATTTGTCTTGGCATGCGTTCATAAATGGTTCAAATGCTTCTCTGAATTAGTGATTTATGCTTCTATTTATGTATATACATTTGTATAAATGGACGATTATGTGGTAAGACACAGCAAGATGCCCTAAAGGGTGCCCTCGTTTATGTTGTATTTTATGCATTTCTAAGATTTATTGCTTTCTAAAGTGCTAATTTATGTCGATTTACAACCGAGGCGCTTAATAATTCCATATGGGAATTATTGGAAATATTTTTCATGCAGATGAGTATTTTCTTTTTTAAATTTTCGAGACTGGTTATCTTAAGATGGCCTTAAATACTGCAAGAAATTATATTTATTAATTACTCACACACTTGTTTGGCAGCCGTTGCAGATAGTTGGAGAAGCCTAGTCCAACTCGGTATGACAAAGCAACATCATGGAGGCACCAGATGCATAAAAAAAATTCCAAGGCGATCGCCTCTCGGTAGGCAATGGAAAACTTCCGACTTTACGACTAGCATGAAAGAAGCTTTTCATAAAAACCAAAAGCCAAAGATTGTTTGCATCAATTTCTTTTAATCAAGCGCCAGATAGTTGTTTGCCTTTATTGTGTGACCAAAAATGGAAACTTGTTTTTTTTTTCATTTCATTACCTTTAACATTTTGCCGATGACTTTTCAAGAAATCTTCTTCTTATTTGGCCATAAAACCGTTTATCAGTCTTGGTCTATACGAAAGCTCTCTCGAAACCCACAAAGCTTTCTAATCTTTGCTTGACGTATCTATGTTTGTGCGACATAAAAAGTACACGCGTGATACGAGCTGGGTGTTATTGTACGCTGAGAGTGTTCTGCTGCTCAATTGCCTCCTCAGCCAAGTGTTATACTATTTTCCCTCCTTCTGGTGGGAAGGCCGTCTATATCAATGCCATCTCCATATACGAGCTTTGCCAAATACGGTACCGCTGCCATCAGACTTAAGAATTAGCACAAGAGTGAGTTTCCTTATCCAAAACCGCAAACGGCGCGAAGAGGTTTTGGCCACTGTTGACGAGGCACACATTTCTGTTCAACAGCTGGCTAATACAGTGTTGCTAGGATTATAAATTTAGGCATGGCGCCGTAAGGGCAGCTGCATTTTTTTGCGTGCTGTTAAAAGCTAAGGAACTTATTGTTCTTAAGCTTAATTATTGCTGTTCTAACTTCGTATTGGTCTAATAGAAGGTCACAAGCTTCGAACCAAAAAGAAATCGAACGATGAGCTATATTGGTACATATGTATGTTTGTACTCGTATGTAAATCCATAAAGGATAATTATAATTGTTTTTTATAAAATTTTGTATATGCCGTTAGGAAGTTTTTAACCCATTTGCTCCTGAGATAAGTACTACTTTCATTCACACTAATCTATTCGGTTAGAAATATTAGATATTTTTGGATTCCTTGAAAGGAAATTTTCAGAATTTGAGGTAAATTGGTCAGAGAGCAATAAATTTTAACTTTTTTTTGTCAATGTCTTTATAAAAAAAATTGAATTTCGGGGGTTTGGGGTTTGTATGGGTATTTATGTATTTGGGCGCAGTAAGATTCCCTTATCCCTTGTTATTTTCGAGGGAAAATTAGAGGCGTCACAATTTTTTTTAGCTACTTAGTCGATTTAGGCTTTTAAATGGCAGAGTTCGAACATAATTAGGAGTTGCGAATTGAATTTAACTACTATTTCCACAACAGCTTTTATATCCAATGACCCAAAGTGCTTAGTTCTGTTATATTAATCATTAAATAATTGATTACAACTTACATTAGTACATGTGTACAGTACAGAACCGTATTGTAAACCCTCGTTTTCCAAAACGATATTTCACATTATTAGTAGGAATGTCAGACTTGTTTCAATTAGGTTTTACTAATAAAATTACTAATTTTTTATTAATTTCCTTTTCTACTTACGTATAAACTGGCTTGATGTTGCCCTGTCGATACCAAATGACCAATTGCACCTTATCGGCCATCATTGTGCCGGGCATGAGGTCACACGGCAACGCCACCTCGAGACCCACGGCTGTCTGCACCTCTGAGAGTGGACCTAAAATAGAGGAAGAAAGTAATTAGTGAAACTGGCGTGCATACACACATTATTATTATTAAAATTTATTATTATGTACACGAAAAATTTGGTAAAACGGTGATATTAAGGCCAATAAAATGTAATTTATTACATAATTAATTGAGTGACTAGAATATTTGATGGCTATGGTTGATTGCTCATAAGCAGAGCTTGGGTGGCGCATACATTTGACAAGCGTGGTGATTAAAAATGCATAGCCAAACACATTGGCCATAAAAATTTGTGACAAATAAAAGTCGGTCATTAGCTTAATAGTATTTTAGAAAAGTTTTTTTTTTTCTGCTACGATTGTTGAAAAAATTATGAATATGAAATAATTGCCATTAAATGCATAAGTACATGAAAGCCGAGAAGTGTTGAAAAAAACATTATTGTATTTAGCTATAGCAAACCATAAAAACTGGTAATTAATATAAAAATATCCGCCA
>NW_023458562.1:17973015-17976099 GCF_013731165.1 Rhagoletis pomonella
AATTCTGACTGCAGAGAAAATCAGATGAAATAATCTCTGATGATATGATTAAAATAGAATAATTATGTACATAAGTAAATAAAATTCATACTTATTTAGTAATGCAGGAAACAGTAATCCAAAAAAGTTTTGATGCCCTATACCAAATTATGCTACGAGTATTTTCATTCGCCATTGTTTCGAATGGTTAACCTAATGAACAAGTTTTGATAGTATTTATTAATTGTTATTTTGCTACGAGCACATTAAACTTAATTAGATAATTACATACGAGTATTGTAAATAAATATATTTACATTCCGCAGGCAATAAAAAATTACCAATTAGCTTTTACAAATGAAATGAATCCTGCCTGCTTCATTACGAGCATGACTTGCACAGTGAATATTGTAATTGCGGCCGTTTACATACAACAACATTCCACATAATCCACATAGTACATACACAGAAGGTCAATAAAAATCATCACCACGCGTTCTTTCCCTCCATTTGGATAGTCATTTCAATTTTACATAAATATTTAATTTCCTAATTGTCTGTTTGTGAAAATGGCTCCCGGCTATCGAATAATTTATAGATTTATTTTTTGACCAAATAACCAACTGCTTACATAGCTCAGCTGCAGTACTCTTCTTTCCCAAACAGTGCCGCCATGACAATAGCTCAAATACGCCAAGTAAACACTTCAATGGCCTTAAGCCAAACATACATACAGTGAGCGTCAAAAATAAGTATGTATATCCTGATGTTTTGACGATTCCATTTATTTGTATTTTTCCATATCAATTTTTTCTTATTTTTTATGAAAATATGTATATGTAGTTCATTCAGAAAAATTCAAGAGAATTTTAGATTTTCAATTCGATTTCTTAGATAAAATTTGGAGAATGTAGTTTTGTAGCCCATTAAACTTAAGTTATAATAAAGTGCGAGTTTCAAGTTTCGCAGTTTTTTATATTTACGAGATCTTAAAAATCAATGGTAATTTTAAGCGACTTGAAACCTGCACTCTAATTTACTAAAATTTAATGGGTTACAAAACTCTATAAATTTTCTAAGAAATTTAATTGAAAAGTTGAAGATTTTTTGCACCTGCCTGAGTTCTGTATGAAATGTAAAAAAATTGGTTCTTGTGGTTTTTGTTGTTGAATGTACTATATTTTTATAAAAAAATAAGAAACATTTTGCGTGGAAAATATAAAAAATAAAATCGTCAAAACGTGAGGGTACACTTATTTTCGACGCTCACTGTATATGCCAAATTAAAATAATATTTGCGCGCGAGTTATTTCGCTAGTGAGCCAACAATGTATTAAAGCTCACGGGCGTTAAAACCGAGAAAAGCTAATGATTCCTTTCAACATTATTAATATTCAATGATATTTGATGTGAAAACACAAATGAAGAGAATAACGAATTGGACTGGGTGGGCGAAAAAAAAACACATTTTTGCTGGCGGAGGAATTTGGCAAAGGGCAAGCAGTTTCTGCAGTAATCGTTTTTTGTAACTGACCCGCTTCAAGTTTAAACTATTCATAGGGCTATAAAAAAAATCTTTGAATGAAAAACGAAAAGCCATTTATGAACATAGCGATGATATTTCAAATACTTGAAAGATATTATCCAGGACACGGAAAAGTTGTACGATGTCATTTTATATGGCATGAATCGAATTAATTGAGTAAACGGGCGACATAGCTGTTTAACTCCGTTCAAAAATTCAGTTTGTAACACGAAAATATATGTTTGTGGAGTAGTGGTAAGCAGTGCGCGCTACCACCCCGCAACGCCTTTGTTTAAGCCCTGGTCAAAGCAACATCGCAAGAAAATATAGAAAAAAGGTTTTTTCTTAACAGCGGTCGTCCCTCGACAGGCAATGGCAAACCTCCGAGTGTATTTATGCCACGAAAAACAGCTTCTCATAAAAATACAATCGCCGTTCGAAGTCGGCGTAAAACTGTAGGTCCCTCCGCTTTGTGTGACAACATCAAGGCGCACGCCACAAATCGGAGGAGAAGCTCGGCCTAACACTAACATACTATGTGTAAGCGCCAATCTATTATTATTTATTATCGTGTGCACAGACGGACGGACGGACGGATAGACAATCACCGCTTAAATCACATTAAACATTTTAATGCGCTAAAAATCGCAATAAACATTTTAACACTATTTAAATTGACAACTAATATTTTGAGCATTAGTAAGATCCTAAAAAAAGGCGAATAATTTTAAGACAAAGCTAAGAAAAAAGTTAGAAGCTAAACAGGATTTTTTCGGCTAAGCCCCATTAAAAATGCTAAATTTAGCCGGAAAATATCTAAATTAAAAATGTAGATTAAAATGTCACCCTTCAAACGCCGATCAGTTTGGCCTAAATTGATTAGTGTTACCAGATAAATATATGGGCATCAGCACAACATAGTAGCAAGAATCTGCAGAGAGTATGTAAGACAAAGAAACAATCAGCTTTTGACCTCTTTTTTACATTCTTTCAACTGATATTTATTTTTAATTTCTTCTTTGTTCTTCTACTCCAGCATTAAATGGTTTTCATTATTATTAGGGCTGTAAATATAGAAGACACACTGTGCGCAATGACATATTTATTTGTTCGCTTGTCGCAGGCAAATTATGAAATTACATAAATAAAAATGCCTAAAAAAAATCGACCACAATAAAAAAATCAATAAACGATAAGTGACAACAGCACTAACAGCGACAACAATAAAAACAAGCGCAACAACAATTTTATCGACAACTATAGAAGTACAGGCGTATTCATGTTTGCATTTATGACCCGCCAGCTCTGTACGAAGGTGGCTTTAACAGCAGCAACTCAAATTAAAGCAAGATGAACAAAAGAGAAAAATGGGGAAAAATTATGTCAATCAATAAAATGTTATAATTTAAAAAATGACATGAATTAAATTGACAAGCTCAATTTTTTTCGTTTTACGGGGGTACAGGGGCTGGCTGGCTGATCTGTTGACTTTATTGGGCAAATTAAAAAAAAAAAAACTAACGTACAACTGCATGTCATAGTGGAGAATTGGGTCGATAGGCATGCCAGCTTGTCTTTTT
>NW_023458562.1:17979099-17982086 GCF_013731165.1 Rhagoletis pomonella
AAGAAATAAGTGGTGTTCTGTAGTGGAGTAATGATGTCAATTGATGCGACACGAACTGTCAAACGCACGTGCATTAACATACATACATACATAAGAACGCAGCCATACGATGCGCATCGATCTATCAAGTGAGCGATCGATCTTTGTGTGACACAGATTTTTAATGAGCCATTTACTTAAGTACACAACAAACATATGTAAAACTTAATTGATTTGAAAATTGCCGAAATTCATTAGGCATAATTACAAAGCTTTTACTTGGCCTCGACGCTGCACTGATTTCAACTAATAATTTGTCAAAGTGTGTTGCAACATTAACTGGGCGAGAGTGATCGTGCATGCAACATTAGACACCATCTAAGCACACCAAACTGCTGCGTGGGTTGGGGCGTGCTGCTTATAAGGTTCGTGGTCGGGCACGGCTCAGCGTGCAGTTAACAAAATTTTCGATGCATCGTATTTTATAACATTTAATTGAATTTCTGTCTTCAATTTTTTGTATTATTCACGCCTATTTTTTTTATTATTTCACAGCTAATTTTCATGGTTCAGGTGACTTGTCGCAATATTATGCAGATAGATAACAGTTGCATGTGGGAGTGTTGTTGTTGCTGTTCGTGCTCTATGTGTGGTGCATGTAATTCATTGGAAGATCCGTTACGGCGCGTGTCGCTCAATTTTGATTTGATTTTTATGATTAGAAATTTTTCGAACAGCTGCAAGTAAGAATATTGGTTTTTTAATTTAATGAAAATAAATTTAGCTGATGGAGCAAATTGCGTAACGCTTAATCGGGAGCGATTTTTATAGCAATTTTGCTGCTTACGAGCAACAAATATCACTAATCGTAATTTTATTAGAGTTTTTTTTTATTTACAATTTCATTTGCCAAGGCTTTGAGGCAATTAGGTTTATTAAATATGTACATTAGGGTGCATTAACCTACAGCCAAAAAAAAATCAGCACTGTTTTTTCACCGGAGCCATAAAATCGAGTTTTTTTTCTTTATAAAAATAGTTTTCAAAAACAATTTTTTTTTATTCATTATAGTAATCTCCAAAAATCGATTTTTTTATTTATATAAGAAACTTTGATTTTTTCGTTTTTAAATAATCAAATCGGTCCAGCTCACGTAAATTTTAATAGTTTTTCTGACATTTTTGTGCGAAAGTTTAAAGCTACAATAAATCATATAGTTCCGATGCAAAAACTGCAATTTTTTGTGGTGAGGCACCCTAATGCATACACATATGTGAATTACACAGCAATAACTATATGATTGCTTTAAGCAAGCTGACGTGCGTTGAAAAATTACCAAGCAAAAAAAAATACGAATTTATGTGAATGAATGAAAAAATTTACAAATTTAAATTCATTAATTAGTTAGTGAATTTCCCATATTAACTGCGCAAAAAGTAGAGATCAAAAGAAAAGCCTCAATCAAGGATACACATTTACAACTGCAATTAAAGTGCGTGGCAGTGGCAACAATAAAATGAGCGCATGCAAAAACAATAACAACGGCAACACAGCCGCAAGCAAATATTTACACGAAATAATTACAGCAAGCCTGCTATTTTAATCTTTAACTCCTGAAAACAAAGGAAAATTCACGCAGATTGTAAAAGAGAGTCGTAGAGCTGACGTAAGCAGAACTGCAAGGATATTAAAAGCGTTCTACGTGTATATACATATGTATATAAGTGTGCACGGCGGCTGGTAATTAAAATGAAAGTTTGCTGGCAATTGGAGCGCTTAAGTAAAAATTAAAAAAATAAAAACCAGAAAAAAATTCGAAAAAATACTATTTAATAGGATGATTGTAGTTGCAAGGCTCCAGTAGCATTCATTCGCGTAAACCTACTTGAACACATACATACATATGTGCGCAGTAATTTTCATCGACACACATTCTTATACGAGTATTTATCTCAGTACTTTTTTTCGGAAATTTATTCGGCTGGCCAGTTGCGGCGATTCACATGGATTCTGCCAACTTAATGCTTTGCCATTAAGCAGGGAAATGGAAGAATAACAAAGCCTTTTGGTACTTTTAATTTGATGATTTTAAAGTTGCCTCTTTTGTTAACCGACTTCCAAAAAAGGAAGAGGTTATCAGTTCGTCGGAATCTTTTTTTTTTTTTTTATGTATGTTACCGCATAACTTTGGACCACGTCAACCGATTTTTGCATCGGAAAGGTAGTGTCTCAGAGGTGGTCCCATGAGATATATATATATATATTTTTTTTTATATGAGAGTTGAAGTCGGTTTTTTTTTTGCTAAAAATTACTTGTTTTTGTATACTTTTTAGTATGCTCTCATTCGCTGCTTTGCCACAGCTACAAGTACATATATATTAACTTTATAAAGTTTTTTAAAGCTTACGAAAAATGCGCCGAAAGTAAAAAGCACACAGGTACTTGCTGACGACTAAAGGATGTGAAGTGAAGTTGGGGAGTAATCTATATATATAAAATTCAAATTATGTATGTACCTATAGACAAACTTGGCTCCTAAACGAATAAGCCGATCGTAACCAAATTTTACACACGCACTGGATATCTTCCAGGGATGGTCACAGGGTAAAAAATATTTTGATATATAAAGGGGGCGTGGCCCCAAAACGTGGACCCGGGTAACCTTAGGATGTATTTGTTTAATATGGGTATCAAATAAAAGCTGTTCATGAGTGCTTTAAGATTGAGCACTTTTCATATAGCTGGGTGACTAGGGTCTCGAGATACAGACCAAAACGTGGACCCGGGTAACCTTAGGATGTATTTGTTTAATATGGGTATCAAATTAAAGCTGTTCATGAATGCTTTAAGATAGAGCACTTTTCAAATAGCTGGGTGACTAGGGTCTCGAGATATAGACCAAAATGTGGACCTGGGTAACCTTGGGTGTATTTGTTCAATATGGGTATCAAATGAAAGCCGTTCATGAATGCTTTAAGATTGAGCACTTTTCATATAGCTGGGTGAC
>NW_023458562.1:17982186-17985930 GCF_013731165.1 Rhagoletis pomonella
CGCGACGAAGTATTAAAATTCAAAAGACTGTATAATTAATTACAATCAATATTATGATTCATTAAGTTGTAAACTAATACTAGTGCGAAGTAAGTTCTCCGGTCTTTTAAAGATTGTAAGCCAAGAAGTTTGCGTCTTCCAATATAGGGCGGCAAACCGCTAGGCCAATTTAGTTTAAGTAAAGCCATCTTAGTAAACGTCCTTTGAACTTTTTCAATTTTATTAATATGCGACGAATCCCTGCAGCAAAATTTAGGGACAGTCTGGCAAAGCGCTAGTTCCGCCTCACAAATTTCAGAACTGTCTCTGAACTACTGCAAAAGGGATGCAGAGCTGGAGGTTGAAACTCATATGTTGCTAGTTGCGCTGTCATCAATGTTACTCATCCTGGTCATGCGAAAGCTGACAAGAGATGCTATACTATATTTTTTCGATTTTTTAGTCCCTAAAACTAATAGCAAACTGTTTTCGTTTATTTAATATGTAGTTCTATACATAGTTTATGCGGCAACTGCTAAAATATTTCCAAAAAAGTCGTTACTGGTACCATTAATGTAATGATTTCGATGAATTTTAGTTTGTAGTCTTTATTTTATTAGAAAAACCTAAATATAAAATATGGAGAAGATTGGATTGCTATAACGTTCAAAACTCACAAAAAATGTGGGCCCAGTCATTAAATGTGATAGAATTTTGGGTAATTTTTGTTTCCTGCTTTCCACTCTCAGAAAACAAAGGTTATACAATAAAATGACTTAGGTGTCAATACTCGCTTTTTCCCAATATCTGGTGGGATTTTTTCATTGTTTGAAAAATTCTTTTCGCTAAATTATGCAAAAAGAAGCTGAAAATCAAAAATTAAGAAAATCAAAAATTACATATATTATATTAAATTACATATATTATATATATATATATTATATAAATATATATTATATAATATATATATATATATATATATATATATATATATATATTATATAAATTATATATTCGAAAACTACATAAAATTCTCTAAAATATTACTCTAATTTCAAGACCTGACGGACCGGTTACACACACACTTTTTTTTACTAATAATCTTTATAATCTACATTTCAAAGTAAATTTTTTGGTAAGGAAATAGGAAAATACCAAATAAATGATAAATACCTTCACCTGAATATTCCACGACATTTAGATAATTAATTACAATTGAAAAAGAAACACTTTCTGTAATGGGTTCAGCGCCAAATGCAACTAAACTGATTAGTCGGTATCGCGCCCATTCCCGTATTTTTTTGGAAATGTATCGTTCGTGAAGAAGGGGGGTGAGTAAATAATGTAAAATTTGGTACTTATGACTTTTACTATTCCCTCTCTAAGTCAAACCGGTTTTTTTTACCAACTGTCACCATGACTTTTTTCTACCTGCCTCCATATATTCGAAACACTGTGCGCCATTTCCTTTTTAAATATTCACAATATATTTAGAGTTAAAATTTGTTTGTTATTAATTTATAAAACAAATCATGATGCTTGAAACAAAATCATATAAACCGTGTTTCAAAACTTTATATAAAACAAAGTTAAATTTAACGATTTTTCATTAAAATTTTTTACTTTGTAATCAGATTAAAAAAAAATAAACATTTTTAAATAAAATATAAAAAATAAAGATTTTTTTTGTTATAACTATTTCGAGTATTCAAATTTTAGTGTATTAAAGTGTAATCTTGCATCTTAAACGAAAATATTTAAATTGGAGAATATCTTCAAGAGCGTGCGTAAAAAGTGTTACATTAAATCAGCGCGATTAATTATACTAAAATTTAATGGCTTATAGAGCTGCATACTTATAAACTCTGATTTAAAATATTGAAGTTTTTATAATAGTTTCTAGAATTCTACTAAATTACCAACACAGTTAGAAACGTGAATTTATTTGTTTATGTTATAATACCTATGAGCCATCCTTAAATAAAAAATTTACGAAAAATATTTAGCATGAAAATCATTGTGAATATTTAAAATTCTATATGTTCTTATTAGATGCAGGGGAGTCTATGTATTACATTTCAATACACTTAATACAATTTAACGCTGAGCTATCACAAATAAGCATTCAATATATCACCGTTTTTCTCCTTTTTTTACACGATTTAGTTTAGATTTTTAATTATAAGTATCCCAGAAATACCCATTATACGTAACAAATATAAATTATTTTTACGAATAACAAAAAGAAAAAAAAGGAATAATTGACAATTTATGTTCCTAATTTTAAAGCACAGTTTGCCTCAAAAAGTAAATTAGTGCAAATCAAATAGCTCTTTAAACATAAAATGAAGTATATATTTTTTATTTACAAAATTGTATGCGTGCTTATTCAAAGAAAAGGCTCTGTACTATACTTCTAAGAACCAGCTCAAAACTAACCAAATTATTTCTAGTTCGGAGGTAACTCTTTTTGAAGTATCTAGGAACTGTTGTTATATGAACTGTCTCAGAGCCATCTAAGCCAGAGTCAGCTCAGAACAAGTTCAAAAGTTCTGCAGAGGGCGACAATTGTCACTTCGTAGGACATCGCCATGTTAAAAAAGACAGTTGAAAGCATTGAGTTGAGATAGATGAAGAACCAGTACCGACCCTTTTCAGGCTAGCTCAGCTCAAGTTCTGAACCAGTTTGATTTGCTGCAGGGTATATACAATATGTATATACATACATACATACGTGTTTATTCCACAGATGCTTGTAATATTATTTCACCCAGCCGAACATTTTCGCCCCACACATTTACTTATTTTGTCATTTTAATGGCATACAATGTGCGGATGACAGACCTAATGACTCTCGAAGGTAAGTACATTTGGCCATTAAAAAAGAAAGATTGAATAAATAAATAAAAACTAACATCATCCAATAAAGCGGCCTAAAGACAACCACCGCTCCATCAACACATCAACAGGCAATATGGATATCCGGCGTGAAATTGGCGGAAGAGCAACACAACTAAAACGATTTCCACGAAAGCAAACGTACTAAAGAATGCGATTGAAGGAATAATATGTAAAAATAAAAAACTTAAAAAATGTGAAGAAGTGCGTAATGATGTTTCTAACGCGTACAGCGAGTGATGTTGAGGGGGACGAGATATACCAAGCTTTGGTACAAAAATGTGCAAGACGTGTAAAGCGAAGGTGGCAGCTCACGAGGCGAATACTTCAACGGCTTCTTTGATTTTCGCCAAGCTGGCGCGTAAAAATGTTGTTGCAAAAGTTTTTCGTGATGCAATAAAATTTAATAAATACTTCCTTTTTACTTCCATTGTCTCGTTTTTACTGCTTTAAAGCGGATATCGCACGCCATACTCGCAGCTATAGAATTTGTTTATCGACATTTTTTGTTTCTCCTCCTTTTAAATTTACATTCGACTTTGCCACACAGTGCGCCACTGCTGCATGCATTTTGACACACCGTTTGTTGCATATCAAACGCACGCGCTCATCAGCGCTTACAACATTTGTTGGCTCACACGTAAGCGGACATAAAAGTGCCGCGCACATAAAACAGATTTTGTTATTGCCAACATTTTGTTAGGAACAACATACGGTTTCTTAAAATACATAACAACAGATTTTTCTTAATGTAATGCCGTGTCAGAATAATGCTGTTGGAAGAGGAGGAGGAGCGGATGTCGCCATTGTAGAACTCCATAAAAAGACAAGCTGGCATGCCTATCGACCCAATTCTCCACTATGACA
>NW_023458562.1:17986030-17989332 GCF_013731165.1 Rhagoletis pomonella
TGTCATAGTGGAGAATTGGGTCGATAGGCATGCCAGCTTGTCTTTTTGTGGAGTTCTACAATGGCGACATCCGCTCCTCCTCCTCTTCCAACAGCATTATTCTGACACGGCATTACATTAAGAAAAATCTGTTGTTATGTATTTTAAGAAACCGTATTTTGTTCTTAACAAAATGTTGGCAATAACAAAATCTGTTTTATGTGCGCGGCACTTTTATGTCCGCTTACATATGTGTGAGCCAACAAATGTTGTAAGCGCTGATGAGCGAGCGCGTGCGTTTGATATGCAACAAACGGTGTGTCAAATGCGGGAGTGGATGTTGGTGAACGGCGAAATGCGTGCAGCAGTGGCGCACTGTGTGGCAAAGTCGAATGTAAATTTAAAAGAAGGAGAAACAAAAAACGTCGATAAACAAATCCTATAGCTGCTGGTATGGCGTGCGATATCCGTTTTAAAGCAATAAAAACGAGACAATGGAAGTAAAAAGGAAGCATTTATTAAATTTTATTGCATCACGAAAAACTTTTGCAACAACATTTTTACGCGCCAGCTTGGCGAAAATCAAAGAAGCCGTTGATGTATTCGGCTCGTGAGCTGCCACCTTCGCTTTACACGTCTTGCACATTTTTGTACCAAAGCTTGGTATATCTCGTCCCCCTCAACGTCACTCGCTGTACGCGTTAGAAACATCATTACGCACTTCTTCACATTTTTTAAGTTTTTTATTTTTACATATTTTCCTTCAATCCCATTCTTTAGTACTTTTGCTTTCGTGGAAATCGTTGTAGTTGTGTTGCTCTTCCGCCAATTTCACACCGGATATCCATATTGCTTGTTGATGTGTTGATGGAGCGGTGGTTGCCTTTAGGCCGCTTTATTGGATGCTGCTGGTTTTTACTTATTAATTCAATCTTTCTTTTTTAATGGCCAAATTTACTTACCTTCGAGAGTCATTAAGTCTGTCATCCGCACTTTGTATGCCATTAAAATGATAAAATAAGTAAATGTGTGGAGCGAAAATGTTCGGCTGGGTGAAATAAAATTACAAGCATCTGTGAAATATACACGTATGTATTATATACATATTATATATACATATGTACAAGTAATTCTTACATACATACATAATATTATGTATGTTTGTAAATTGGAGCGCTAAGCGTTGCGTTTTCCAATGCCACCGAGTGCCAGCGCCCGCTATAGCCAAATCAACGCGGCGTAAGTTTTGACGTTTTCTCATTTCCTCTCGTTTTAATCTCGTTCGCCCTTTAACTTTTTTGTATTTTCCTTTTCTTTCCATCTTCGGCATTTAACTACAACACGTAACGCCCTGTCAAAAATGAAAACTCCATTTGCTCATACAAATTTTATGGGCATGGCGATTTTTGACAGTTCCTTGGTGCTTGACGTGCCAATTTAGGGATGGTAGATGACCGCGAAAAGAAGTTTACGCCTTTCTTCGACGTCGACTATTTTAATACGTCTATCTTCGCCGTCAAATATGTTAAAAGTCTTTCTTTGCCGAAGTGTTTTTGCCAGTTTTTTTTCGCTGTCAACTTTTGAGCTCGCGTCTTTATTCGGTTCTGGTTGTGCGCCGACTTTGGGAAGCCCCACGTAACGCTTATTTCCCTTGATAACCCTGGAGAACATTTAAATGAGTATAATTTGAGGCAATGCACCCAGAATATCCGGAACCTTCATGGGGAAAATGCCTCTCTCCAGTTAGTTGATATTCTCGGTAAAATCAAGGTTGTGATGTCATCTGAAAAATGCGATGGACGGAGTTAAGTAGGGAAGGCAAATGCCCTGGTGACGTATACAACGATTCCTGAAAATGATGCTCATTTGTGTTCATGCGCCGAAACGAAACTTGAAACGACTACTAAACGATTCCAATGTCAAGCTGGGCAAGGAAGGGATTTTTAGCACCAGCATCGGTAAATTCAGCCTCCAAAAATAGCTTCGGTTATAGGTCGGAGGCTAATCGACTGGGCGGGGGTTCGAAACATGGTACTCATGGTACTCGAAGTCTGTACCATTAGCGTATAGCATACAAAGATTCAGCAGGCTAAAAGAGTGTCTCCAGATTTGAAAAATTAAACCAAATCGATTTGAACTCTTTAGCAAATCGATGTATGCAAGAAATGGGACCACATCTTCCGCTCCAAGCGTAATGCCGCCGAAGAAGTTGTTTGAGACATGGGGCTACAGCTTCCTAACGTACCGCCACCGAAGAAGTGGTTCGATTTAATGGAATGCCACGCCACTGCAGAAAAAATTATAGCACCCGAAATTCGTGAGTACGAAGGTTTTGTATGCTGGCCTTCTGGAAAAACGGCTGAAAATTCTATCAGAAATTGAAGCGATTTATGAAAGGGTTCAATAATGGCAATGGAGCAAATAGAAAATATGAAACTAAACCCGAAGTCAAAGATGGCAAAGCCGATTTCCCATGCACGGCTGAAAAACAATAAAGTTGCTGAATGCTGACTGATTTGCCACTATCAGTGTGTGTGGATAGCTAGTATAGTTATTCACAATATGCCAAAGCATGGAAAATACCCATGGCATCGCTGATTTGGTCATGTCGTACGAATGGACACACTCCACCGCAAAAAAGTATTCAAAGCCACAACGGTTAGTGGCAGCTGAGGAAAGCCTACACTGCGATGGAAAGACCAAGTCGCTAAGGATTTGGCTTCTCTTGCCATTTCCATTCGGCGTCAAAAGAGAAATAACTGGCGTGTTTTATTGATTTCCAACGAAATCGCTTAGACCGTTACAGTGGCAGTCAAGAAAAAGTAGAAGTTTATGTTTCAAATTTACTTTTTATATTTAAAACCCACCAAAGGGAGCAAGTGACCTGGCAGTCTGGAACAAGAGTAGATCAGCTCAAGCAACTACTGCTGTCAACAGTAGTTGCTTGAACTCATTTGCTCTTTTGCCAGAGTGCCACACGCCTCCTTGTTCAGTTTGGTGAATACACCTATTGTATTTCAGTTTATTCCTCTTCTGCCATTTTATTTTAACGGGAGGCATTAAATAGTCCCCCAACACCAAACATTTTTTGTTTCTTTAACATTTATCCCGCCATTTATGAGGCACTTGGGAATTGACATGCGGCCGTGCGGTTGTTCAATATGCTGTACGCAACCAATGTATGCGCAAAGTTATATTAAAACACAGGCAATGCTTTGCTGATATTTATTGATTTTTTGTGCAGGTAAAGGAAAGCAGAGCTCTATGCAAAGTTTCACCAGCGCATAAGTGTGCGGTTAGGAAAGAAAGAAATTTAAAAAAAA
>NW_023458562.1:17989432-18012417 GCF_013731165.1 Rhagoletis pomonella
GCAGTAGTTCAGAGACAGTTCTGAAATTTGTGGGGCGGAACTAGCGCATTGCCAGACTGTCCCTAAATTTTGCTGCAGGGTATGTACAAGTAATTCTTTCATGCATACATATGTATGTATGCAAATTGGAGCGCTAAGCGTTGCGTTTTCCAATGCCACCGAGAGCCAGCGCCCGCTATAGCCAAATCAACGCGGCGTAGTTTTTGACGTTTTCTCATTTCCTCTCGTTTTAACCTCGTTCCCCTTTAACTTTTTTGTCCTCTCCCTTTCTTTACGTCTTCTGCATCCAACTTCAACACGTAACGCCCTGTCAAAAAGAAAATTATATTTGCTCGGCACTAGCGCCGCGTTATTGTGGGATGCTTCATAAAAATTTTATGGGCATGAGGTTTTTGACAGTTCCTTGGTGCTTGACGTACCAATTTAGGGATCGTAGATGAACGCGAAAATAAGTTTACGCCTTTCTTCGTCGTCAGCTACTTATATTAACACGTCTATCTTCGCCGTCAAATATTTTAAGAGTTTTTCTTTGCCGAAGTGTTTTTTGCCTGTGTTTTTTCGCTTTCAACTTTTGAGCTCGCGTCTTTATTCGGTTCTGGTTGTGCGCTGACTTTGGGAAGTGCCACGTGACACTAATTATAATGGGAATCCATCCTGTCCCTGTTAGACCAAGGCTGTGATGTCATCCAAAAAATTCGATGGACGGGGTTAAGTAGGGAAGGCATATGCCCTGGTGACTTATACAACGATTCATCAAAATTCATTTACCGAAACGAGACTTGGAGCGTACCTATGAACGACTACTAGACAAATTCAATGCCAAGCTGGGCAAGAAAAGGATATCGGTAAATCCAGCCTCCAAAAATAGCTTCGGTTATAGGTCTGAGGCTAATCAACTTGGCCGGGATTCGAATCATGGTACTCGAAGTCTGTACCATTAGCGTATAGCATACAAAGATTCAGTGGGATACAAGAGTTACTCCAGATTTGAAAAATAAAACCAAATCGATTTGAACTCTTTAACAAACCGATGTATGCAAGAAATGGGACCACAGTTGTTTAAGACATGGGATTTCACCTTCTTCCTAACGTACCGCCACCGAAGAAGTGGTTCGATTTAGTGGAATGTCATGCCACTGCAGAAGAAATTATAGAATCCGAAATGCGTGAGTACGAAGATCTAGGATGCTGGCCTGCTGGAAAAATGGGTTCAATAATGGCAATGGAAAAAAATAGAAAATATGAAACTAAACCCCAAGTCAAAGATGGCGACGCCGATTTCCCATGCACGGCTGAGAAACAATAAAGTTGCTGGATACTGACTGATTTGCCCCTATCAGTGTGTGTGGATAACTAGTATAGTTATTCACAATATGCCAAAGCATGGAAAATACCCACGGCATCGTTGGTTTGGTCATGTCGTACGGATGGACACACTCCACCGCAAAAAAGTATTCAAAGCCATGGAAAGACCAAGTCGCTAAGGATTTGGCTTCTCTTGCCATTTCCATTCGGCGTCAAAAGAGAAATAACTGGCGTGTTTTATTGATTTCCAACGAAATCGCTTAGACCGTTACAGCGGCAGTCAAGAAAAAGTAGAAGTTTATGTTTCAAATTTACTTTTTATATTTAAAACCCACCAAAGGGAGCAAGTGACCTGGCAGTCGGGAACAAGAGTAGATCAGATCAAGCAACTACTGCTGTCAACAGTAGTTGCTTGAACTCATTTGCTCTTTTGCCAGAGTGCCACGCCTCCTTGTTCAGTTTGGTGAATACACCTATTGTATTTCAGTTTATTCCTCTTCTGCCATTTTATTTTAACGGCAGGCATTAAATAGTCCCCCAACACTAAACATTTTTTGTTTCTTTCACATTTATCCCGCCATTTATGAGGCACTTGGGAATTGACATGCGGCCGTGCGGTTGTTCAATATGCAGATAAGTATGCGCAAAGTTATATTAAAAAACAGGCAATGCTTTGCCGATATTTATTGATTTTTTGTGCAGGTAAAGGAAAGCAAAGTTCTATGCAAAGTTTCACCAGCGCATAAGTGTTCGGTTAGGAAAGAAAGAAATTTAAAAAAAAGAACATCGTCTGCCTGTCTTTGAAGTATTTCAAATGCACGAAAGCATTTGAAACTTTTCAAACTACAATCCAAATACAATTTGATTTTATGTTACAGAGAATCACCAAAAAAGCCAAGGGACAGAAATAAAAACTGAAATCGATTAACATAAGCACTTCTCTGGTGTTCTTTTCTTTCAATTTCTTCTTGTTTATACACTTTTTGATTGTGTGTTTTGCCGATGGGTTTCGATCTAACACTTGAAATGATTTATGAGCCGGAAAAAAATTATTTGCGGTACCGCAAATGCGGCAAATAACAGAAGAAATAAGGGCATTAGGCAGAAAGAGCAGAAATCAAACGTCCGCCACTGCGCAAATGTATCTGCTGCTGTTTTTTTTTGTCTGCTGGGGCGCAGAAGCAATTTAAATTCAAGTTTTATGTAGCGTACAAAACACTAAAAAAAACTGGCGAAGCGATGGTCGAGGCGCACGATTTACAGAAAACGAATCAAATTAAATTAGGCAAAGCAAAACAGTAAAATAATTTCGGCAATAAACGCAAAAACAAAGCTTACGGGAAAAAGAAAAAAAAACGAAAGGAAGTACACCAAACCAAAGTAGAGGATTTTTGCTGCGTGTCGTGGAAGAGAGACATGTGGCGTATGCGGAATCTGCCAAATGTTTTGCTTACATTTGAGGCGAAGCTTTGATTAGGGGTATACACTAAGTGTTATAACTTTGATATTGTCATAAAGCCATACATTTCAAAATCTAGGAATATCTAAAAAATATTTTTAAACTTTATAAAATTAAAAATTTACCAGCATTTACCGCGGTCCCACCCGCGCGATATATAGTTTCACGTTATGGTATCAAATTTCAAAGCTGCATCCCAATCCGTTATACCGAATACTATAGAATTATGCTGATTATTCTGACGCACATGGTTATTTTAATCGATTCAGTCTCGCTATTTGCTTTCCTGGATATTCTGGAGTACGAGTTGACCCTCGGGACATGATCTACGTTTGTGCCTTATTCGGACATTTAAATATGAATAACAACTTATCTTTCGTAGTTTCACATCTAAGCCAAATTTGCTCTATTTATTTTATTTAAAGGTGGATTCACTTAAATTTGGGAAATGTGGCAACTCCCTTGCAAAAAACTTTCATAATAATTTGGTTTAAATATGTAAGATATCTTGATGCAATGTTTGAACAAACTAATAATCTAAGATTTTTGATTACATAAGTTTGAATTTCAAAACAGGTAGCAAACCTATTCAAAAGCATTTTTGGGAATTTTTTTTTCCAACTTCTTTCGTTCGACAACCGTATTGTAATGTTTTATTTCCGCTCTCATTAAATTAAGCTGGAACTTTTAAATTGGTGGAAGTACTCTGAAAAATTTTTATAAATAAGCCTTTCTTTTCAAAAGTATTTTAGAGATAAAGCTTACTTAAACCACTCTCCTTTGACATTGATAGATAGCAACAAACTTAAAAAATAGAATTAAACAAATAAAGCCTTCTTGAACTCCTTGACTACTTGTGTATTAAAATATTTCAATTAACTTCTCGAGCAGGTGGCAACCCTCTTGAAAAATATTTTACAAATAAATCTTAGATGAAGTTCTCAAAACCAGTAGATTTTCGAAAAAAGTCTGAACAGGTGGCAACCCTCTTAAAATTTTTAACAAATAAAGCTTTCGTCAGCCTCACTCGTTTGATACCCGTATTAAAATAGTTCATTTAACTGTTAATTAATTTGATTTTTAATTTCAAAATATTCGTTGGATACCCATATCAAAATATTTGATTTAATTAATTTTAATTTTCTGAACAGCTGGCAACACTCTTAAACAATTTTTTGTAATAACTCGTGTTTGGGCCCATTTCGTTTTACACCACATGGTGTTAAAAATTTATTTAACTTATTATATTAAATGATTTTAACTTTTGAAAAATTTTCTTCAAAAAATATCCTACGAGTTAATCCAGGCTATAAATCTCGATATACCAAATTCCTCTGACATGTGTCCACCTAAATAGCTATCGGACCCTCCTAATCCCCCAATTGTGTTACATACATTTATTGCAAGATGATTTTTGTTTGTGTCACTCGCCTATCAATTGATATGTTGACGCACTAGCAGACAAACTAAGCCATCAAAAATGCAACCAGTCAATCGGGAGAATTGACCCCAATCAAATCTTAAATTGGGTTCATAAATACATATATTCAAACATAAATACATATGCTCGATTTAAATTTATGTATTTACATATGTACATTAGACTGCATCACCAAAAATTTTTCTGCCGGGACTCCAAAATCTATTATATTTGAAGACTTCCACCAAAATATTTCGGAAAAATATTAAGATTTACATGAGCTGGATCGATTTGAAAATGCCTCAAAAAAATGCAGTTTTATAGAAATAAAAGTAGTTTATTGAAGGATTTTTTTGAAAAAATCCCCTCAAAAAAGTTTAAACTTAAAGAATCTGCATAAAAATATTAAAAAAAATTGTCAACGTAATCATAAGAATGAGACTTTTTATGCTGTTTTTTAACTTTTTTCAAAGACTGGTTTAGGAAAAAACTAACAACTGGGCCAAAACTATACCGGTATCAGTGGAAAGGTAGTTTCTCACCCTTTTTATTCCTTTGCAAAAAAAAAAAATCATTCACGTAAAATTGTTTTCTTTTTAAAATATCAACACATCCTACATTTCTCTTTCAAATTTCGAATGAGTTTATTTACCAAGAAAAAAAGGGTAGATAAAGAGTAAATAAATATTTGAATTTTTTTTTTAATATTTGTGATTTTTTATCTTTTTTAAAAAATACTTAAAAAAAAATATTTTTATTCATAAAAAACTCAATTTCTGGAGATATTTTCAAATCGGTGCAGCTCACGTAAATCTTAATACTTTTCCGAAATATTTTAGTGGAAGTTTTTAAATATAATACATTTTGTAATTCTAGTGGAAAAAAATTGCCGATTTTTTTTTGGATGGCGAGTGATGCAGTCTAATGCACATGCATAAATGAGTAACTGCTAGCTAGCCGCTTCCTATAAGCCATCAAATTTTACGAGCAGCAATAAAAAGTCGCTTCAGCCAAGTGTCAGCAATAATCAAAGACATATTTAATACGAAAAGGTCTAAGGTAGTCCAATAAAAAAGCTTAGCCACTCATAAACAGTTGCATGCAATAAAAGTTGTGGCTATGCTCTACAGTTGTTACAGCTAAGCCCTGATTAACTGCACTTTCGTCGTCTACTCGCTCTCTTAAACAAAGCGCCGGTATTGATAGCCGCTGGCTGAGCGCCGGTCTATGCATACGCTGCCCATCTGGTGAACGACACGATCCCTTCCCTGCAGCGTTAAAAGCATTAAAATATTTTTCTAATTTGTTTTTATTTTTTTATTAACATACAATTTTATGGTGAGGCCACTTTTGCCATGAATGCATCTGCATTGATTTTCAAGGAAAAATAAAATAAAAATATATCCGAAGTAAATTTTTAATGTTTACCCTACATTTGTGTATAACTAAGTACCCAAGTCACAGGCTATTTGTATGCAATTCAAGCATTTAATGAGTTGCACATTCATCATTTCAAAATTATGTACTTATGGGCTTGTAAGCATACAAATGAATGTGCGTTGAAACGCATTTAAGCTTATTTGCCGTTGCGGTTTAATTTGTCTTGGCATGCGTTCATAAATGGTTCAAATGCTTCTCTAAATTAGTGATTTATGCTTCTATTTATGTATGTACATTTGTATAGTAAAATGGACGATTATGTGGTAAGACGCAGCAAGATGCCCTAAAGGGTGCCCTCGTTTATGTTGTATTTTATGCATTCCAAAGATTTATTGCTTTCTAAAGTGCTAATTTATGTCGATTTACAACCGAGGCGCTTAATAATTCCATATGGTCTACTTCTGGGTCATTATTGGAAATATTTTCCATACAGATGAGTATTTTCTTTTTTAAATTTTCGAGACTGGTTATCTTAAGAAATGAAAGAAACTATTCATAAAAACCAAAAGCCAATGATTGTGTGCATCAATTTCTTTTAATCAAGCGCCAAGTAATTTTTTGCCTTTGTTGTGGGACCAAAAGTGGAAATTTGTTTTTTTTTCATTTCATTACCTTTAACATTTTGCCGATGACTTTTCAAGAAATCTTCTTCTTATTTGGCGATAAAACCGTTTATCAGTCTTGGTCTATACGAAAGCTCTCTCGAAACCCACAAAGCTTTCTAATCTTTGCTTGACGTATCTATGTTTGTGCGACATAAAAAGTACACGCGTGATACGAGCTGGGTGTTATTGTACGCTGAGAGTGTTCTGCTGCTCAATTGCCTCCTCAGCCAAGTGTTATACTATTTTCCCTCCTTCTGGTGGGAAGGCCGTCTATATCAATGCCATCTCCATATACGAGCTTTGCCAAATACGGTACCGCTGCCATCAGACTTAAGAATTAGCACAAGAGTGAGTTTCCTTATCCGAAACCGCAAACGGCGCGAAGAGGTTTTGGCCACTTTTGACGAAGCACACATTTCTGTTCAACAGCTGGCTAATACAGTGTTGCTAGGATTATAAATTTAGGCATGGCGCCGTAAGGGCAGCTGCATTTTTTTGCTTGCTGTTAAAAGCTAAGGAACTTATTGTTCTTAAGCTTAATTATTGCTGTTCTAACTTCGTATTGGTCTAATAGAAGGACACAAGCTTCGAACCAAAAAGAAATCGAACGATGAGCTACATTGGTACATATGTATGTTTGTACTCGTATGTAAATCCATAAAGGATAATTATTTTGTTTTTTATAAAATTTTGTATATGCCGTGAGGAAGTTTTTAACCCATTTGCTCCTGAGATAAGTACTACTTTCATTCACACTAATCTATTCGGTTAGAAATATTAGATATTTTTGGATTCCTTGAAAGGAAATTTTCAGAATTTGAGGTAAATTGGTCAGACAGCAATAAATTTTAACTTTTTTTTGTCAATGTCTTTATAAAAAAAATTGAATTTCGGGGGTTTGGGGTTTGTATGGGTATTTATGTATTTGGGCGCAGTAAGATTCCCTTATCCCTTGTTATTTTCGAGGGAAAATTAGAGGCGTCACAATTTTGTTTAGCTACTTAGTCGATTTAGGCTTTTAAATGGCAGAGTTCGAACATAATTAGGAGTTGCGAATTGAATTTAACTACTATTTCCACAACAGCTTTTATATCCAATGACCCAAAGTGCTTAGTTCTGTTATATTAATCATTAAATAATTGATTACAACTTTCATTAGTACATGTGTACAGTACAGAACCGTATTGTAAACCCTCGTTTTCCAAAACGATATTTCACATTATTAGTAGGAATGTCAGACTTGTTTCAATTAGGTTTTACTAATAAAATTACTAATTTTTTATTAATTTCCTTTTCTACTTACGTATAAACTGGCTTGATGTTTCCCTGTCGATACCAAATGACCAATTGCACCTTATCGGCCATCATTGTGCCGGGCATGAGGTCACACGGCAGCGCCACCTCGAGACCCACGGCTGTCTGCACCTCTGAGAGTGGACCTAAAATAGAGGAAGAAAGTAATTAGTGAAACTGGCGTACATACACACATTATTATTATTAAAATTTATTATTATGTACACGAAAAATTTGGTCAAACGGTGATATTAAGGCCAATAAAATGTAATTTATTACACAATTAATTGAGTGACTAGAATATTTGATGGCTATGGTTGATTGCTCATAAGCAGAGCTTGGGTGGCGCATACATTTGACAAGCGTGGTGATTAAAAATGCATAGCCAAACACATTGGCCATAAAAATTTGTGACAAATAAAAGTCGGTCATTAGCTTAATAGTATTTTAGAAAAGTTTTTTTTTTCTGGCGCTAGGTTATTGCAAAAGTTAAGCTAACAGCTGCTACGATTGTTGAAAAAATTATGAATATGAAATAATTGCCATTAAATGCATAAGTACATGAAAGCCGAGAAGTGTTGAAAAAAACATTATTGTATTTAGCTATAGCAAACCATAAAAACTGGTAATTAATATAAAAATATCCGCCATAAATTGCAGTTGCCTTCTGTGCAGTATGTATGTACATATGTACATGTTTGTGTGTTTAGGGTCTGAAGCTTTTCGACGTCGCGCCGGCCGACCACAAAGCATAAAAGTCCATTAGACAAATTGAATTGCAATAATATCAAATAACAACAATAGCAATAATATCGAGGACGAGTTATTTTGTGTGTGTGTGTGAACTCGTATGTGGTTATACCCTGTATCAATTCGAACCCACCCTAGGTTATCGCTCGGATAGTCCTTATGGTTACCAGTACTAGCCCTGCAGGGAAACCGCGGAGTATTGAATCAAATTTCTAGAGTTCCGTACTAGGTCTTTATCGCCAAAAAGGAACTAGTCCGATATGAACTAGATCCCTACCAGGCCAAAATCGGCGAAAAGTGGTACTTTTAAAATACTAATTTTTTTCAGTTTTTTTCACTAGAAATCGAATTTAGAACAAGTTCGGAACTATCGAATAAGGGATACAGCGGGGGGCTTGTTTACTTTACATAGATATGTGTTCGGCGGTTTTTTCGTTCAAATACGATTCTATTCTGCGCTTCGCAGATGCTTTTTCATAGCTTGGTAATACAAAACTAAAATTTGTGTTAACATTTCAAAATCTTGGGATCGTCTGGAATCTAAAAAAATAACAGCGAGCACCTCTGCAAACTCAGCTACAGCTAAAGGTATGTAAACGTACATTTCTTACAATCATTCAAACAAATTTAATTTAAATTGAAAACACATTTCTTCCAAAATAACTTAAAATCGCACACACGGAAGAACCAAAAAGATTGAAAAATCATAATACTTTTTTCGTTCGACTGTCGATTTCAGAACTGGTTCGGAACTATAGAATTTAGGACTAGTTCGGAACTATCGAAAAAGGGATGCAGCGGGCGGCAATTGACACTTCCTAGGACATCGCCATATTAAATTCGCCAGTTGCTTGCATGCAAAAGAGATTTATCGCGAACCAGTACTGGGTCTAAATGTACTAGAAGCGCACCAGTTCAGAACTAGAGATTTTCCCCACAGGGAGTCCCTCTTAATTCCGCTGCTAATGGTTTCAACTGCCATTTTTGACATTGGTTAATTGTTTCTTTATTATCTGGTTTTGGACTAGTCCATTTACATTTTAGTTTCAATAAATTTTTTCGTTTGTATACGATTTCGTTGTGTACTTCACGGACGACTTTTCTTAATAAAGAACAAAACAAAAATTTAAAATTATACATATGTTCCGTCAATGGGATTTGAACTCGTACAGTGCTGACAGCACAACCAATAGCAGCAAGCATCTCTGCGCACTCAGCTACAGCCACGACATGTAAAAGTGTTTTCAAACCATCACTTGGAGCGATTGGTGCGTTTTTACATTTTGACAGACACAGAGTTGTATTCTTTGGACATTTTCTATTGAGCTGAACTTATTCTCGATAAAAATTTCTAGACAACACCAATCTGTATGTACATATCTGTGAGAGTTTCATTTTTTGTCTATCGCTAGAACGGTTCCTTAGGGACTGGTCGTAAGCTAACATTTTTGATGCAAAAAAATGTCCAATTCAAACCGTTTCAATTTTAACTGGTGCTTTTCGGAAAATTGGCCGCCTTATTGCTGCAGGGTATACAGAGGTAATAGTATAAATACATATGTATCTACATAAGTGTGTATTTTGTTTATAAAAATTTGTGTGCTGGAGCTGATGGTTATTTAGACCACAACAGCTGCAGCTCATATTCGCCTCTGGGGAATATGCATATGAAGTCGATATGTGGGATTGTTTTTATATATTTGTTATTGTTGTATTTGTTATTATTGTATGATGAAAAACTACAATACGATATGTTTACCATGCCATCGAGATGACATCGATGTCATTGAATAAAAACGAAGCCATGCGATGAGAACAATACACTTACCTCCAATGACGCATAAATGCATAATTGGAAGAATATGAGGAGCTGTATTTTCCATATATGTGCTTACACACATATGTCTGTATAAAAATACACATATTCGTGTACCTAAATACAAGGAAATAGAAGCACAGTACCTCACTTCCTCACAAAAATTCCAAAGAAGCTATAATACTTATTACAGCACTTAGTATTTAAAATTATCGAATATAGAATTTTTCGAATTTTCTAACCAGAAATAAATATATAAAAGAACCTCAAAAAAAATTATTCTATTATCCTTTTCTTTTTTTCTAGTAGATCAACCCAACTATACCATTAATTTAAAACTGTTAAGGATCGCATGACGGTAATAATTTTTTATTGGAATAGTGGTCATTATCAAACTAACTGCTTACGGAATTGTGTAAGCAAACATTGAACAACGGCCTAGAAAATGTGTATTTAAAAGCCTCTATAAATCAAAAAGACACCAGAGTGAGAGATGTCAGAATGAATGACAAAACTTTTTTATAATAAAGTCAGTTATCGACAATTGTAGACGCCCACTATTTTTTTTATAAAGGGGTGATACCAATACGAGAGAAGGCTCCCAACTTAAAAGGATATTCGAAGGAGAAGTTTTCTCACTTTAACTTAAGCAAGGGTCTTCCCTTTGACTTCCCAATACCAGCAGTGTATATCCAACGGAAGTGCTGGTTATCCAGTAATCAGCATAGAGCCATGCTCAAAGGCATGTTTAGAATGGAAAAATTTAAATAAAATACATGCATAAACACGCGCCGTCACACCTAAATACTACGATTATTTAATTAATTTTACTTCCGTTGCTTTGGAAACGCATCTTATTTTCTGCGTTCGAATGGCAGGGCTGTTGAAATATATTCTAATACAGTTCGCTTGAGAATATCTTATTGAAAAAGTCATTTCTGACACATTTATTAAGAGTTGCTCCTCATTTTCCAACTGGGAACCTAAAGGTCTTTAAAAAAGGCTCTTCATCCTCAAAGTTCAAATTTTTTTTATAGATGAACTCGTTGGTGTACGTACTAGAAGCGCGCTAGTAGTAACAAATTTGTCTCTAATACCATGTTCTGACCGACAACGAAAACAATTTGAAAACGTGTTTTGGGATTGTGGGCTGAAGGCTGTTCACACCGGCTGTTAGTGTTTTCGTTGGCATTTCTTACAACCTTTGATTACAGTTTTGCTACACAAAAACAAAATCAAAATGCTTTTCCCTCATTTTCTTTTCATTAGCAACCTCTTACTTTCATTCTTATTTTACTTTTACCAGCCAATTAATAATAAATTCGAAATGGCGTATTAAAGATGATAAAATATGACTTCCACTTCGATAAATAATCGAAAAAAACTAGTGAAAACACCGATTGGAATGAGTGGAACGTGAGTTTTCAAGTATTTTTCAGCGAAAACTGATTTCGTTTGACAGATTTTACATGGACGAAAACACAACCCTACAAGACGCGATTGACAGAAACTCCAACACATTCCCAACGAAAACTAACACATATGCAAAATTGTATATGCCAGTTTGGCTCTGTAGGGAATGACTGTCATTTGATCGATCAAGTGAGTGTCAATGCTGATAGAAGTAACGGTAGTTGGTTGCCATAGTAACCACAAGATTCACTAGGGCTGCATTTTGTGCTCAACAAAAGTAGTTGTACCTGCCAAATAATGTCGAGTACTGAAGTACTTGGATATAATTTTGAACTTAATTAGTTTAATTTTAATTTTATCATTATTCGACCCCGCTCATAGCAAAAGTAAGTAAAAATAAAACTTTTCATGGTGGTATTATATTATGGAATATTTCACGTTCAAATTGCTGTACATAAATTTTTCAAAGGTCAATTACATATATAAAAAATAAAAGGTGTGTCTGAGGACGTAGCCAGCGGTATTAAACATTCATTTTTGGACGAGGCATTGCTGCAGCTTAACTGTGACGGCAGATGGGAGAGAAAACCACTAAACAAACTTATACTGGTTGACACAATCCTATGAGGTAATATGTACACATATTAGGGACACAACAAGTTCTGACAATTTATTTTTTCGTTATTTATTTATAACTATATACCTATATATAAACCTTTTTAACATACTTTGTCAAAAATTCTCAAAAATCGACGCAAGTTCTTAAATAAATGGTCAAAAAGTATAAATAAATAGTATCCCTAATTATGTGGCCACTACCGTATCTACATATCTTTTAACAATACAAATTTTTTGATAATCTATTTGAATCCACTTAGATGCATTTAAAAAGAAAGGTCCTGTTGAGTTCGAAAAGAAATAAGGAAGGCAATTGAGCTCAATGTAATGTATAATATTATGATATTAGATTTAAGTATGTACATATGTACGTTGGTGGCAAAAATAATAGAAACGCCTTATTTTGCTTAATTTTTGGCCACATTTCCTTTGTTTATTAATGTTTAATGTACTGTGCTTAGGGTAATGTATTTAGCTTCTAATTTGATCTAATGTACTTAGCTTCTAATTTTTTGACGATCAATAGTTAGTTCATAAGATTTTATGAAAATAAAAGCAAAAAACAAGTATTACATGTGTCATTAATGATAGATTTCTATATCTTGGGAGAGAGATAAGACTAGACGAATTTTTACATCAGCTGTGAGTAATCAACAATGATATGAAAACATGACAGACTTGATGTGTCATGATTGATCGGTTATTACATCAAATTTGATTGCACATTACTGACTTATATATCTATCACGGTTGATCACTCATAATTGTCGAAGATTTACATCACTGATGATTAAAATTTGAAAGCCGAACTCAAAGGGAGTAAGCAGTCTAACAATATGCCAGAACGTATATGTTAGAAGGAGATGAAGCATCACACGTACACAAAAGTTTCCATCAGATTTTTCACACTGCCCTTTAGAATTTGATAGAAACTTGTAGGTAGCCAGTGACAGAAATATCTATCAGTCTTGCTACTCAAATGATAAGTCAAATGATAGTCACTGTTCTTGCAGGGAAGTTTTAAGTCGAAAAACAGTTTTAGCAACGAAAACATGTTTTCGATGTCGGTCAGAACATGGTATTATAACAGACTACTTGTTGATATAATTCAATCAAAAAATGCCTTTCATGCTTTGTGAAGCACTCAATGTTAATAAATATATGTATAACAAATTCACTTGATTTACAATAACACTTTTTTTCGCAAAATGCCATACAACAATTAATTCCGCACAAATTATTCAAATGTGTTTTACTTAAAGCACCGAAATAACTTTTCCAACATTTGTCAGGCATGAAACATTTTTTCAAAGTTGAAATTCATTCAAACTCGAATAAATTTTTTTTTTTTTTATCTACAAATGTTGTGCAAATTATATCTACTTTGACATCGATATGCCTCTTGTGGTAACAAAAAAGTACGGGATTAAAGTTTATTGAGCGCACAGTGCTTATGGGCTCAAAAAAATAACTATTTTTTCAAACCAACCAACCATCGTACAACTAACTATCAATGCTCGCATTAATTTTAGGTGAAACGTTTTTAGTTTGAAGCTTAACATTTTTACATTTCCCACATGTTTACAGCAAAAGGTTCTCAAAAGAAAAAAATAACAAGAAAAAAATTAAAAAAAAATTTCAATCTCAAAACTCACACACCATTTTTATTTACCGTTAGTTATTATTATGCTAAAGTTTGTTTGAGTTTGATTTATTTATGAACCGAAATTGAAATGCAGAAGCTCTACTGTTTTTAATGCTTAATATGACAATTTATTTTTATTTATATGTTTGGTTTTACTTTGATTTCTCTTTAACGAATATTTTTGTTAAGTTGCTATTGGGCTGGTCAGTCACGTTTTATTGTTGTTAGCGGCCCCAAGGTAATGTTTTGTTTGTGTGTGTGTGGAAAAAAATCTCCAAGCCATTTTCATAATAATGACTGTTGGAAGGGATTTCATTTATGAAAAACTTGTATGTTTGCATGAAAGTACGCACGTATGCACATTAATAAATAATATTCGTATTCAAATGATTTTTAATTGCTGCTGTTCAACTTTAAAAATATCTTTTATAAAGAAAAATGAAAGATGGGCATGGTTTTTATAAATTATCTACTAAAACTGCTAAGTAAAACATATTTTGTAGTTTTCGTTGAGAAGAAATTTTCAAATATCAAAAAATCGTTTTTCTTGGTGAATTACTGCGGCTTAAAAATCAGTGCTCACTATCAAAAAATGTTCCCAGACCATAAAATTATTCTTTGGGTGGATTTATTAAAACTTAACAACGTTTTGATGTCATATTTGACAGCTTTTACTCATATATGAAACTGTTCCTACTTTAAAAAACTGTTCGTTAACAGAAAAATTTTACTATACATAAGTTTTTTTATGTATGTTTATTGAAATTCCATACATCAGTTTTTGTGCACTGTGTACATGTACTCGCATGTACCAACAACAAATGCTTAAACGTTTTTGTTTGTGTGTTTGTTTTCAGAGTTTCAAATTTCGAACTCTCGATTCAATGATCCGCGTAACACCCGCGCATTCAACTCACATGCAAATGTATGTACATAGGTATGTATGTAAGTATGCAGAGCTTAAGGTAATCGTAATTTACTTAACCCACACTTTCGTGGTTCAATTTACCATTGTGGTTATCTAATGAATCGCTCTCTCAAGGGACAAGTTTTTGTTCAGGGCGGTAATCCAAACCAGAAGCTACCTGCAACATACCGGCCGCAAGCGTAACGCTATTTTATAAAATAAGCTTACGTCAAGATTTGATTATTTTTTTGTTTCACTTTCTATTGTTTACAGCGTTTTTACGTATCACGTAAAACATGAAACTCCTTTTAATGTAACATAGTGAGATGCATAGTCATTAATTCCCAATTCCCAATTCTCGGCAATTTCGATTTTATTTGTACGCAGGCATATGTATGTATGTAAAAATACGCATCTACTTATGGATATGAATGTTTTCGCTTGTCGCTACTTGTTTCTCCATCCGTTTATTCCCCGCATTTCTCCATTTATTATCTAAAAATACGAATTACTCGAATGACAAGTGGTAAACACACACTTTGAAGATGTAAAAAGTTGCAGGAACGCATTTGAAGACGTAACTTTGAACAGAAAAAATGAACAGAAAAGAAAAGAGATTAATAACAAACCGAGTGAACTAGTTTTGAAGCCCTGCAGGAGTCAACGTCGCTGTCGAACCTCACTGGGGAGCACTTCAACAGGTTTGGCGTTGTAGTTTTTGCTGCCTCCGAACGAGACGCCGACGACTTCTACTGGAGCGAAAACAACAGCAGAAGCGCTTTGGCTAAGACGGCAGCTGCATTCGTTTTATATGATTGCCGAGATTTATTTCTTAACATTCAAAAAAAAAGCATAAAACTATTATAAAAATTCTACAAGCGAAAAATGGCAGAAAAATATAAAAACGACAGCAAATTGAAAAATGTATCTGCTTGAGCAGCAGCTTATCTACGCTTCTGTGATTTAGTTAATACGGTGCGATGCATCGCCAACCAGCCGCCGGTTCTTAGCTACAAAGCCGAGCTTTGTGCCGCAGATTGCTGCCATTGTCGCCATAGCGGAGCCTAGGCTGTACATAGCGCAGAAATGCCTGCAGCTAGCGACCAGTTGGCTTAATAAATTCAATAATTAAAATGTTTATCTTAGGCTCCGCTGGCAGCGCGACGACGCCAAAACTCAGAGGAGCGACAAGTTAAGCTTAACAAAAAGAGAAAAATTTGCGAAAAATCCGCAAATTGATTTTCTTTTTACTCCTGGTGATTAACGACGTTATTAGCCCATTATGCGCCACTACGTGTATATGTGTAGCCAAGTGGTCCAGCGAGCAGGCAAGTGCTGTGTGAAGGTGGTTTGTCAAGTCATAAATATATATACTAGACTATGTAGAAGTAGGGACTCGATATTGGCGCAATGCTTATAATTCCAGCTTTTAAAGATGCAGAACGGAAGTGCCTTGTCGTTTTGACGTAATTTGCATGCTGTACACACAGGCACACCGGCTTGGCCGTAAGCAGACAGACCCATTTTAAGGTGGTTGAGAGATATGAACAGGAATGAAATTCACGGTAACTATGAAGAACAAAAAACAATGCGAAAATTTGCTGCTCGCATTCGTCGCGATCAGCGATCATTCGATAGCGGAATGTGAAAGAAATACAAATTCTCGGTTGGCGGAATACATTTTGTTGAATAAACAACATGGTTTGAGTTAGTAGAATATAATGCAGAAAAAAAAATCAACCAGCATAGGTACTAAATTTTACATCAAAAAAGCTTAAGTTTAGTTTAACTTAAGCGTAAATATCGAGCCCTAGCTGCGAAAAAACGCAAGTGATATTGTTTTCAAACCTTTTTTTTTTATGTGGAACTGCTCCTAGAGCATGTGGATAAAATGCAGCATCATCAACGTGAGTTTGCAGCTTTAACATTTCCTCCATTATTTGGAAAGGTTTAAAAAAAAAACTACTTTAACACACTAATTAGCCTTTAAAAAGCCTTTTATGAATACCAAAAGTCAAATTAAAACTGTTCCCATGTACGGCAAACAAGTCCGCTAAATTTTTTGCTTTTACAGGATATTTAACGGTTACTAGATTTATTTAAAACATTTTTGAAATATTGTGCTTAACTGTTCCCATACCCAGAAACTGTTCCCACTTTATTTTACACTTTAGTAAATAACTAAATGGTTTAGTGATACTTCCAGAATGATTTCCTTTGTATTTTGTACTTTGAAAACGGTATGCGTGCTATCTTTAATGGATTTCTTCACTGTGATATTATCAAGTAGGTAATTATTATTACAGAACTGTGAATTAGTGTATTTTCAAGAGCTCTCTACCCATCCACTTTTTATCGCAATAGTAATCTCTGATGAGAGCTCACTTTCGATAGAACTGTTACTTACTGTACAGCAACATTTTATTGCTTCCTTTCTTTTTCCTGTCTTCCTTCCCAGCGTCGCTAAACTCACGTCCATGAGTAGTGACTCAATCAATGCAAAAATAAAATAATTCACTTGAACACCTCGAAATATTTTTGAACGGCAACAATGCTCAGTGGTTCAAAACTGGAATTTACAGTTCATGATTCACTGGAGCCTTAATTTTTCAATAATTTGATAAGCCATAAAATTTACAAGAGACAAGTTGAGCCCGATTTCGGAATTTTTTAGACGCAAACCGCAGAAAATGTAGCAATTTTGAAGAAAATATATTCTCCTGTTCCATTTAATAAATGTTACATAATAAAAACTAGTTGAAAATAATTGCAGGGTGTCCCTAAAACGAGAAAAGTGACACACGAAAATTTTAAAATGTAAAAAAAAAAATATCACCAAAATCGAATATTTACTTTTTTTTTAATTTTTATAAACATTTTAGGTATTCAGTTTAATTTAAATTAATCAAATTGATTTAAAAATGAAGGCTCCAGTAAATTACGAACCGTAAATTCCAGTTTTGAACTACTGCGCTATGGTACTCTACCGCTGCCTGCTTGTTGAGCTCGAATCATTATTTGACGCCACGCTTGCGCACAATTCACTGCGTCCACGTTCATCGTCTACGCCAGCGACTGTATAGTTTCACTTCCTACATCACACCAAATATTTGCCTACTGATGATGGATGTGTGTTTGCTGCGTTGGCAGGAAGGCAGGAAGTTGTGAACATAAACGCAAGCAAGGCAATCAAACGCAGAGCTGCGAGTGACTAATAAATAGACGGACTTTGTTTATGTTAAATTTTTCATTTTTCATAATTTTTATTTACACTTCTAATCTAGTCACGACAAATTCAATGCACACGAACTGACGAGAGGGAAGAACTGTTTTTTTAGTACATATATATATCTTTTGATATACATATAATGTATGTATCTGTATGCATGTGCACTTTACTAGGCTTTCCAGTGTCGACGGCACTTGTCTGCCTCGTAAATATGAGCAACACAAGTTGACTAATTTCAATTTCTTGCTTCTGCTATTTAAGCATACCAGTGCATGGCAGTTAGTTCTTGTAGAACCCAGGCTCTATGCCATGTGTGCCACGCCATTGTTGCATAAATGATGTAGTTACTTAGTTAAGAAATTCTTATTGTCTGCCAATAAAGACAATTAGGCACTTGCTAGGCAAATGAGCTATGACGACTATGTCCACGACAATGGCAACAACGTTGACGATGGCGCTACGACAAGGCAATGAATGGCTTGGCTGTGAATATGTAGTGAAGCAGCTGGTGTTACTTGCAGCAATGGACTTTATGAATGTTGCAAAGGAGGTTGAGGCAAGGTTGTAGAAATAAAAGTTGCAAAAAAGAGCTGACTCTGTGGACAAGTAAAACATAAAAATGTAAAGTGTAATTGGCGCAAAATAAAATTGATGCATTGCGTACCACAATTCTTTTAAATACAAAAAATAATAATAATATCTCTGGAAAGCTTACTCAATCTACATTCCGCATTCCATGCTTAGCCTTGCGCAATTACAAAGCAAATTCTTAGAAACACGCACTGTCAGTCCTCTTCACAGCTATTTATCTTCTTTGATCTTTGAGAGTATTTTCAAATATTGCATTTAATTCTCTGTCTTATTTTTTCTGTCAATATTTTCCTTTTGAGTTTCCTTAGCAAAAAGTACGCAACTACTTAAGATGGTTTCACTTTCTTGCAAAAGTTGCTCGCTTCTAAGTATTCACACAGCTTCCAATGGATTGAACGCATAGCAAATTGTATTAAAGATACAAAAATCACAGAATATGGTAAATAAAATGTAGTAAGTAAGTGAGTAAAAGAAGATATACAAATCCATTGCACGCCACAACACAAACTAGAAGATACTCCCGCTGCACTCAAACAAATTGAATTGATATCTACTTTTTGAAGAAACGAAGTGCACTTTAAAAATAGAGCGCAGCAAAGAAGAGAATGCTCCAAAAGTAGCAAAGATTGATTAAGTAGTATCAAAGTAAGAAATTAAATGAAATGCATGGGAAATGAAGTAGAGACGTATCTCAAGCGTACTTAATTTTGTTAGTACTCATGTGCATACATATCACTAAAGAGAACAAACGTACTAGAAGAGCATGAATAATTTTGGTAGCTTTAGAATCTCAGCATTAAGACTTCAAACTTTTTTTTCATAAGTCGTTTGAGAAATGAGACTGAGTTGGGCACCTCAAGCTGCATACTGCCAGGCACAATATTTTCTATGCGACAATGTGGGTACGCGCGGCTTGACTAAAAATAGTAGGATTTGCATTTTTTTTAACTACATGATAATTCATTTCCACCAAGCCCTAACCGTAGTTAGTGACTATTGGAAAAAGGAGAATAGAACTCGAAGCGCGTAATTGTTATTGCTCATCTATACCACGATTGAGAGAATACAAAGGTTGCGCCGATCTCGGACCGCTATTCCTCTCTTAACGAATTTGACAGAATCGTTGTTTGCATGACGTCACACTTGTGCAACTTGTTTACGTTTTCCTTGCAACATTTTTTCTTCTTCTTCCATTCTTGCTCGCGTTTGGTATTTCTCTCTCGCAATTGCACCAGTGTGACGTCACACAAAAGTTATTCTCAAAAATCCTCTCTGATCGGCGCAATCTTGTATTCTATCATTCTTGCATCTATACGACATAATAGGTATTAGAGCAACAGAAGCCAATTCAACAATTTTTAGAATTTTCGTCTGTCGGTCTCTCTGTCTGTATGTTTGTATGCACATCGCTCGAAAACTAATGCATGGAATTGAATGCAGTTTTCACCGATGTATTTCCAGAGGTATAACTTAAAATATAGAATGAAAAAATAGAGAGTTGCCACCTGTTTGAAACCCGCAGTTTAAGTAAATTGATAAGATAAAGTAAATATTCCAATATGGCTGTTAAAAGAAAACGGTTTGAGAAGACTTACAACCGAAAATATTTTTGTTCAAGGTTGCCACTTGTTTGAAAATTTTAATTTAATTCAATTGAAAAGATAAATTGAATATTGTATTTGGGTATCAAACTGAAGAGGTTTAGGAAAGTTTACAGCCGAAAATATTTTTCAGGAGCGTTGCCATATGTTTGAAAAATTTTATTTAATTAAATTGACAAAATAAATAATATAAACAATACGGGTATCAAACAACACAAAAATACTTTTAAGGCGCAGTGAAGCACGCTGGACATTTGCTAGTATTAAATAAATGTAAACGAAAGTGCAGCCTATATGAGCTCTTAACTGCAGCTAATGTTTTGGTGGAAATAGGCTTTAAGTGGGGATAACTGAGTCAGTTTTTTTGAAGCAGTTAAGTTTGGATTCGATTTAGCTAGCTATTCCGAATGACCACAGCAAGTCACATGTAATGCACAGACGGTAGACGAAAACTGAAAGCGGAGAGTGGGAAAATAGTTTTTTGTTAAGCGATTAGAGAATAGCTAGCTGGTCAAATAGAAGTTGCTTACTTCTCCCAAAACTACTTCACCTGTCTTCTTTTTCTCGCTTCAGCAAGTAGACCGTATTTTTAATCAATATTTAATTTTATCTAACGCAATATCGAAAGTTCATGCATATCTCCTCATCTATGTACACATATTCCCAACGCTCACTCAAATCGCTTAGTATACAAATGGTGCGCTCATAACTAGATTACCCATAAAATTTGTTAAATAATTCTGACACGTTTAATTTTCCACTCATACAATACAATTATTATTATGCCAACGTTCGTCAGACGTTGCCAATGTTTAGCTCGCATATTTCCCCAAAATTTATAAATTCTAAGTACATGCTTACTTATGTAGCGTCAATGTACATAGCTTGAATTGTTTACTGTTTATGTGTAGAATCGCCAATAAATTACCTCTGAGCTACTTGGGAGCAGAGTAGCACCAAATATCGGTAAATAAGCCATATCTGGCGAATACAAATACATATGCACATATTTCCAACGAAAAAGCATCCATTTTCCATTTCCCTGTCTGGATTTTGACTTGCAACTCACGTACGCTTTTACCGCTCTAGCTAAACGCACATACACAAACTCAAATACAATACAGACAGACGTGCGCCGCCACATGATGCCGGCATCTATTTTCGAATAACTTTGACTTTCTTAGTACATATCGTATATACATATATGTATATGTAAGTGAGTGCATATGTACCCTGTGGAGAAATGCACTGGTGCCGCACTGGTTACAAAAGGAGACGTTGATTTTTTTTTTAATTTTTTCCATAAGAAATTCATGTGTATATTGGGGGAAAGTTAAAAAAAATATATTAAAAATCAACGCCAATGAAAACTTGAATTTTATTGTACTAAAATTTTATGAGCTTTAAATTCCCAAGGTATTATAAAAATTCAGTTTAAAAAATTTGAAATTTTGATGAAAACTGGTAAAATTTTTGTAAATTTGGTATAAAATTAAAATATTTGGTTTATGTACATATGTATGTGTATGGTTTTGCTTAAAGCATAAAAAATTAACAAACAATTTTCAACTTGAAAAACATTCTAAATTAAAATAAATCACCATGCGAACGCTTGTTTGAGTTACTGTATATGAATAGATATGCACAAATAAATATATACTAGTACTAAGTTCCTGCATACTTTATCTTTATGCCCCAAAGTGCCCATATTATTTATACGTTTCTATGTATTCTAACTTCATTGATTATTGCTGTTGTTAGAATTGATAAATTAGTATACTTATATTACAAACTTTGATCTTCATAAAATACGTGAGATGTTTAGGTATTTCCTGCAAAACAACTTTCTTCTCATTCTTAGAAAGTCAAAATAAAAGCCAGAACTTTTTTACTTAGGTACACACATGGCTAACACTTTCTAAAGTGTGTACATATACGTATAATAGGGTACCTCACAAAAAACAAAAGGTTTTTCTATCATAATTATACATTTTTTATATTTGCAGATTTCCGCCAAAATATTTCGGAAAAAGATTAAGATTTCCTTGAGCTAGGCTGATATTAAAATACCTCTAAAAGCCTCTTGTTTTATTCCGTGTATAAATTTTTAAACAGTTTTATGCAGGGCTTTTAAGCTTAACATCTTCTATCATCTGAGGTGATTTTTTTGGAAAAAATATTTGCAAATAATAATTTTATTTATAAACAACTCGATTATTGGAGGTATTTTCAAATTGATGCAGTTCATGTATATCTTAATATTTTTCCGAAATATTTTGGTGGAAGTCTAAAAATATAATACATATTATATTAGCGATGGAAAATCAGGACGGATAATGTTTGTAAGGAGAGTGATTTACCCTAATTTACATACATACTTAAGTGCATGTGTGTGCGCACTAAATAATTGCTAAATTAATTTAGGAGCAACAACGTTCGAAGATACGGACTAAAAATTTAGTAAAATGCCTATACTAGGAGAGAGATACCATACACTTAAGATATTTAGGAGGCAGCGCTTATTCCAAGCGCCACGACCATCTATTGCTACCTTCGATAAGGCACTTCTACGTACTACGTAGCAAATTATTAATTCAAGAGTAGTTGATTTGCGATTAGGACATGATAGACTCATGATCCCTGCCGGATGATCTGTTAGTTCAGATAGTAAATAGCTACTCCACTTTAAAGAAACATTGTTGATTAGGAAGCAGGAGCAATTTTTTTCAGCTCTTACGCGCACCTATATTTAGGCTCACATGCCCTGCAGAGCGCACGTTCCCAAAGAATTATGCCAACCAGCTGCATCAATTAAGTAAATAGGCCGAAATGATTTTCTGATAGAAAAGAAATAAGTGGTGTTCTGTAGTGGAGTAATGATGTCAATTGATGC
>NW_023458562.1:18012517-18018398 GCF_013731165.1 Rhagoletis pomonella
GCATCAATTGACATCATTACTCCACTACAGAACACCACTTATTTCTTGTCTATCAGAAAAACATTTCGGCCTATTTACTTAATTGGTGCAGCTGGTTGGTATAATTCTTTGGGAACGTGCGCTCCGCAGGGCATGTGAGCCTAAATATAGGTGCGCGTAAGAGCTGAAAAAAATTGCCTCTGCTTCCTAATCAACAATGTTTCTTTAAAGTGGAGTAGCTATTTACTATCTGAACTATCAGATCATCCGGCAGGGATCATGAGTCTATCATGTCCTAATCGCAAATCAACTACTCTGGAATTAATAATTTGCTACGTAGTACGTTGAAGCGCCTTATCGAAGGTAGCAATAGAATGTCGTGGAGCTTGGAATAAGCGCTGCCTCCTAAATATCTTAAGTGTATGGTATCTCTCTCCTAGTATAGGCATTTTACTAAATTTTTAGTCCGTATCTTCGAACGTTGTTGCTCCTAAATTAATTTAGCAATTCTTTAGTGCGCACACACATGCACTGAAGTATGTATGTAAATTAGGGTGGATCACTCTCTTTACAAAAATTATCCGTCCTGATTTTCCATCGCTATTATAATATGTATTATATTTTTAGACTTCCACCAAAATATTTCGGAAAAATATTAAGATATACATGAACTGCATCACTTTGAAAATACCTCCAATAATCGAGTTGTTTATAAATAAAATTATTATTTGCAAATATTTTTTCCAAAAAAATCACCTCAGATGATAGAAGTTAAGCTTAAAAGCCCTGCATAAAACTGTTTAAAAATTTATACACGGAATAAAACAAGAGGCTTTTAGAGGTATTTTAATATCAGCCTACCTCAAGGAAATCTTAATCTTTTTCCAAAATATTTTGGCGGAAATCTGCAAATATAAAAAATGTATAATTATGATGGAAAAAAAGCATTTTTTTTTGGTGAGGTACCCTATTATACGTATATGTACACACTTTAGAAAGTGTTAGCCATGTGTGTACCTAAGTAAAAAGGTTCTGGCTTTTATTTTGACTTTCTAAGAATGAGAAGAAAGTTGTTTTGCAGGAAATACCTAAACATCTCACGTATTTTATGAAGATCAAAGTTTGTAATATAAGTATACTAATTTATCAATTCTAACAACAGCAATAATCAATGAAGTTAGAATACATAGAAACGTATAAATAATATGGGCACTTTGGGGCATAAAGATAAAATATGCAGGAACTTAGTAATAGTATATATTTATTTGTGCATATCTATTCATATACAGTAACTCAAACAAGCGTTCGCATGGTGATTTATTTTAATTTAGAATGTTCTTCAAGTTGAAAATTTTTTGTTAATTTTTTATGCTTTAAGCAAAACCATACACATACATATGTACATAAACAAAATATTTAAATTTTATACCAAATTTACAAAAAATTTACCAGTTTTCATCAAAATTTCAAATTTTTTAAACTGAATTTTTATAATACCTTGGGAATTTAAAGCTCATAAAATTTTAGTACAATAAAATTCAAGTTTTCATTGGCGTTGATTTTTAATATATTTTTTTTTAACTTTCTCCCAATATACACATGATTTTCTTATGGAAAAAATTAAAAAAAAACAAGTAAGAAAGTCTAAGTTCGGGCGGAGCCGAACATTAAATACCCGGCGCAATTATTAAATATATGATTTCCACCTTTCCGAAAGCTACCGCTACATGATAAGCCGGCGTGTATAAATTTTAAGTAAACTAGCGTCCTTAAATTTCAAAATATTGAAATTTCAAGCATTTCTGAAATTTACCGTTATATGAAAAGCGGCCGTAATTTTAGTCCGATTTCAACAATTTTCAATGGTTTACTTTTATGTGGCATGCACAATAACCATACCGAGTATGGTACAAATTGCTAGAACGGTTAGCGAGATACATATACGTGATCACAAGTGGGCGGTGCTACGCCCATTTTCCAAAATTTTGTCATAAACGTATTTCTTGGTAAAGAATTGTTGCAATCATCAATTTTGAATAAATTAGCTTCAATATTTACTGATTTATCGAAGATTTTGTATTTCACGAAATTACCGTTATATGGGATGTGGGCGTGGTTATTGTCCGATTTTAGAAATTTTCGGCCAGTTGGTATGCTGTACCAGGACCAACAACTGTGCCAAGTTTGGAAGAAATTGGTGTAGCGGTTACCAAGATATACACATGTAACCATAAGTGGGCGTGGCTACGCCCATTTGCCAAAATTTTGTAATATTCTTATTTTTCGTCTAAAACTCATTGCAAATATCAATTTTGAGTGAATTATCTTCAGTAGTTACTAAAATATCGCAGTTTTCGTTTTTCTGAAAATTACCGTTATATGGGAGGTAGGCGTGGTTATTGTCCGATTTTTAAAATTTTCAGCCATTTGGTATGCTGTGCAAAGGCCAACAACTGTGCCAAGTTTGGAAGAAATTGGTGCAGCGGTTACCAAGATATACACATGTAACCATAAGTGGGCGTGGCTACGCCCATTTTCCAAAAATTTATAATATTCTTATTTTCCGTCTGAAACTCATTGTAAGTATCAATTTTGAGTGAATTATCTTCAGTAGTTACTAAAATATCGCAGTTTTCGTATTTCTTAAAATTACCGTTATATGGGAGGTAGGCGTGGTTATTATCCGATTTCGCCCATTTTCAATACCATCCGTCCCACGCCCAAAAGAAGTTCACATACCAAGTTTCGTTAAGATATCTCAATTTTTACTCGAGTTATCGTGTGCACAGACGGACGGACGGACGGACGGACGGACGGACGGACGGACAGACAGTCACCGCTTAATCGATTTCTCTTTTCATTCTGATCATTTATGTATACATTTGTCTATATCTATCTCGATTCGTTTTGCCTGTTACAAACAACCGTTATGTGAACAAAGTTATAATACCCTTGTGCACAAGTGCGCTCGGGTATAAAAATCAACGTCTCCTTTTGTTACCAGTGCGGCACCAGTGCATTTCTCCACAGGGTACATATGCACTCACTTACATATACATATATATACAATAGGGGTATTCTCGAAGTATTGCACGATGCACGTATTGCACGAAATGCAAAAATACTATCCCAAATTTCGAAGAGTACGAGAGCACCCCATTGCAAAGTGGTAGAATGCATGGGTAGCAAGCAGCGAAATTATGTATCAAATACAATAACAAGAGACAGCAGAAAAAAATTAAGTGAGCGAGATGAGAGGAATGAGAGAAATATGTAGCAATTCCAACAACAAAACAACTAGCACAGGGTCGCATATATCTTGCTATGCTATTTTGCAAAATATATACATGGGTTTCGACGTTGCATATTTTGCAGCGATAGGAAATGTCGTTTCCCATGTATTTTGTTGTTGTGTGTTTGCAAGTTATGCAATCCATGCAATCCGTGCTACGTGCAATGGCTTTGCAAGATTTGGAGAATACCCCTAATATGTACTAAGAAAGTCAAAGTTATTCGAAAATAGATGCCGGCATCATGTGGCGGCGCACGTCTGTCTGTATTGTATTTGAGTTTGTGTATGTGCGTTTAGCTAGAGCGGTAAAAGCGTACGTGAGTTGTAAGTCAAAATCCAGACAGGGAAATGGAAAATGGATGCTTTTTCGTTGGAAAAATGTGCATATGTATTTGTATTCGCCAGATATGGCTTATTTACCGATATTTGGTGCTACTCTGCTCCCAAGTAGCTCAGAGGTAATTTATTGGCGATTTTACACATAAACAGTAAACAATTCAAGCTATGTACATTCACGCTACATAAGTAAATATGTACTTAGAATTTATAAATTTTGGGGAAATATGCGAGCTGAACATTGGCAATGTCTGACGAACGTTGGCATAATAATAATTGTATGAGTGTAAAATTAAACGTGTCAGAATTGTTTAACAAAATTGTATGGGTAATCTAACGGGTGATTTTTTAAGAGCTTGATAACTTTTTTTTAAAAAAAAACGCATAAAATTTGCAAAATCTCATCGGTTCTTTATTTGAAACGTTAGATTGGTCCATGACATTTACTTTTTGAAGATAATTTCATTTAAATGTTGACCGCGGCTGCGTCTTAGGTGGTCCATTCGGAAAGTCCAATTTTGGGCAACTTTTTCGAGCATTTCGGCCGGAATAGCCCGAATTTCTTCGGAAATGTTGTCTTCCAAAGCTGGAATAGTTGCTGGCTTATTTCTGTAGACTTTAGACTTGACGTAGCCCCACAAAAAATAGGCTAAAGGCGTCAAATCGCATGATCTTGGTGGCCAACTTACCGGTCCATTTCTTGAGATGAATTGTTCTCCGAAGTTTTCCCTCAAAATGGCCATAGAATCGCGAGCTGTGTGGCATGTAGCGCCATCTTGTTGAAACCACATGTCAACCAAGTTCAGTTCTTCCATTTTTGGCAACAAAAAGTTTGTTAGCATCGAACGATAGCGATCGCCATTCACCGTAACGTTGCGTCCAACAGCATCTTTGAAAAAATACGGTCCAATGATTCCACCAGCGTACAAACCACACCAAACAGTGCATTTTTCGGGATGCATGGGCAGTTCTTGAACGGCTTCTGGTTGCTCTTCACTCCAAATGCGGCAATTTTGCTTATTTACGAAGCCATTCAACCAGAAATGAGCCTCATCGCTGAACAAAATTTGTCGATAAAAAAGCGGATTTTCTGCCAACTTTTCTAGGGCCCATTCACTGAGCTTCACAAGCGTTGCTCGTTAGTAAGTCTATTCATGATGAAATTTCAAAGCATACTGAGCATCTTTCTCTTTGACACCATGTCTGAAATCCCACGTGATCTGTCAAATACTAATGCATGAAAATCCTAACCTCAAAAAAATCACCCGTTACATAGGGTCTGTGTGTTTAGGGTCTGAAGCTTTTCGACGTCGCGCCGGCCGACCACAAAGCATAAAAGTCCATTAGACAAATTGAATTGCAATAATATCAAATAACAACAATAGCAATAATATCTAGGACGAGTTATTTTATTTGTGTGTGTGAACTCGTATGTGGTTATACCCTGTAGCAATTCGGGCCCACTCTAGGTTAGCCCGCGGATAGTCCCTCATAATTCCGCTGCTAGTGGTTTCAACTGCCATTTTTAACATTGGCGTGAATTGGAAAAGCACCGGTCCAACAACTCATCGTAAGATGTCATATGTGGTTAATTGTTTTTTATTATCTGGTTTTGGACTAGTCCATTTACATTACAGTTTTAAATTTTTTTTTTAGTTTGTATACGATTTCGTTGTGTACTTCATGGATGCTTTTTCGTAATTGAGAAAATCCGAAAAACAAAAATTTAAAGTTATACATATGTTCCGTCAATGGGATTTGAACTCGTACAGTGCTGACAGCACAACCAATAGCAGCAAGCATCTCTGCGCACTCAGCTACAGCCACGACATGTAAAAGTGTTTTCAAACCATCACTTGGAGCGATTGGTGCGTTTTTACATTTTGACAGACACAGAGTTGTATTCCTTGGACATTTTCTATTGAGCTGAACTTATTCTCGATAAAAATTTCTAGACAACACCAATCTGTATGTACATAACTGTGAGAGTTTCATTTTTTGTCTATCGCTAGAACGGTTCCTTAGGGACTGGTCGTTAGCTAACATTTTTGATGCAAAAAAATGTCCAATTCAAACCGGTTCAATTTTAACTGGTGAGGTACTGGTGCTTTTCGGAAAATTGGCCGCCTTATTGCTGCAGGGTATACAGAGGTAATAGTATAAATACATATGTATCTACATAAGTGTGTATTTTGTTTATAAAAATGTGTGTGCTGGAGCTGATGGCTATTTAGACCACAACAGCTGCAGCTCATATTCGCCTCTGGGGAATAT
>NW_023458562.1:18018498-18020734 GCF_013731165.1 Rhagoletis pomonella
ACAATCAATACTTCATTTTGACATTAATAACCACCAAGGCGAAAAACCGCTGCCCTGGTAACACCACCTTATATACATTTTTCTAACTTAAGCTACAAATATTAAGGAATTTCATGAGATTTTTAACGATTTCCTTGCTACAAAAAAAAACAAAAAAAACACTGCGGGCGCCAAACGGTTCGCCACTGCCACCCACCCGCCAGCACCTGCTGTGCCATACCTAATATTAATTACTAATAGTTGCACTCCGGCGCTCAATCGATTAACTAAAGCAGCGCTACAGCAACAGCGCCAGTGGAAAAAGTACTTGCGTTTTTTGAAAATCGAAAAATAAAAATGATTTTTACAAATTACTTTTTCGCGCTTTTAGGTTCTCTAACACTGGCCGCTGACAGTGCTTTTGTTTGTTTGTGGCCTGTTGAGAAGTCGCAGAGGCAAATATTTTGACAGTGCACCAGCATGCCGCAAGCTAAGTGCACTTCACCTGTGGGGCAACTCCTTTGAACTTTTAAATTAATTATTTAAATTCTCATATATACATACATATGTACATACATGTGTGAATGTTTGAACGATTACCCACATATATCTAAACACTTGACTTACTGAATTGAATTAATTTGATGAAATGCCTTCGTCACTCTGGCGGCAGCTCATACCGGCTTTGGCGCCCAATAGCTGTTTGTTGGCTTTGGCCAACTTCGTGTAATTAATCAAAAAATCACAACATTTAGAAATCTCCGAAAGCGTTGAAGCGTTGAACGTTGGCAGCTATGCTTGTAAATACATATTGTTTTTGTTTTGGTAAATGCACATCAATCGCCCTTTGATTGTCAGTGATAATTGATTTTCCATCAATGAAATGAGCATCAAGTAATTTATTTATGCCTATTTATGCAGAACGCACTAGCTTGTAAAACATCAAATGGGGAACAAATCCATCAAACAATTTCGCATTTGTCATGGATGAGTTTTTGTTTGTTTGTTTGTTATAAATCGACTTTTTTTTTATTTATGAGGCAATATGTTGCAGTGAAGCGGAGAAATGCGATTCATATTCAAATTACTTTCACGAGTTGTTTTTTTTTTTAGTGTCACTTCCTTCTCTCGCCAGAAAAAAGAAGCTAAAGCATTATTCCTGCATATATTTTAATTAATTGAGTTCCAGAAATAAGTACAATAAAAAATTATTCAAGTATTTGAACAATTTTAGCCCTAAAACGTTTATTTAGACGAAAAAATACCTAAATCATTGGGCACGTTCAGAAGGCGCAACAGCTCAGTAACTGTTGCGATTTTACCTTCTGAACGCGTTGTTGTGTACTTCTGATCAACTGAACAGTTGCGTGTTAGATGGTCGTAATATTTTTCTGATCATTTGAGACAACATTTTGCTGTGTACCTTTGAGAGTTGAATTTGACAGTTAATGCATCAAGCCGTTCAGAAGACGCATAACGATCACTGATTTTTTTAGAAACGGTTGCGCTCAACTGCTGCGTCTTCTGAACCTACCCATTTACTAATTTTTTCACTGTCACTCGAAAAAATCATAGTTTGTTTTAATTACTTTGGGAAGTTTTCAAATAGAATGTTGATATTAGGGGCCAATGACGTTGGCATCAAAGACAACATATCTGTGAAGTTGCATGAGGGTGGCACTACACTAAAAACAAAAAACGGCTCTTTGTAAAATTTTAGAAATTTTAATAATTTTTTTAATTTAATTTGGCACACTCGAAATTTATTTTGAAATTGTTATATACATGAAGAAAGTAATATATATGTACATAAGGAATATTGTGTACAAATCTTCCACGCCAATATTCAATTACTTTTAAATTAAATGACTTTTTTGTTAAAGCGTGCAAGACTGTGTATGGTACGGGACGTACATATATGTTACCTACATACACAACTATGGGCTTACCAGCACGAGTTGTTGTTTTTAATTTTTTAGTATATCTTTTTTAAGTTTTCATTTAAATACAATTGCGCGATGGAATCTTATCCTTTATGCAATACGGAAGATAATACATTGTCTAAGATAAGTTTGCCACCATTTTCGACCAAAAACACATTTTTTTGGAACTTGCTAATATACACAATTGATCAGAGAAAGATTCCAGGAACACTCAAACGAAACCTTCGCTGAATACTTTCCCTTTCACCAAGCTAAACCTCTGTAAGTCAGCAACAGCCAACGTCAAAGTCGCGCTTTGCTAGTCTCCCGGACCT
>NW_023458562.1:18020834-18023103 GCF_013731165.1 Rhagoletis pomonella
AGGTCCGGGAGACTAGCAAAGCGCGACTTTGACGTTGGCTGTTGCTGCCTTACAGAGGTTTAGCTTGGTGAAAGGGAAAGTATTCAGCGAAGGTTTCGCTTGAGTGTTCTCGGAGTCTTTCTCTGATCAATTATGTATATTAGCAAGTTCCAAAGAAATGTGTTTTTGGTCGAAAATGGTGGCACACTTATCTTAGACAATGCATTATCTTCCGTTTTGCGCAAAGAACAAGATTCCATTGCGTAACTGTATTTAAATGAAAACTTAAAAAAGATATACTTAAAAATTTAAAACAACAACTCGTGCTGGTAAGCCCATAGTTGTGTATGTAGGTAACATATATGTACGCCCCGTACCATACACAGTCTTGCACGCTTTAACAAAAAAGTCATATAATTTAAAAGTAATTGAATATTGGCGTGGAAGATTTTTACACAATATTCCTTATGTACATATATATTACTTTCTTCATGTATATAACAATTTCAAAATAAATTTCGAGTGTGCGAAATTAAATTAAAAAAATTATTAAAATTTCTAAAATTTTACAAAGAGCCTTTTTTTGTTTTTAGTGTAGTGCCACCCTCATGCAACTTCACAGATATGTTGTCTTTGATGCCAACGTCATTTGCTTCTAATATGAACATTCTATTTGAAAACTTCCCAAAGTAATTAAAAAAAAACTATGATTTTTTCGAGTGACAGTGAAAAAATGAGTAAATTATTTTGGTACTTTTTCGCCTAAATAAACGTTTTAGGGATAAAATTGTTCAAATACCCGAATTATTTTTTATTATACTTGTTTCTGCAACTCAATTGATTGAAATATATGCAAGAATAAAGCTTTAGCGTATTTTTTTCTGGCGAGAGAAGGAAGTGACACTAAAAAACAAGAAGCAAAAAAAACAACTCGTGAAATTCGCTCATATACACAAGATGATGGATTCTTGAAGAAGAACTAACAAGCTTGCTAGTTAAGCCTTATCAAATGTAATTTTAAGCTTTGAATCTATCTGGCAAAGCAATGGGCAGTCAGCGAAAGCTTTCCTTCAGCTAAACATTTAAGGGAATTATGTTGACATCAATTAAACAACGATAACAATAACGCATAATATATCGCTGATAAAACGATAATTGAAGCGATAACGAAATTGAATAAGTACGAATTCGTACTTATGCGATTATCAAAAGAGAATACCTGATAGTAATTATGAATATGAATCGCATTTTTTCGCTTCACTGCAACATATCGCCTAATAAATTTAAAAAAAGTTGATTTATAACAAACAAAAACTCATCCATGACAAATGCGAAATTGTTTGATGGATTTGTTCCCCATTTGATGTTTTACAAGCTAGTGCGTTCTGCATAAATAGGCATAAATAAATTACTTGATGCTTATTTCATTGATGGAAAATCAATTATCACTGACAATCAAAGGGCGATTGATGTGCGTTTAACAAAACAAAAACAATATGTATTTACATGCATAGCTGCCAACATTCAGCGCTTCAACGCTTTCGGAGATTTGTAAATGTTGTGATTTTTTGATTAATTACACGAACTTGCCCAAAGCCAACAAACAGCTATTGGGCGCCAAAGCCTGTATGAGCTGCCGCCAGAGTGACGAAGGCATTTCATCAAATTAATTCAATTCAGTAAGTTAAGTGTTTAGATATATGTGGGTAATCGTTCAAACATCCACACATGTATGTACATATGTATGTATATATGAGAATTTAAATAATTAATTTAAAAGTTCAAAGGAGTTGCCCCACAGGTGAAGTGCACTTAGCTTGCGGCATGCTGGTGCACTGTCAAAATATTTGCCTCTGCGACTTCTCAACAGGCCATAAACAAACAAAAGCACTGCCAACGGCCAGTGTTGGAGAATCTAAAAGCGCGAAAAAGTAATTTGTAAAAATCATTTTTATTTTTCGATTTTCAAAAACGCAAGTCACTTCGACGTGTACTTTTTCCACTGGCGCTGTTGCTGTAGCGCTGCTTTAGTTAATCGATTGAGCGCCGGAGTGCAACTATTAGTAATTAATATTAGGTATGGCACAGCAGGTGCTGGCGGGTGGGTGGCAGTGGCGAACCGTTTGGCGCCCGCAGTGTTTTTTTTTTTGTAGCAAGGAAAGCGTAAAAAATCTCATGAAATTCCTTAATATTTGTAGCTTAAGTTAGAAAAATGTATATAAGGTAGTGTTACCAGAGTAGTAGTTTTTCGCCTTGGTGGTTATTAATGTCAAAATGAAGTATTGATTGT
>NW_023458562.1:18023203-18028343 GCF_013731165.1 Rhagoletis pomonella
TGTTATAATCCCTTATGTGTTCTCGATACCTTGTTTTTATATTCCGTTCTGTTTACGCTATGTAGCTGTATCGGCACTTGCAGGTTAATTTGTAAACGCCCTGTTTATTTAGTGGGTCTTCCTCGCTTATTTTCTCTTTCAGTATTCTTACCACAGTGTTCCTTGTTTTAAATGATGTCTGAATGTCGTACTTGTGAAAGAATTTGGCAAGTTTATACGATGTCTTTCCCATGTAAGTTAGAACTGCCCAAGTTTTTTTATTGTTTTCCTCTTTGCTTCTCTTTCGATTTTGTGTCCTCTCTTAACTTTTAAACCAGGCCTCTCTTATATCTGTTATTTTCCGCAATGGCATATATTGTATCCAGTTCATTCTTGTAGTCTTCTTCTGTTAGAGGGGTCCTTTCAAGCTTCGCTATTAGTTGTCTAAGTGCTGCATTTTTATGTTGCCGTGGATGGTTCGAGCCGTTGTGTATTATTGTATCTGTGGCTGCAGGTCTTCTGTATATTTCAAACTGTATCTTGCTCGTGGTTTTGTTTATTTTAATTGATAATTCCAGTTAGTTAGTCTTCCTTTCATCTTCCGTTTCCATAGTGAATTTTTTACTCTGGTGTTGTTTGTTGAGATAGTCGAGTCTCTGCATCTCTTTGTTTCCCTCTATTAGACATATTACATCATCGACATATCTCACATAGAATTTTACTCCTAGGTTGGTCGATAGGTTGTCTTTATATTTCTCCACTAGCGTTTGCATGAATACTCTCATGAGTATTGCTAGCGTCGGATTGCCCATTCCTAACCCGTTCATCTGTTTATATATCTTATTATTGAACTGGAAGTAGCTCTGTTTTAATGTAACCTTCAATGCGCTTAGTATTTCCGTATCAGCTTCTCTTTTAATTCTTCCAATCAGCATTTCTTTTACGGTCTTTTTTTCGATCTACTTAGGTCGACGGAAATTGTTTTTCTAAAAAAATAAATGAATGCTCAAACTCCGTTTATATATTTGGAGCCAATCAGCGCAACAGTTGAAAATTTGAGAATGATATTAGAAAGCCTCCCCAGCATCTTATTTTGTACTTTGTAGACTGTAGCGAGAGAATCCTAATCCTTATCGACAGCCAGGTAGCACTTAAGGCATTATCATCCTTTATAAATAAAATTACCCTCAGTACAGGGGGCATAATTTAAAAATATATAAGCTTCTAATGAACCTCCCCAAATACAAACTTAGAATGATGACAGGCATCCTCACTGGACACTGTAGATTGAGAGAACATCTGCATAAGCTGGGAACAGCGTTGCCATTTTAGCCGTTTTCCGGCTAGATTTAGCCGGTTTTGATAGCAACTAGCCGGAGAAAATTCGATCTAGCCGGCAGCCGATTTGTTAGCCGGTTTGTAAAAAAAGTTAGCCGTTTTTTAGCCGATTTTACTATTTGCCTAATTTTCAGGTGCAAAAAGTAAACAAGTTGTTCGAAAGCAATAATGCAGACCCAATGAAGATTTTTAATGAACTCAATGTTTTACTTTCGCATCTATGCTATGTGGTTATTAGCGCGGACACATTTGATCCTATATGCTCCCCGTTGGAACCATACCTTGCTCCATTTCCTCAGTTTTATCACAGTTTTGAAGAGTATTCAAAAACAAAAGTAAGACTGCTTTTACACAGTTCAAGTATTGAATTCAATTCTGCTCGCATGTGGAAGAGAGGGGGTGAGAAGAAAAGGGACGAATACACATGCGTCTGTACCGTCAAGTCGTTTCAACTCTCTTGCTTTGCTTTTGGCAATTTCGTTGCTTCCCATTTAAATAACCAAAAACTTGAATTCAACAGAATTGAAACGTGTAAAAGCAAATAGAAAACACGAAAGAGAATGAACAAGAATTGCTTTCAAGTACTTGAATCATGTAAATCGGGTGTAAGCACAAACGCTTTTTACCACGAAGCCGAGAAAATAATTCGAGAAAATGGTCGCTATTTTATTATCACTTTAATAAAGGAATTACGCCAACGCCTCCCTACAAATATTGCCACACTAAAAAAAATTGACTTTCCGGTTGGAAATGCATTAAGAGTAATTAAACCAAAAGTATTTGTTCAACTACAGCAACAAAAACACAAATATAATGCCGACGAAATATCATCCATAGAGATGCAATGGCAACGGTTAACGTTACATACCTGGAGTAATTTAGACTCAACTGTAAAATTTTGGGCCGAAGTTTATCAATTTCGAAATGCCCTAGGAGAAAACCCTTTTGCTGACCTTTCCAACCTAGTTTTTAGTTTTCTTGTTTTGCCTATAAGTAATGCAGAAGTAGAGCGAATATGTAGTTCAATGAATATAATAAAAACTAAGCAAAGAAATCCAATGTGCGTTAAAACGTTAAACGCTATTTTATATATAAGAAAAATGCTGCCATAATTTTACTGTAGATGACGATCTCTTAAAATTAATGAATTCAGGTGATATACACAATAGTAATTCATTTGATGATGAGGAATATACACTCGATATAAATTAATGGTGTTAACTAGTCTTTCGTTTCTTGCAATTTATTTAAATAAAGCATGTGAATTTTCACTAAAACATTTTAGCCGTTTTTTGCCAGAGTCTATGTGAAATTTTACTAAAACATTTTAGCCGTTTTTAGCCGCTTTTTTTTTGCCAATCTAGCCGGTCGGCCCAAAAAGTTCTGGCAAGACTGGCTGGGAATCTGGTACACCGAGCTCTGTCGTTTCTGCGATTCAAGCAGGGGAGACACCATTTCATCTGCTTCCGGAGTGTGTCAGAGAGATAGAGAGCACATACACTCCTTACCTGCAAAGGCTCTCCTGGACTTCCCGGAATTCGTGGGATTATGTGATTAAAAGATGTGTTGTGATGAGTCGAGTGCACAATATACCCGTTAGGCCGTGTTGCATACCTCTTTCAACTATGCATCTATATATCTATGCCTATTTTAGCAGCCATATATTTTTAATTCTCATTCTTCTTACGTTTTTAAGGGTTTCGTCGAGACCTTCATGGATTTAGGTTCCGCGCAACCGTAACATATCTAAGTTGCGTGGAATATATGTCGAAAAATTACTACCATCGATCAATTTATGGAAGTAAATTCGGACTTTACCTCCACTCATTAATTTTGTATTAAATGAGCCGTCGAAATTGCTTACAAAACTAATGAAGTAATATCTTCTATGGAGTATTTATTTAGTAAAACGAGAAGCAACAAAACGTAGATCTCCATCGCTGGATAGACTTTTCTCACCTCTCTCGCCCAGTAACTGAAAACACAATGACTCAGGCAGTTAGTTCGTGTTAAAAAAGTTGCAAAATTAAATCCACACATGCACACAGCCTTAATAGAAATTGACAACAACAGGCAACGACGTACATATAACCAACAAGAAATAAGGCACAGAAGTAGCATCCGTTGCCCAAGGATTCGGAAAAGTCAGATGATGACTTCGCAACGGAGAAGAGAGGTGCATACTCATGAAAAGAGGAAACCAGCAGTAACATTAAAAGCATATACCCACACCCCGAAAAACCGCATACACAAAGTAAAGCAGAAACATGTTGAAAAGTGCGCGCCCGAAGGCTCTTGTCGCATTTACTGCGGCTACTTCCTCGCCTACCGCGCGCGTCTTATTTCAGAAATTATGTGTGGGTTTGGTGTACATACATATGTATTTACTGTATTTGGAAGCTACTTTCGCGAGACAAAGTCAATTTCTTTAAATGGGAAATAACAATAAGAAGAAAAGGCAGCAAGGATTTGGGGTGGCAAGTTCAAGACTTGCATGGGAGTTGCATATGCTGAAGCAGCAAAGTGAATGCTAAGAATAAAATCGAGCTTATTAAGTCAATGGGTGGGCAAAACATCCTTTCGGCAATAAACATAAATTATTTTCTGTTCCACTGGTAATGCCAATCCGAACAAAAACCGCACGTTCTTGCATTGAGGGAATGGAGGCTGGCAGTCAGGAAGTCAGAGTTGTGGAAGAGAGAAGAGAACTGAGGTGGAGAGCAGAGAAGGCTTGCGGGAAAAGGAAATGGGATCAGTGAACACTGAAGCAGAGAAATTGATTAAAAGAAACGACATCATTAATCTACGTAGACGAAGAAAAGAGCTTCACTCCTCAACAGACGCAAATTCGTTTGCAGATACAGAATATTACAAACAAATGCAGTGAAAGACATTCGTAAGTAAATATGGATAATTGCGCTAAAAGGATACGCCTTCGCAGCAAAAACAAACAAAATAATAACATAACTTACATTAAGAAAAGTGCGCGGGATGGAACTCAAACAAGAATTGAAATAAGATACTGAAAGTCTTACGAAATAAAATTTCGAAAAAGCAACAGTATACGGAAGAGAACGAAAATCAGTTAATGAAAATGGCGATGCAGATGAGTCTGAAGAGACAGCAGCCCAAAAGGAAGCAAGCAGCAAGGAAGGTGTGAGCGAACCCCAAAGCGGGAATGGCGTTGGAGTTAATTTCAAAAAGTCAAATGATGGAAATGTAGCAACAGATGAAAAGCAAGCAAGCAAGATGTTGAAGAATGCAGAGACACGAAACAGAATAGCGGAGGAGCTCATTGCCTTACAACTGAGTAGGCTGTAAAAGGATATATCGATCCGATGGGCAGCTGAATGAATGCATGGATGGATGGAAACGGGAATGTAATCATTAAAATGTAATTGAAAAAGCAACAAACAAGAAAAACAACTCAAATTCAGCTGTGAAATGAGGACAGAAACCCATACACACACACACCACATACATACACACATACACACGTGCTTCAGCCGCATGCCGAAGTCGAACCCTAATTTTTTTGAACGAAAAGAAAATTAAAAATCACTCGGACGCAAATGATAGAGAGAAAGAAACTAACAAAAATATGAAAAATTTAAGTGAAATTTTAAATGGAAAACAGATTAAAAAAGTACTGAATAAGGACGAAAAGTTGGAGGTTGAGGCTTAGCAAGTGACACGAGAAAAGATACTTGATGCATATTCAACCGAACGATCGGCCTTTGAGAGCCAAAGGAATTTGTGTAAACAAAGTAGAAAATAAAAGAAACAAAACCAAAAAAGCAAGCAAATTTGAAATTAAAAGCGG
>NW_023458562.1:18028443-18038327 GCF_013731165.1 Rhagoletis pomonella
TGTTATAATCCCTTATGTGTTCTCGATACCTTGTTTTTATATTCCGTCCTGTTTACGCTATGTAGCTGTATCGGCACTTGCAGGTTAATTTGTAAACGCCCTGTTTATTTAGTGGGTCTTCCTCGCTTATTTTCTCTTTCAGTATTCTTACCACAGTGTTCCTTGTTTTAAATGATGTCTGAATGTCGTACTTGTGAAAGAATTTGGCAAGTTTATACGATGTCTTTCCCATGTAAGTTAGGACTGCCCAAGTTTTTTCATTGTTTTCCTCTTTGCTTCTCTTTCGATTTTGTGTCCTCTCTTAACTTTTCAACCAGGCCTCTCTTATATCTGTTATTTTCCGCAATGGCATATATTGTATCCAGTTCGTTCTTGTAGTCTTCTTCTGTTAGAGTCCTTTCAAGCTTCGCTATTAGTTGTCTAAGTGCTGCATTTTTATGTTGCCGTGGATGGTTCGAGCTGTTGTGTATTATTGTATCTGTGGCTGCAGGTTTTCTGTATATTTCGAACTGTATCTTGCTCGTGGTTTTGTTTATTTTAATTGTTAATTCCCGTTAGTTAATCTTTCTTTCCTCTTCCGTTTCCATAGTGAGTTTTTTATTCTGGTGTTGTTTGTAGAGATAGTCGAGTCTCTCTTTGTTTCCCTCTATTAGACATATTACATCATCGACATATCTCACATAGAATTTTACTCCTAGGTTGGTCGATAGGTTTTCCATATATTTCTCCACTAGCGTTTGCATGAATACTTTCATGAGTATTGCTAGCGTCGGATTGCCCATTCCTAACCCGTTCATCTGTTTATATATCTTATTATTGAACAGGAAGTAGCTCTGTTTTAATGTAACCTTCAATGCGGTTACTAATTCCGTATCAGCTTCTCTTTTAATTCTTCCAATCAGCATTTCTTTAACGGTCTTTTTTCGATTTACTTAGGTCGACGGAAATTGTTTTTCTAAAAAACTAAATGAATGCTCAAACTCCGTTTATATATTTGGAGCCAATCAACGCAACAGTTGAAAATTTGAGAATGATATTAGAAAGCCTCCTCAGCGTCTTATTTTGTACTTTGTAGACTGTAGCGAGAGAATCCTAATCCTTAGCGACAGCCAGGTAGCACTTAAGGTATTATCATCCTTTATAAATAAAATTATCCTCAGTACAGGGGGCATAATTTAAAAATATATAAGCTTCTTATGAACCTCCCCAAATACAAACTTAAAATGATGACAGGCATCCTCACTGGACACTATAGATTGAGAGAACATCTGCATAAGCTGGGAATCTGGTACACCGAGCTCTGCCGTTTCTGCGATTCAAGCTAGGGAGACACCATTTCATCTGCTTCCGGAGTGTGTCAGAGAGATACGCATACACTCCTCACCTGCAAAGGCTCTCCTGGACTTCCCGGAATTCGTGGGATTATGTGATTAAAATAAATAATATAAAAAAAACTTTTTAATATACAACGCTTTTATAAATGGACTAAAAAGTAGAAGCATTCGATTTAATTGACAATAGTCAAACTACATAACGTAGACCTAAAATTTCTACAGCGAAAGTAGATCTTTGAAATCGATTTTAAGCGGTCGTTATTCATATACCCACATACATACATACATATATTACTTTTCATATCAATTCAAGTGTATTACATGCGCCCCACGCTTTTCATTTTCAATTTCATAGGGTGTTTATAATGACTTTTGCTAAAATTTCAAAATCAAAAGTTATCAAAACAAATTCTATGGGACTGAGATATATTATTTTCTACTTTTTAGTCCATTTATAAAAGCGTTGTATATTAAAAAGTTTTTTTATATTATTTATTTTCTACTTTTTAGTCCTGTCTGAATAAAAGTTTGCAATAGATATTAAAATAATTCAACGATATTAATAGAAAGGTGCACACACATGCATTTACATATGTATGTACATACAAACGAGCACCAATTAATTGTATTTAAAGAAATGTCGTGTCATCTATTTCCGCTGTAGCGAACGTAGTACATAGGGCGACATCTAGATGTCATCTACCTCGCCCTATTCACTACAGATGTCGCCCTATGCACTATGCTTTTTTATAGGAACTTTTCAAAGCAAAGGTTTTATGGTGTCGGACACACAACATTGAAAGTTTCTGGACACACAACATTGCAAGTTGATAAAAGCGTTGTAATATGTGTTGTGATGAGTCGAGTGCACAATATACCCGTTAGGTCGTGTTGCATACCTCTTTCAACTATACATCTATTTATGCCTATGTTAGCAGCCATATATTTTTAATTCTCATTCTTCTTACGTTTTTAAGGGTTTCGTCAGACTTGCATGGACTTAGGTTCCGCGAAATCGTGACATAAGTTGCATAAAATTTATGTCGAAAAATGACTACACACCATTAGATCAATTTGTGGAAGTAAATTCAGAATATGGAATATTTAATTAGTAAAACGAGAAGCAACAAAACGTTAGATCTCCATCGTTGGATAGACTTTTCTCACCTCTCTCGCCCAGTAACTTAAAACGCGATGACTCAGGCAGTTAGTTCGTGTTAAAAAAGTTGCAAAATTAAATCCACACACGCACACAGACTTAATAGAAATTTACAACAACAGGCAACGACGTATAACCAACAAGAAATAAGGCACGGAAATAGCATCCGTTGCCCAAGGATTCGGAAAAGTCAGATGATGTCTTGGCAACTGGGAAGGAAGGTGGATACTTATGAAAAGAGGAAACCAGCAGTGACATTAAAAGCATATACCAACACCCTGAAAAACGCATACACAAAGTAAAGCAGAAACATGTTGAAAAGCGCGCGCCCGAAGGCTTGCGTCGCATTTACTGCGGCTACTTCCTCGCCTACCGCGCGCGTCTTATTTCAGAAATTATGTGTGGGTTTGGTGTACATACATATGTATTTACTGTATTTGGAAGCTACTTTCGCGAGACAAAGTCAATTTCTTTAAATGGGAAATAATAATAAGAAGAAAAGGCAGCAAGGATTTGGGGTGGTAAGTTCAGGACTTGCATGAGAGTTATATATGCTGAAGCAGCAAAGTGAATACTTAGAATAAAATCGAGCTTATTGAATCAGAGGGTGGGCAAAACATCCTTTCGGCAATAAACATAAATTATTTTCTGTTCCACTGGTAATGCCAACCCGCGCCAAAACCGCTCGTTCTTGCATTGAGGGAATGGAGGCTGACAGTCAGTAAGTCACAGTGTGGAGGACAGAAGAGAACTGTGGTGGAAAGCAGACAAGGCTTGCGGGAAATGAAATGGGTTCAGTGAACATTGAAGCAGAGAAATTGATTAAAAGAAACGACATCGTTAATGTACGTAGACGAAGAAAAGAGCTTCACTCCTCAACAGGCGCAAATTCGTTTGCAGATACAGAATATTACAAACAAGTGCAGTGAAAGACATTCGTAAGTAAATATGGATAATTGCGCTAAAAGGATACGCCTTCGCAGCAAAAACAAACAGAATAATAACATAACTTACATTAAGAAAAGTGCGCGGGATGGAACTCAAACAAGAATTGAAATAAGATACTGAAAGTCTTACGAAATGAAATTTCGAAAAAGCAACAGTATACGGAAGAGAACGAAAATCAGTTAATGAAAATGGCGATGCAGATGGGTCTGAAGAGACAGCAGCACACAAGAAAGCAGGCAGCAAGGAAGATGTAAGCGAACCCCGAAGCGGGAATGGCGTTGGAGTTGATTTCAAAAAGTCAAAAGATGGAAACGTAGCAACAGATGAAAAACAAGCAAGCAAGATGTTGAAGAATGCAGAGACACGAAACAGAATAGCGGAGGAGCTTATTGCCTTGCAACTGAGTAGGCTGTAAAAGGATATATCGATCCGATGGGCAGCTGAATGAATGCATGGATGGATGGAAACGTGAATGTAATCATTAAAATGTAATTGAAAAAGCAACAAACAAGAAAAACAACTCAAATTCAGCTGTGAAATGAGGACAGAAACCCATACACACACACCACATACATACACACATACACACGTGCTTCAGCCGCATGCCGAAGTCGAACCCTAATTTTTTTGAACGAAAAGAAAATTAAAAATCACTCTGGGCCGCAAATGATAGAGAGAAAGAAACTAACAAAAATATGAAAAATTTAAGTGAAATTTTAAATGGAAAAAGGATTAAAAAAGTACCGAATAAGGACGAAGAGTTGGAGATTGAGGCATAGCAAGTGACACGAGAAAAGATACTTGATGCATATTCAACCGAACGATCGGCCTATGAGAGCCAAAGGAATTTGTGTAAGCAAAGCAAAAACAAAAGAAACAAAACCAAAAAAGCAAGCAAATTTGAAATTAAAAGCGGATAAAATACTACAACTGCCGCCCGAAAGCTGCTAACTTCCGTTTCCGTAGCTGTTGCTGCTACTCCGGTTGCCATCGCTTTGGGTGCTGCCGCGCGCCGCCGCCTCTTTTTCGAGTGCAGGACTCTAAAGGTTGCTTTGCTGGTTGGCAAAGCGACACATTGTGGCCTGGCATTTTTTTTATAAATTAAAGCTAAAAATTTCACATAAAATCAGAGCGCAAAATCAAAGGATAGTATCAACTGCTAGCAAAAACAAGTGCTTGACTCCCTGTTGCTGAGTCAGCAGCAAGAAACAGAACTACAGAAGGAATGCTGATGAAAAGCGCAACATTTTTACGCCTTTTCGTGATTTCTTTTTCGGTATGCTTTAAGTATTCCTCCCAAAATGCCTGCAGTTTGTACCTTCAATTTTTTGCCATTTTTCTTTGCGCATATTTGTGTAACTCTGCTTGTACTCTGCTGCAAAGCAACTGCGTAACGCCGCTAATTACCATAATATTTTTTTTTTCAACATAATTTCTTTAGTTTTGTGGAAACATGCAAATCACGCGGCAACTACTTAACATAATTTTTAATTCGGGTCCGTTTGTTTGTAAGTTCCTCAGGAAACATTTTTTATTTATTTTTAGTTATTTAATCAAAGGACAGCAATTTTTGGCTTTGTTGTGTTAGTTAGCTATGTATATCTTACGCGTTTTATGTAGCTTTTCAAAAAATGTCTTCGCTTTCATGTACAAATAAATTTGGTTTGAAATTTACTTAGTTCATAAAAAACCAGTGATTTATCTAAGAAATTCGTCACAATAATTTTGCAAGCCCAAACTCTCAAAGCTGTCTGTGTTCAAGCGTGGTTCCCATCTCAGCTGAATTATTAAAAAGCGCGCCTAAAAGTATGTAATATTAAATTGTTGACCAAATATTACACCGTACGACACACAAAAAAATCAGTCAGGCCGATTCTGAACAGAAACTCCCTGAGAGTTTTCTCTCTAACCCTTTCCTCTTATCATGTCAAAAAAGTGTCATACAGCTTTTTCAAAGTTCGAATTTCCTTCTCACAAATTTTCAGGGAAAAATGCTGCTCCCTGGGAGTTAATTATTTGATGATTTCTTTCTCGGGAAAAACAAATTCCCCGAAAGCAAACTACCCGGTAGTATTCAGAATTGGGCTGAATATATTCGCGAAACCATGGGCCAATATTAGTAAAACTGCGTATTTAGTTTTTCTCTCTAACGTCAGAATTTTTTTAAAAAGACTTTGAAATTTCAGAAATATGATTACTTCAAAAAAAAAGTGCAATGTATAAAAACGGTATGGGTATCAAATTAAAGAAAACATTATGTAAAATTAAGCACGACTAATTTTTTGCTGTATAAGCACGAAAAATGTCCTTTTAAAATTTTATCATTGAAATGTTGCAATAATTATTTAAAAAAAAAGATGTTAAGGACTGACTCGACTTTATTAGCTTACAATAAATTAAATTAATTAAAGCGCATTTTCAATGCCTATGCGTCCTTGTGAACCAAAAAATATATATTTTTTTAATTCTAGAGAATCTGCTATTTCATTTGGTATCTATGTTGTTATTCTACATTGTTTATGTATCATGTTTTATGTACGCTCATATTCTTAGATTTGCACTGACTTTTAAAAAATAATTTTTGGAATTAATCATATCTTTGAAATTACAAAATCATTAAAAACCAACTCCCGACGTCAGAGAGAAAAACTAAAAGAGCTGTATTACTCTATTTGCCCCATAGTTTCGGCAGTATACTGACTGCTTCGTTTGTTTCGAATTTTTTTTTTTTGTCTCTCGGTGTTATCTCATTCTACTTACATGCATTCAAACTAGCACTATTCAAAATTTTAAAGTAGTTTGTTGGCTTCTAGAATTTAAATCTGGATTTTGACAAGGCAAATTCATAGTTTAGTGTCGTGTATCCGGTGAGTTCTAGAATAAAAAAAAGTTTAAGTACTGTTACTGCAAAAAAAGCAAATTACTAATCGCCATAGCAGATGTATATCTACACGCGAAAGCTAAAATGGCCATAATCTACCAACTTAAACATTTCTAACTATCGAGTATAATATTTAAATTTTAAAGTTTCGCCAATTAAGTTAAGTGGCGTCCTTGTATCCACCATCGGCCCTTGGCAGGTTGAGCAAGAAAAAAAGAATTAGTCAAGTTATCGCGAGAAAGAGATCCTGGTAATTAAAAATATCATTTGACGACACGGAGGAGTAAAAAACAGCGAACAGCAAGAGTCTCAGTCATCGCCCCAAAAGCTGTTTAACAACAAGTATTTGTACAGCCAAACCCACTACTTATTCAATTTAGTGCATGCAGGTATCAAAAAAAAAAAAAAACGCGGCAGAGGCCGACTGAAAAAGTGAAACAAGGAGCACGAGTGCGGCTAGCAGGCGTATGAATCTAGGCTGGCACATTTTCTGTAACACAAAAAATCACTCGTACCAACGATAAGCAAAAACGAAAAAAAACCGATTGAAACTGTGAAACAGGCAGAGGCGTGTAGCAGAAAGAGGAGCCTGTTAGTAGGTCAGTGTAGCAGTTGTGCGCCTCGTGCTGGCGGCTGTCGAGCGTTTTCGCCAAACAAAAAAAAAGAGGATAAAATATACAAAAATAAAAATAAAAACAGGTATATATTCCACATATCCGGCAGGCAAAACACGCAAACGTTATGCTTAACATTTTTAATTACCATTTAAATGTGTGGCCAACAACGCCAACGCTCTGTCAGCGCTAAACAAGGACACCTCACGACACCAAGGAGGAAAACCCACCCACAAACACGCACATACATACAAACATATGTACGCCCTGCCACTAAAAGTGTCGCCCAATGTTAAGTAATTTTAAAATTAGATACATAATAACGGTGGCTCGCAGCTGAATTTGAATGCATGGGCGAACAGTATTTAGCTATCGAATGCTTGGGGGTAACAGAGGAAAGAGGGGAGCAGCTAGCAAGCAAGTGAGTTACTTGTATAAAATCCAGCAATTGACCTCTGGCCTGGCGATGAACTGCGTGCTGTCGGCTGGCTCATACAAGCGCCGCTGTGGCTTGAAGTGTCCTTAAGTTGACTGCATTTTCTTAGTTGCTTTTGTAGTAACACTACATCAAGGGCGCACCCAGGAAAATATTTTGGGAGGGGTTTATACTTCTGAAAGTTCACTTCAGATAATATGCTCTTTAAGGTACATTTATGTAAGTTTTTTCGTAAATTGCACTTTATTTACATAAAATTAGCAAAGAACTCAAACATTTGTAACCGACTTCGAAAAAGGGAGAGGTTGTCAATTCGACGGAATATTTTTTTTCTTTTTAATGTATGCTACCGCATAACTTTGAACCACGTGAACCAATCCCAACAATTTTTTTTTTAATCGGAAAGATGGTACCTCAAGGGTCGTCCCGTAATTTGAAAATTACTTGTTTAATATAAAATTATATAAACACAAGATGCGCTTAACTTTCAAAAGTAATAAAAAAATTTAAAAAATTGTTTTAATGTTCATTTTCCTCAGATTCTGGTTTCTGGGTTTAGATTGATGTGGTGATTTTTGGGAAAAATTAAATGGACTTTCATTTTTATTATTTAGGTAATTTTGGTGGAACGAATTCGAAGTTGGTAAATTAAATCTTCGAATCCTTGTTAAGTACATATCAGTGGTAAACTCTTTTAGGCTGTAAGTTGTAAAAAACAACAGTAAGTGAGTATGCATTGCATATTTTTAGGACAATGGTTTCATTCGAAGTTAAATTTTTAAGAGCTCTCAATAAAAACGAAAAATTCATATAAAATTACGCAGAAGAAATAGAATAGAAATTTTCTTCTATCAAAATTTCTTAAATAAGTGTGCATCTCCCAAGAAAAAAATGCTCGTATATTTATTTCTTCAAGAAAATTTACAGCAAAAGCAAAGTGCTATTAAATAAAAAATATTTCTTGTTATTTTGCTTGAGAGCCGGCTTTAGGATACAGTTTGTCTTTCAGGTTATTAGGTTTAGGGGGGGTTTGAACCCCAAAACCCACCCCTTGCGTGCGCTAATGCACTACATCACGGGTGCCACACCACATACATACATACAACTAGTTTCATACGAAACTACACACTTTCTTAGAAGACAGTGCCGAACTACATGGATGACTTTCGTGGACGAGACACGTAGAACAACAAGACTGTGAAAAAGCGCAGAAATTTAAGTAAAGGAAACACGAAGGAAAAGATTTAACACTTTCAGGTGAAAATAAAATACTTAAGCGACACAACAGCGAGAGTTAAGTTATAAAGTAATGAACAGTGATTATCTGTTTTAAAGGATTTAAAAGGTAATTGTTGTTTGCAATTAGTTGTTACTGTTAAACTTCAAAAATATAAATGCTATGTAAATCCTGAAGTTATAAAACATATTTCCTACAAAAATAGTACATATTTCCACGTTTATTCTCTAAAAAAAAGTCGTGGTTGCATTTCACATACTCATTGCCTACCTAAAGGCGCACGATTTTTAAGACTTACTGCATACTTATTGGCATACCATTCTGAACTCTTCTTTATGTTGTAGACCTCAGCCTTAGGCTGTTTCTGATTTATAACTCTGATCTTTTTTACAGGTATCTGCTTTCTGATTTCTGTGTGTCAACTTTAAACCTCGGCTTTGTTTCTGCCATCTAGTCTCTATCTTCTGCGTCTCACTCTGTCTTTGGCCACAGTCTCTGTTCCCTCATTTCTCCCTCTGACCTTACTTACTGGACTCTGTTGCAGACCTCTCATGTCTTTCTCTGAACTCGGTTTCCAGCCTCAGGTCTTTAGCCACTGCCTTCGGTCTACATCTCTTGCCTCTGGCCTTTATCCTTGGTCTCTGCTTCTGGACAGCCTCTAGTCTTCACACTTTGTCTCCAGCCTCCGCCTTTCATCATTCGTATTTGTTGTCTCGTCCCTGACCTCTTTTGTCTTTCACAGAGCTCCGTTCTTGTTCTCTGTTTTCCGCTCTCCTCTGTCTTAAGTCAATCGGGTCTCTATTTCTCGTTCCAGTCCACTGTCTGTGATATGTGCCCTCTGTTTCAGGCCTTTGTCCTTGCATACTGCTATAGTCTCTATCTCTGTCCTCTGGCTCCGGTTTTTAGCTTTCGTCTCTGGAATTTTTCTTATTTTCCCTCAGACCTTTTTCAGATTTTTATCATGGCTGGGCGACTCGTTTATGTAACTGCATTTTTTGTTTTGTTTTTGGGGATCCTCTTTTGCCACCTATTTCAAGTCTAAGGCTACTTTCACGTGAGCACTTACAAATAAAGTATTCCCTCTTGGATTGAGAATGAGAATAATCAGCCTTTTCTAGAAACTGCCGTGCATCCTTTCGATGCATCACTGAAAGGCTGACTCCGCAATTCGCAAGAGTATCAGCGATTTCATTGTCTAAAAATCCATTAGGTCCTGGAAACCAAGATAATCTTGCTACGGAATCCAAATTTTTCCAGTACATTTTTACAACTGCA
>NW_023458562.1:18038427-18042384 GCF_013731165.1 Rhagoletis pomonella
TTAAACCTACTTCATTTTTTATGAATAAGGCCATTAGTGTATAAAAGTTTTCAAAATGTTTCGAAAATTCCAATCTTTTGCTTGATATAATTACCAAAAATTTGCTTCAAAATTTAAAAAATAAGAAAAAATAGGTATCTATTTAAATGTTTTTAAAATCTTTCAAATATTTCGAGTTTTTTCTAAATTAAATTTTAAAATTGGAAATTCCTTGGAGATTCTAAATTTTTCATAGATCAAAATTTCTTACAAATTCTAAATTTTTTAAGTTCGAAATTAAAAGAGATTTGAATATTTTTTTATTTGGAAAATTCTGTATAATTTTTGGCAAAAACTTTGCTGATTTTAAGAGTAAGGGTTATGAGTAAACATGTGTTTAGTTTTATGAATGAACTTTTTCGAAAGTATTTAAAATTCACCTCAGAAAATCTAAGGGAAATTATGCGGCATATTCCTTAACTTTAACGAAATCTTTCAAAAAATGCATTTCCTTTAAGATTCTCAATCGATTTATACAACTTCTAATTTAAGTATATTCAAGTGCTCAAATCTAAATAATTCCCGAAAATTCACAAATTGAATCACAAAAAGTAAAGAGAGTGCTGTCTTCGGCTCTGGCTCTGGCTTCATACTTTTCATGGACATCAGAAAATTTCACTCCAACCGATTACTGCATTTTAATTAAATGTTTGGGAGCTTAAAATGTTTTCTACTTTCACTACATACATATATGTATAGTGTATTCATATAGCAAAATCTCATATCTGAACAATCACTTGTATGGCAGCTATATGTCATAGAGGTCCGATTTTACCGCTTTCGGTATGTTTTAAAAATACACTCACCTAGCAAATTTCTATAGTATACCTCAAAAACTGAGGGACTAGTTTGCGTTCAAATAGATAGAGAGAAAAACGGATATGGCTAAATTGACTCTACTCGACATTCTGATCATTTTGGTGAACTTTTTGATGGGTCTATCTCTTCTCCTTAAAAACATCGGACCATTTCATCGCCATGAAAGGTATAAAAATATCCAAAAGAACTTCCTGATACTAGAGTTTTCAAACTATCGATAGAGTCGCTATTCTATCTATTCGATAGGCTCAGTTCTCAAAATGATGCTATCGAAATTAAAAAAATGTTGATTTAATCAATTTTATGAAAATATTAAGTATTTGTTTGATTTTCGTTGTTATGCATTGTATTTTAATATTGATTGGAACCTTTTAAGCGTGGTGTTGCAGTAATAACAAATAACTTAGTTTTATGTTTAAATTACATACATACATACATACATACAGACTGCGATAACACGATACAGACGCGACATTTCAACCAGTTTTAACCATTTTTCTTTTGCTTGTTTAATTTTCATTAATTTTATTAAAATGTATATAATTATTTTATTAAAATGTATATAATTACATAACCAAAACTGTAAAAATCCAAATTTAAATATTTGTACAGAAATTAGAAAAATCAACAGTTTCATCAAAATTTTAATATCACAAACTGCAATTTTGAATATGCTAAAAACCCGGTACATTTTAGACATATATTTTTTCTTACATACACCTACCTACCTAACGTACTTTGTATGGTAGGAAATGCGTTAACATGGTCAGCAGGCAAAAACTATCGATATTAGATAAAAAATATCGATGGTAATAGAAATAAAAATCTATCGATACTATCGCTGGCGCTATCGATTTATGGACAACTCTACCAGATACCATCAGTGTGTTGCAGGCCGTCTCTTGGGTCCGTGCCTCCGCTCTATATATTGCTATTGCCCTGACTAACAAAACAGTCATGAATTAATTATGTACATATGTATGCAGTTAGTATAATTTAATTTGCGCACACTTTATTTTAGGTACTTTGAAGAAATTAATGCAGAGAAAATCCAGGACGAGATTCCATTTCGTAGATTAAATTCCATTTCCAGGTCATGAAAATGAATGGAATGCTTTGTAAGGAAGTTTGTAATGAGTTGTAAGCATGTGATGAACGGCTGAAGAAACCACAAGAATACAAAGAGGAAACATGTAAGAAATCCGAAACAACGGCAACAATAGGACACGTACAACAACTCTGGCAATGTGTTCGAATGGGTGAAGTGAATGAAATTATATTTGGTGCAAATACTTAACCTCGGCAATAATTAGACAACAGGCAAACAACACGCAGAAAACATGAAACGATGGATAAAAACAACAAGTAGTGAACGCGGTGCAGGGGTAAAAAGCAAAGTGTGGCATGTTCATAGGCGTATACCACGCGATCGATATGCACCCAAACAAATAGAATCACAAAAAAAATTGTGTGGGGGCAGGTGTAGGACGATTTGAACAATTTGAGCAGAGCAAAATTTGATGAATGTGAAGCAAGAGCTGGCGGTGGGTGTTAGATAAGCAGTCTGCCAAAAGTAACAAAAGCGAGAGTACTTTCGCAGTGCTTGCAGGAAGCTATGCACCATTTGTACTTGCGAAGTTCGTTTACAGAATAATGGTCATGCAATGAAATGAATACAAAGCCAGCACTTCCACTGAGAATGTTTATTTGGCGCTTGTGAAGTTATTTTGCAAGCTCATTGAGCCTTTTGTAGCCATTGTTAATCAGCAATATTGGAGAATATATACAACGTAAACAACGCAATGAGACACCACAAGTGCAACAACAATGTTTACAAGTTGGTGTGGCGTGGCGTGGCGTGGCGTTTGTGTGTTCGGTGAAAAGTGAAGCCTGTGAAAGGGAGGGTAAAGTGGTGACGGTGAAGCCGCCCGCAAACGCAATGCAATGTAAACAAAAGCATCACTAAACGCACGTAAATACATAAAACACGCATTATAAAAAAAAAACTGTTTTAAACTCCACACATGCATTTCCCCCTTTTCATGGAGGTCTCGAAGCAACACGGCGAATTTCGCAGCTATTTAATTGGCGTGTGGCAGGCAACCGATTTACATCGAAATTTTGAGTTGCAAAGATAAAAAAGACCGCAACAGCAGCAACCACAACAACGCACGAGCAATATTGTAAACATTGCAAGTAACAGAGAAGACGAATACTCCAAAATTCGGCGAAGAAGAAAAAGGGAGGGATCAAAGCTACTACATTTTTCGTGGCAATGGACGCAGCTGTTATGGCAGCAGCAAGTCTAAGCGGAATGTATAGACATGCGGTGGCAAGAATAGAAGCGGAAGAGCGCAAGCTGGCCGATTTTATTGCCACATCCGTTACGATTTTGGCACATTTCGCATGTGCGAAGCAGAAAATTTGGCTGACGGAAGAAATGGGGCAGGTAGTGGGCAAATTATGCTTACTTAGCACACATATTAACATACGTGCAGAACGGCAGTGTAGTAGCTGATAAATTACAAAGTCCGCTCGTAATGGGTAAATAATGAATAGATATTTGCAGTTGGCTGCGAATGAAGGCTGCCGCAATTGCAGCGATTATTTTAATCACTTTTATTTTTCTCTCTATCAATTGATAGAATGGAACGTACACAGCTGAGATTTAAGTGCGCCGGAGCACGCAGCCAAAGATTTTTTCAATAATTTTTTTTTTATGCCGTTTTTTTCTGCGCATATTTTTTTGCACATTTATGCTTTGTAACATGCAAGAAAAAGTAAATCACGCATGCTGTGGTCGCTTTGATACTTCTGTTGCTGTTATTGCGCACGTACGGTCTTTGTGGTATTTTTTTTTTATCCGAGCTTCTATTGGCTTTTTTCACACGCTTCCTTTCTATTTATTTTGCACATTGTCTATTCTGTTATTGGCGTTAATTTTTTTTGGTGCGCTGTTTGCTAATCGACACACGTGCAAGCACTTGAATTATTTCACACGTCGATTTTTGTATTAACTCTGCCAATAGTTTCTTCCTGTATTGTTTACGACTGATTTGATTTCCTCAGGCATGGAAATTAGTTGACCGGAATACATGC
>NW_023458562.1:18042484-18066850 GCF_013731165.1 Rhagoletis pomonella
CAAACGGTATAGATATATAAATGACAATAGTATCGCTGAACAAACCGATCATGATATCGATAAAATATTTTTAACGATAAGTATGTCTGCACAAATACATTGAATAGAAAATCGATATGCATATCCACTGAAAATATATCGACAGATACATTAATAAATATGTCGTATTCTATGAAATGTATCGAAAATAATAGCAGCAGCAATATCTTAACAACGATATCGATAGATCTAAAACCTAAACTAAAATGAATCTACTGGCTTTTGGGTAGATAATGAATGAGAAAAAGCTTTAAGGGGCAAAATAAGAACATCCTGCAAAATGTTTATTGTTATCGATAACAATATCGAGATCTTTTTTAGATATATCTAGGCATAAACGTAACGCTTGCTCTAAGAAGCCAGTCCAAGCATTGCTGAAAAGTATCCCAGTAAGGAAATTTTCCCAATACCAAGAGTGATTATCTCAAAGATAAACTGGTTTCAGGAGAACCTGTCCTGTGCTTGTCAAGGTTACGCTTTTACGGCTTCCGCATGGCAGATACTGCTCTAGCGCTACCACTGCACTAGAGAAAATTTACCCAGCATCTGAACTGGTTACCGAAGACAAGACGTTGCGTGGTAGTGCCCGTCCAAGTACTACACGAGATACCCGTTATTAAAAGAATCTGCGCCGGAATTTATTATCTCTGATCAATTTTGTATGCTAGGGCTTGTCTAGTTTCTATTGGGTGCGGACATTATTAAGAAAAATCTATTAAGCGCCGGCACAGATGTTAAAGGGATTTCCCTACCGGAACCAGTTTTAGTACTGTCGAGAAAATCTCAGTTACGAAACTCTAGCCAGGCAATGGACGAAATCAGGGCTCTGTCTAGAGAATTTCCGGCCGGGTGTCGACAGATATTGATATCAGAATTTTTAACGGCATTGATTCAGATTACATTTTACTCAAAATAAATATGTAAGAGCTGAAATTTGGAACAACTCCCGAACGAAAGATATGTATGTACATATGTAGTTTACATACAAATCATAGTTCAATCAATACTTGCCGCCATTCCACAATTGAACAAGTATTGAAAAAAAAATACAATTTCTCCTAACCATGTGAGCGCATGCAATTTACGATAATCATAAAAAGCACCAAAGCACGTAAACATATTTACTTATAAATCCTTAGCCGCTACGCAATGTCACGAAGCGCAATTTACAACGTTTCAAAGTAGGCACAAATAAAGTGGTTGGCCAAAGATATTTTCTCACCCACATCAAAGAGGACGCAATTATTTGCTGTAATTAAAGATGGAAAAATATCGATTTCCTTTCTTTTGTTACTTTTCGGATATTTTCAAGCTTAAAATTTTATGATATCTTTGAATAGTGTATTTGTTTAAAGTCTAGCCAAGATTAAGTAAAAAAAGAAGAAAAGTTTAGATACCCACAGACACAAAAAGAAAGAGTCAGGTGACAAAGGCAGTCGGAGGTTAATTCTTGTTATATTTTTTCTTCTTGTTTGTTTTGCTTTGAAATGCAAGTATAAATGTGTTTGTGAAGAAGATATAAAAAACAAAAAAAAAATTTGGGTGAGGATGTATGTTTATGTTTATCTTGTACCTGCATGTATATACTACAAAAGCACACATGTATACATGTGCTGGAAACGTCCAGTAGTCGCGCATGATTTTTTTGACTAACGACACTAAATTTTTTCTTCTAAACAAATTTTCCATCTCCTCTCGCCTTATTTGCAACCCTACACTATTGACTGTCTTCGCTGTTTGTGTTTGATTTCGCTGCTGACTGATTGTGGCATTTCGTTTGGTTTTTTTTCACTTTTCTACTTCCTTTCTACAAGTCTCCTATTTTTCATTTATTTTTTCTAAATTCCACTTCTATCACTTGCACGCGCTGTTGTTTACTTTGTCATGTCAACAAACTAATTTCAAATACAAAAATCGTTGTGTCAACAATCAACGGCTAGATGGACGGGCAGACATTCTCTCAGGCATACCATTTTGTAGCTGCAACAGCACTTGCCGCAGTGCCACATAAACCACTGCTGCCATGCTCTACTTCTGCCTTATCATTTTTTCCATACTGTCCTCATTCACTCACCTGCACTTCACTTTTCTTTTTACCAACTGATAAGCGGCAGCGATTTTCTCGACTTCGACACTTGCAGCCCACTTCCTCACTGCTTCTTCGTGGTGCCGTTTGGTCGGTCGCCTTGGCTGATCTGCTGATATTTCGTGTTTGCAAAGTTTTCATATTTGTCTTGAGTAATTCATCAAAAATATGACATCATTGCTCACAACTTCATTCTTGAACAATCCGAACAGCTCTGTAATCGATATTTGGCGTTTACCTTGAGCGTCGTGACGGCTAAGGCGGCGATTGTGGCTTAGTTTTTTAGCCCACAAAGTGTGAAAGCACTTACTTGCTCGCAGGAAAGGCTACGCTAAACAAAAGTGGAAGAAGTGTAATGAAAACTAAATGAAGCGCACTGACGCCCCGTTCCAAATACGTTTATCGGCACTTAATTTTCTAATTGAACTCCACTGGCGACAATCGCAGTTATTGATTATCAATTTTTATTTGATTTTTTAGAACTTACAAAAGGCTTAAGAGTATGTAAACAAAGGTGTGTACTAAAGCGTCCGCAATGAACGCGTGCTTCAAAAAGCGTATGGCTTACCTATCTTAAAATTTAATACTTAGTTGTGGTGAAATAGAAGGAGGAGAGAATATAAATGCGTAAAAATGTAAAAATTACAAATTAAAATAAAATTTATAAAAAAATAATGTTACTTTTTTCATGCTGCTTTAAATTTTTTCTTAATTCCTTTATAAAAAAATAAGGTTATTAAGCTATTAAAAATTGTAAAAAATATAATAATACCAAAAAATTTTAATCTCACTATTTTTGAAATTTAAAAAAAAGATCTTATATTTTATATTTATTTATTTTTTTTTTGTGAGGAGGCACTATGCAATTTTCGAATATGTGAAATGTAGAAGACGTAAATTGTTTGATGAAATCAAAAATAAAGAGTCATAAGTTTTAAACATGTATAATTTTTCACAAGTTTTGTTTTTAATTAATTAAAATTAATTAATTTAATTTTTTTCATATATTAATTTATTTTATTGACGAGTTCATGTAACCAATTGTACAGTGGAGTCTCTATAACTTGGTAGCTCGATATGACGCAATTTGCGATAACTTGTGATAAAATGGTGGCCCCTTGGATTATCTACGAGTTATCGAGCTTCTACTGTAATTAGTAACTAATCAATGATCGGTTTCTAAGATACCTTAACAAATTAATAGGAATATAGTTGAAAAAAAAACAATTTATTCGATTTGTGCAATGTGCGTGAAAAATATGCATATCCTGACGTTCTGCCGATTTTATTTGTTTATATTTTTCATACCAAATTATTCTTATTTTTTTATCAAAATGTAATTTTTTCAATAACAAAAACCACAAGAATCAGTTTTTTTTTTTAACTGCATACAGAACCCGCTGAATATGCAAGAAATTTTCATCGAAATTTTAAAATTTTCTATTCGATTTCTTAGAAAAAAATTTGAGTATGCAGTTTTGTAACCCACTAAATTTGCAATAAAGTGTGCAAGTTTCAACTCGCTAAAAATTACCGTTGACTTCTGAGATTCTATTTTTTTTGGCGAGGGTGTTGCGCATTTTCTTCCATATGACGGCATTAACAAATCTGTTTTTATAATGGAGGAAAATGTGCAAAAATTTAAAATGATTTATATATTTTAATGATAAAATAAAATTAAGAAAAATTTGATATGGAAAATAAAAATAAACAAAATCGTCAAAACGGCAGGGTATGTGTATTTTTGTCGTTTACCGTACAAACATGTACAACATCAGGGTGGTCCAAAAATGCACAGGAAATTCAATTTTTGGAATTTTTCTGCCGCCACCCCCAGAACAGAAGAATATCGAAAATAAGGAGATCCGTATTTTTTTATTTGTAAATCGGTTAAAATTTAACCTGCCGGTATCGAAGTTTTACTTATACATATGTACATAGTTATTTTACATGGGTTATATACATTTTTTCGTATAATTGCTATAGAATCCCTAAAAGTAAATATTTTTTTCCTTCAGAAATCTTCAAAAAATAAAATTATGATGCATATTTAATGTTAAAATTTTACTAACCAGTTCTTCATAAATTTCTTTATGAATAACTTATTTTATGTTTGGAAAATCTCTGAAGGAAAATATTCTTACTACATCAAAGTTTTAGCAATTCTAGGAAAACAAATTGTTTCTCTATGGAAAACTTTAAAGCCCCGGCGGCACGGTCCAATCTTAATCGATTCTCAGTAGAAAAGAGGCCCCCTTATTTTAGATATTTTTTAATCCTTGGGGCGGCGGCACGAATCTCCAAAAAGTTTGTTTTCCTGTGGTTTTTTGACCACCCTAATGTTGTACGTGTGTTTATGTATATTTGAAAGCACGAATCCATTAGAATATTAAAAAAAAATGGACTACTGTAATGTAGGTACCTAAATGCGTATATACATAAATTGCAATTGATTTCCTTTCAAACTGTGTTCTCAAATCCTCTCAACACTGCCACCACTGCTGTCAAGGAGTGCGCATAAACGATGCAATAAATAAATGAATGAACAAGCGAACGAATAAGGGATAATATAAAGACCTTCCGCGAATACCCGCGGAAAATTTGAATTAAATAATATTCTAAAACAGCCAGCAGCGCCTTATTAAAAATTCATGGCAACAGCGACTTAACAATGGGACGGGTGACCAGCTAACGAACAAACAAATCACGAAACCCTCAAATACAACAAACAAACATACTTCCCAGCTACAAACAGGATTACCACAGAAATGAATGTAGAATCTAAATAAATATTGGGAATCGATTACCAACTCCATCCCTAAGCCCTTGCTAACTACATGGCCGATAAGTGAGCAGAGAAGTTTGAAAAGATCCCAGACTCTCTTTTGCGAAACAAGCGAAATACGTTTTAAACATTGTAAGTCAATGTTTTAAACGAACTCGCTTTCTAGTACTATCCATTACCAAGAAGTGAAATTGTAATAGGAAATTCTATAGTAGTCCTTTCTAGAACACATTACCACTAGAAGCGGTTTCTATTTTTTGCTGGGTTTTGTGTAAAAACTCAAACTCGCACAAAAACTGGAATGCCAGACCGATCAGATGCTGGCACCTGAAGCGACATTCTGAGCGAAAGGAAGGAAAGCTATGTAAGCCGCTAAAGGGCAAACAAAAGTTCCAAATGAAATGTCAAAAATTAAAGCCGACTGCCGACTGTCAGCGATTTTCAGTCTGACAAAAGCAATTCAACGCTTCACACCCCCCAACAAGCAACCAAAGGCACCCACCGGTATGCTACTCGTATTGCGGCTGCTTCTGGTATTATTGCCTTTTCGTATTCTGCACGTATGTAGGACACTAAAAATTATTTTACCATCGAAAGCGAGCAAAATAGTAGTTACTTGAAAATCGTATGCAGCTGAGTGAGTGTTTGAGCCAAGGCGATGGAATATGAAATTGTCATTTTTGCTTGAATATTGCTTTGATGTGTGCATGGCTCCCTTTTGTTTTCAAACTCACAAAAACTGAATGCAAAATCAGCGAGTGCGAAATTGAAAAGCATCGAGCCCACAAGCTCGTCATTCACAGTGGAACGTAGCTGGATTATAATTGAAACCCTACGATTAAAACCTTTAACCTGAAATCACAGAATGCTGTCAGCTTCCCTGGGGAGTACAAATACGAATGGAAAGGCATTAGTCTTTATCTGCCCAACGATGGATGGATTCCGACATCTCGTCGTTCTCAAGGCAAATGCGGTATTCCGATCCTGTGAGTAGACAAAGTTGGGCTAGTGTGGATCTCGTTTCGAGCGGCAGAGGAAACCGCTTTGGGACACATTAAAGATGCCTCCGAGTTCATTTGGTTGCAGATGTGTTGGGCATTAATATCTCCTTCTGCGGTGGTTAGTTCTTTCCAACATAATTTGGCTTCATCAAGCAGGTAATGAGGTTGTTGTTGTTGTAACAGCATATAAGTTGCCCAAAGAGTTTTGGGGGAGTGGTGCAGGAGTGACAATTTCTTGGCCAGTTATAAATCTGGGTCGTTCAGTTTCGTAGACCTGACTGCCGTGGGAACGAAGAAGTGATGTAACATAGTTCGCTATAAACTATCCGATAGCCCTATTTTTCCCAGGTGCTGCTGGCATGGGATTTTACGATTTTGATATTTACTGCTGTAGCATGTATGTATCCGTAGAGGAGGCTAGAGTTTAGGCTAATATATAGTCGGAATTCTGGCTTCTACTTTTAGTCTGAATTCCACTGGTTTTTAAGCCAGACGTTGAATGAAATAGTGGTATAATTTCTCGTTACTGAAGAAGATGGAATGACGAACTCTGTGAGTTAAGCGCATAAAAATACATCGTTTGCGCTGGCTTGGCCATGTTGCACGCTTGGATAACGACGCTCCAGTTGAAAGATCCTTCGACTCGGCACACATGGACCGACAAAGAAGGTCAGGACGCCGGCGAACAAATTGGAAGGACCTGTCTGTATTCGGTATGAACAACTGGCGCAAATTCGCAATTAGCGAAGTTTTCTAGACTCGCTCAAACCGAAAAACAAAAAGAAGTATAATTTCTCAGGTAAAGGGTACTTTAAAAAGTGCATAAAAAGTATCAGTGAGAAGCAAGAAAACCAACTGGGGTGAAAAGCACCGCAAGTATTAAACTCAAGTGCAGATCTTTTTCATATTCAACCCACTGTATGCATATTTGTTCCAATCATTTATGTGAGCTGACATAAGCTTTACTTGAGCCTCTTACAAACACATAAATATGCTTGCATTTCAAAGAGCAAAACAAAACAAAAACGCAACTTTTTCCGTGATACGTTTATTAGACCTGCGCGCATTTTTAAAGGTATCCATTCAATAAGACACACTTGTCAAATGGTATGCCTGCTGTCTGCAAATGCTCTCGTCAACTGCCTGTCACCGCCTGCCATTGACCGTCACGGTGTATTTTTTAAGATTGTTAATCTTACATTTGACACTTTAGCCACAGTGTTGTTTGTAAACAATGCAAAAAGCGTTGACAAGGCTTTCAAGAACGCACGCCTTGTATTTGATGTGCGGCGTAGTAATGGCAAAAATTTGTCCCTTGTATTTTTGTGCTGCCTGTCAAGTGTTTGCATGAAATTTTACACTGCTCAGATTACATAAATAATATATTTATTCGATTGTTTTTTTTTCGACTAGCAAATGGGTAGGAAGCGCTTTGATTTTGGATTTATCACTTTTTTACGTTTAGAAATTTGATTCTCATCCTATACGCTGCTTATGATCCAATTTAGTTTTCCCTTCTCACCATAACTCCGACGCACATTTTGCGTTGCGCATCCTTGCAAGCTTTTCCTGCTTCAAAATGTTTTCCCTTTTGTTTTTTTTTGCGCGCACCAGCTCAAATAGCACAAGTGCCTGCCAGCCGCCGCATCTGAAAACAATGATTTGTATACAAGTAAAATTTCTATGAATTTGCTTATTTTTATTTGCAGCTCGCATGCTCATTCATTCTCTTGCCACTTGACAGTTGCTTTGACAGCCACAATGCTATGCACAAACGTACGCATGCACTACCACAATCTTTGCCGCTGTCATTGTGCTGACAGTCAGCGTCATCTCGCGCGTACACTTTTTACATCGCCGCCATGGCTTGCGACGAGTCCAATCCGCACTTCCCACACTGGTTGCGTATTTGTATTTGGATTTGTATATATGAATATACATATGTACATTAGGGTGGTCTAAAAACGCACGTGAAAAAGAAAGGTCGGAATTTTTAAGCTCTCACCCCCTAGGATTGTTTATAACGAAAAAATGTATCCCTATTTTCATATTTGGAAATCAAAAAATATTTAGAGGTCGCTCAAAGCGCCCAAAGTTTTCCATGTATTTTATATGGGGGAACAAGCAACTTTTCGTAGAAACGGTATATATTTCTTAAAAATCAATATTTTTCTAACGGAAAGCTCTGTTTATCTGCAGGAGATTCCCAATAATAATACCTAATTGTTTATTTAACCATTTTGTCATCGTAACTATAATTAATAAGTCCGCCAAAAACCCATAAAACCCCGAAAAATGCAATGGGTGGACTAATAAGAAATCGTTAGTATTAAAAAAGTATTATTGAAAGTCTCTTGAAGGGAACCAGAGTTTTCCGATCGAAAAATATTGATTTTCAAGAATTCTATACCATTTCTATGAAAAGTTGTTTTTTCCTATATAAAAATACATGGAAAACTTAGAGCGCTTTGAGCGACCTCTAAAAATTTTTTGATTTCAAAATAAAAAAAAATATGGTTATACTTTTTTCGATATAGAACAATACTAGGGGGTGAGAGCATTGCAATTCCGACTTTACTATTTTTGGACCACCCTAATGTACATATGTACATGCATAAATATGCTGACATCTCTGCATAAACAATCACCAGCTTGGGCAAAGTCATAGGCAAAGCCGTAACCGCCTGCTAATTTATCCCATTTCACGTTGCTGACAGTTGCCAGGCTGGGCAGCCGAAACAAAATACAGCAAAAGGAATATGCAGAAAAAGAAGCTGGGGAGAAAAGCAGTAGCTGCTCTTGCTTTCTTCAAGCGAACGTAACACATTTCTTCACCCGCTATCGTCCGCCGACAACATTTTTCACAAGCCAAGCACGTCAAGTGTTTCGCTCAAGTGCAATACAATTGGAACTTGGAAATGTTAGATTTTTTCATTGCTATACTTTGCTAACTATGTACACATTTTTCTTTTTTTTTGTGTGAATGCAGACTAGTTTTGTGCCATTCCCATTACCTTTTACAAGCTTTTTTTATATTCATGTTATTTTTATTTGTACAGATTTGCTCAGCGCGGAACTGCTTGATTCTTTTTTTTTATATGGCCTTATACACTTAAGTCCTCTGTCATGCGTGCTACATATGTACATATGTATGCAGAAATAAGTAGAATCATGAGCACAAAAAGAAACGAATAAAAGCGTAGAAATCCCAGATTTTCTGTCCTACATATTTTGATCAATTTATACTCGTACCTACATACCAATGTGTATGAATCCTTGAATGCGCTTTGTCCTATAACTACATACCTACTAACTAAAAAGTCCTGCATTTCTTACCCACTTGACAGCTGAAGCCAGTTGGCACATCTTTTCCATAAAATATTAGAATTGTGGCTTACCTGAAAAGAAGGAAATATATTTTAGTTATTCGCTTTTCTTATGTCATTGTATATTTGCATGCACATATGTATGTGTGGGTGTATTTCATGTGTACCCAGTGGGAATTAGGAGCACGTAATAATACCTTATTAGCAACTTACTCTTCACCTGGCAGTCATTACCATTTCCCTGCCGAACGTCCCTTACTTTTACAAAGGCATGGCCGCCTTATGTAAGTAGGAATTTAGAATGTACATTTGGTATCAGACATACTTCTGAGCCGCTTTACAAAGTAAGTTACGTGTAATGCAGAGCAGTCGCTCGGAGTAGTTCGGTGCTTGGAAATAACTTCGGCTGCACGTTATTTTGCAACTGACAACGTAATGTGTCTTCGGAGGTGTTCATTTTGCCCTTTACTAGTAGATGACATTGGCCATGATGACAATTTTGGTACTAAAAACTGAAAGAAAACATGGCTTACCTCGCAAGGTGCTTACCTATTTTCCCAGTGGGTAGTGGCTGTGTATAAAAAAAAAAGAATAGGATGTACTTATGTTTCCGAAATAAAAATAAAATTAATTGTGGCCTTCCAAGTGGCACAAAACAGGTTCTTTCTAATAATTTATTACTCTACTCTGATATTCTCAGTATTATTTTAATGAAAGGCTGCTTTCGAGCGCCGTGAGCGCTACCGTCATTGGAAGGAAAGGTCCTGTGCGATTGATTGATGATGAATGCTAGAGAAAATGAGATAGTGTTCGTAATGCAGATTCGAAGAGATGTGACAGGTACGTAAAAAAAAAACAAATACCACCGAATCCACCTTATGACCCCTACTACAAAAAGGGCTATGCCAAATATTTAGCTCTTAAAAAAGGTTCCAAAATGCAAATTTTATGCACTCGAACTTCCAACCTCCTGTTCACTTTTGTTCATTTCGAAGCGGACAAGGACTGTTTCTTTGTGCTCTTTGAAAATTATGTTCCATAAAAACTTCAATTGGTGCTGTCGACTCATGGATCCTCGATATGTAGGGTAAGATCAAGATTTCATAAGGCCCGTTCATCGGATCTTTGTCCGAGCAGACGACTCCTTCTCTGCACAACTCGTAATATTAGTTATGAACTAAATCAATAACATATCAAAACCACTAAAACCAGAGTCCGGCGCTCTAAAAAAAAGCTGATTCTACGGAACCACAACAAAGACATAAAAAAGGGAAAAGAGACGGAACATCCAAAGTTTAGCTCCATACACACATGGGCAACATATCGCAAGTCGCCAGCGTAAACACCGAGCACCCTTTGCTGGCCAGCGAATAACGTCTGGATAGAATGTTGTGGCTAGCTTGATGACCGAGTATACTGTGCCCACCCGTTTTAAGAACAATACTCAGTGAACATCCGAGCCTACTGGGGTGGTCACAGGACCAGCTTGTTGGCCTGCGCTAGGGTCAGGGTCAAGTAGAGGGAACAACCTTTTAAACAACATACACCAATACCTAATTACCACTTCAAGAACTCGTTATAAGGCCACCTCTCCGATCAGGAATAACCAAATTGCGAAGGAGAACTTCGTAAAGTGCAAGAGTACATCCGGTGGGTGATGTCTATTGTTTCGAACTCAAACATCGAATTCTACAAAAAATTCAGACTTCTAAGTGCCAACGATGGGTAGAGGGTACGGAGCCTGAACTCGATCCTTTGCTGGGATAGAAAAATGTCGGAAGCACGTGAGCAACGAAGAAGTCAGGGTTCCAAGGAACCCATAGAAATATGTCCAATACGCATTCGCAAAAATAGCACTATAAGCCAAGCGTTCTCATCATGCCTGTGACGATAGAAAATCGTTGAACCTGTACTTACAAAGCCTCAATCGGGAAAGAGTTGTAAGTTTACCCGAGAGCTCAAGTGAAAATAGTTAGCCAAGGCAAGATCTAGCAAAAATTTTGGAAAGGTTCCCAGAGTTCAACCAAGGCACACAACGAGACCAACTATGTCTTCAAGAAGATTTCCCTCAATACATGCGAAAACCGACAGCAAGCCATGGATTAACTTAGCAGCATTCGTCGAAACCAAAGAATCCTTGAGCGATCATGATATAGACGTCAATGAGGGCAAGTTCTATGACGAGCTAAGAGGGTAGGCGTCATATAGCTCACAGGAAGCTTTGAGGAAGTTGTATTCGGTATGCGCGTAGATTAGGTTAAATTGGTTTACTGAAGGTTAAGTTGACTTCGCTTGATGGTACTTTCAAAATCTTTGACAGTGAGAATCAAGTGGTATATTTAATTAGTCACACCACGTCAATTCTAAACAGATAGTGTGCAGAAAAACTCCCACCAAATTTGAGAGCTCTTATATATGGCATTGATAAAAAGATATTTAGATTTCATCGCGTATTCAAAAAATTTTACATAAAAAAAACTACAACATACATGTGCTCAATTAAATTTGCATCAGAAATATGCACAGATATTTTTTCTCATGCATGGTGAATACCGCCCATGGACTAGCCGATAGCGCAATTGCCGCAAGCTCAATCAATAAGCTGTCAAAATTTACTATTTTATTATACATACATATTTACAAAAAAATGTTCATAAATAACGAATGGGAGTAGACAATGCTGCAGCCCCCCTAGTCAAATCAAGTATGTAAAATTTTGCATTTTATTCCAAATAAATATTTTTCACGCGCATATACTACGTATGTATGTATATATGTCAAATTCTGCATTGTTTCCCATAGCCTAGCAAAAACTAAATATATGCGTCTATGTATGCATGTGTTCGTGCGACATGCAAATGCTTAGACAATATGTCAAATGCGGTCTTCGTCGTTGTTATTGTGTTGCAAATGCATATCAAATAGCGCAGCGTAATATATGCAGCTATGTGCCAGCGCGTCATTTTGCATCCATCCAATGTATCCAATCGCTCTAAAGTGTGACAACGTCAATAGCTAACCTAAATTTTCGGAGCCACCCAGAACAATGACAAGTCACCACAGCGCGTCATGCAGTTATTCTTGCAATGTATGCGAAACTATTGTGCGCATAAATGGGTGTGTGTGTTTGCCTTGCATGTATGGCACACATTTCTATGCATTTCTCTATTTTAATTCGCATGTGTGACATACTTAACTGTAGTTCTATGCGAAAATATTTGACAATTGATTTCTGGCATGAATCAGCAAAAGCCGGTTTGTCTGTCTGTCTGTGTATTATTCATGCATAAGCAAAAATGAGCTAAAATTGAGTTTAGTCACATTTTACATCAAATTTATGTAAACAGCGGCGCTTTTGATAGTCCAAACAGCTCCGAAAAGTAGATTAAATTAAATTTAGTGCTGTTATTTGCACCAGCAACATTGTGAGGCTATCAATTGCAGCAGTGAAATTAAGGCTGATCTACTTCTGGACGCACACTAATGATAAAGAGTTTATGTGGCAGAGGTGCTTGTTTTACGAATATACCATTTAATGAAATACAAATTTAATCCTACGGGAGAAATATTGCTACAAAAGCTCATGTCTGCCATACATTTAAATTCACCTTCAGTCTACGCTGTTCCTACGCATTCTTTGTAAATTTTTGTTTTATAGCGTTCTCTTAGGTAAATAAACAGCAAGCCAGGTACGGCAAACGCCTACGCGCCTAAAATTATGTTTTGCCGGAAAACATGTTTCTGTAATAAAATTTGAAATTAATCAACTTAAATTAATCTGACGTGGATGGCCCACATTAATCAACTTAATTTATTTGGCCTTTGGTGATTTCGGCAATGAAAATATACAAAAAAAAATAAGATAAGAAATTTAGTTAAAGATTAGAGCAGAAAAGAGAACAGCGGAAATGTTCTGCTGACATTTTGTCAATTTTGATGAGAAAAAATAGGAAAAGATTTATAACTGAAAAATAAGGAAAAAACACTCCAAAACTACCATCAGCCAGTGATTATATGCCGCGAAAGTTGGAATACTCAATGCGACGACGTAGCTGCCGCGCGCTTAAAGTAGCCATTTTGACATAAAAAGGCATACACACACCTATATACATACGTAGATACATATGTACAAACATACATAAAGATTTCCTCTTTAGAAATCGATGCAGTGATCACGGTTGCCACTTCATCAAAATTTTGTGTACCGTAATATACAAGTACAAAGGCCCACAAATAATAAAATGTACCAGTTTTTGGCGTCCAAAAAAAAAATATATACAGTGACACAAACAAGTGACAACGTGTTGATTTTTTTAATATTACATAGTAATGTTTTTGAAAAAAAATTTTATTTTTTTGTTATTCTTCCATAAAAGTGATGCTTTGACCAAAACAGTTTCAAACTTTATATAAAACTTAGGAAAATCAAAATTTTAATTTTAAATCAGAATCTTTAGAATATTTTTGGGTATGCAGTTTTATAGCCCATACAATTTTAATCTAATGAAATGAAAATTTCAACCGCCTACGAAATCGCGTTGATTATTGAGAATTTTTTTGCATACACAAAAATGCTCTAAAGATTCAGATAAAAAAATTTAATTTTTGATACAAATTTTTCGAATTTTCCTAAATTTTCTATAGGTAAAGTTTGAAACTGTGAGTGCTGCTTATTCAAACGAACGTTGCTTCAAAAAGGCCCCAAGGCCCAAACGGAGAAAAAAGGCCCATATTTGGTACAATTGTACCAAAGTGGCAACCGTGAAAATGATTAAACTTGCCCACTTTTCCCTAATTCCAGCAATTTGTTAGTGTTTTACTACTCGCAGATACATACATATGTACATATTTGTCTGCGTGTCAAAAGCCAATCGCTATGCGCTGCTCTTCATTTGCCAAACAACAAAAAAGTCGAATGCGCACCAGATCGAAGCAGCAAAATGTTGTGCCCAAAAAATTTCATTTTCATTAATTTTTTGTCACTTTCTTAACTTCACTTTTTCCAAATTTTTCGCTTCCTCACTGCGTTCATTTGCTACACGTATGTATGTACGTATGTATGTATGTAGGTACATTGCTCGTGTCGGCGAGTGATTTATTGCAAAATGATGAATTTCCATGTAGATTAATGTCGCTGCGCGTCCTAATATTTATTGCTTTTCAGCTTTGATGTCAATGTATGCGTGTAATGCCCAAAAAACACGCCTCTTCGCCACACCCACACACATTCATACATACATTTCACCCACTTTTGCGGTGCATCTTCCAAACATTTGACAATGCTTTTGTTTGCCTTTATTAATGGCCTCCAAGCGGCAAATGGAATTTTTCTACACAAATATACCTACATACATATTTATGTACCCAGCAAAAACTTTTCTTTTTTTTGGCAAGCGCTTACTTTTTCTATCGATGGAGTAACGCATAATAATACGCATCTGAAGTCAAAATTTTTCACTTTCACGTTTACCACCTACATTACAGGTTAAGCAGTGGGAAAGCATTTTTACACCTTATCGCTTACCTCCAATGACATGCCTAGGTTAAAGTAATGCGTTCTGTAAACTAGAAAGTATGTGGTGAATTTCGAAAAGTGCTTACCATGCAGCTTGGAGGCCATTTCTATTCTATTCTATTTTCTATTTGGCACATTTTGGCTCTTTTTTATCCTCAATATTACACTTCATAGCTAAGTATAGTTGGTAGCCTTGATTACAAGGCGTTGAGCGCTTTACGCGCAGTGCCAATAGCCGAACACCGCTGCGACATTTTGTGGAGAGGTGCCATGACAACAACAGCAGCAGAAAGAGCGGAAGCACAAGCAGCCGCGCTTAGCGAGCTTTCACGCAACTTCCACCAGCTGTTGCATACTTTAGCGACTATGCGTTCAGGAATTTATTTATAGGTTAACCGCTTGTCGGTTGACATTACTGCGTCGCGGTTGCCGCTGACACTACATGTTTTTTCTCACCTCATGCTTAAGAAGGCTGTTGCTGATATTGGTGGCGTATTTTTGGTTTAATGTAAATATGTTCTCATTTTAAACTTAAAGAAAATTCCAGCCTGTAAAGTCGCTGCACACCTACGGGCGGGGAGGTTTTATTTATCGCCTTTTCTATACGTACATACGCTTATAACTTATTAATCCAGTTAAAAACCAATATGTGTGTATCATAATCTTTATGCTTTTGAAGATGGTAATGGTCTTGTTTATGTTTTGAGTAACGCAAAGTTCGAAAGCCTCTTGCAACTCTAAATCAACAACGGCAGAGAGAGCTTTTATGCTTCACGCGTCTACACAAACTGCACAGAAAGCGTAAAAAAGCTCTGCACGCTCAAAATCAATGCTTGTGAAAGCTCACTTTGTGACTGTGAAAGCTTACTGTGGGTATATAAAATCTACAGAGAGATATGAAGCGGTCCGCCCATGAGTGCTGTTATAGAGGGACTGTAGAACAGTGAGTGAGCAGACTGCAGAAGAGATAATGGCGGTGGTGGAGAAGTTGGGCCCCGATAACCGGTATCGATGTCAGTGGACGACTACCCAGTAGATGATTTAGGTAGGCCTTCTTAAGTCAAGCCATTCGGAAAGGCCTGAAGGGCTGAAAAAGGTGCTTGCCTTTACAATTTACGCGAATGCCTAAGTTTTTATTATTTAACATTACAAATGAATTCAAGAGGCATTTTGAATTGCAACAAAATATATTTGACCTTTAATAAGTACCTTAATAGCTCCTCCGAAAGGCCTATTGAAATTCGTCCTACAAAAGCCCTTCTGGGAGCCCTTCTATGGGTAGCAAAAGCAGAAGGTCTTCAATTTATGCTACTCCATACAAAAAAGAAAGAAGAAAGAAATGTAGACTGGAAGGCCTCTTGACTCTCAAGAACGCCCTTTGGACGCGCTTTCAGTTACTAAAATTATCTAGTAGATGTGCTGGTAGACTGCCCGATGAATTCTGACGGAGGTGAGAGTATTGGAGAGCGCCAGTGAATGTGTAGAGCGGTGTCTCTTGGCAACGATGTGGTTTTTGGTGGTAAGCGCTGATTTATCATCCGGCAGCTATCGATAAAGGTTAGACTATTAGTGAGCGCCGGTGGATCGTCCGACAGTTCTCGGCAATAATGTGACTACCAGTAAATGCACTGCTGATTAGTCCAGCGGCTCTCTGCAATATTGGTGACCTACGAAGTGAGTAGATTCCTTATGTAACAGTTTACTTTTTCAACGGATCGACCAATTTATAAGCGCAATCCTAGCACCTAGTTTATCTTTAACACAAATGTTTATCCAAGAAAGCTTGAAGGAAAAGCTTGAAGGGCCGTGCAAAACTCTCTTGCAAAATAACTTGGACCTTTAAAATGGTGCTTTCTTTTTAACGAAAACTAGCAATTGATTTAGGGAATAAATAAAACACTCCCATATTAAATTTGAAAGCATTGACTTGATATATTATGTGTGGCATTGTTAATGGTGACAAAAATGTTACTGCTTTTTATTTTTCTTTTGTCCGCTTTTTCATTCAAACTCTCAAAATATGTTGCCCCAACAATGAGTTCGAATAATTGACTGACAGCTACAACATTATGCGTGCTTTCATTATCGAACACTTTTTGAAGTATTACTGGAGAAAAAAGGAGACTAGGAAAATATGTTGGACCACGAGTAGCAAGCAACGAAAAAAAAAATTTTGGTACGTAAAACATAAGGGGAAAGCGGGACATGATTAATGAGCAGTACGGCAACTATAGCTGTGTACAATAAAAAAAAATTCCAAACAAAAAGAAAGCATACAACCCCCCACCAAAACTTGGTCAATGACTGGCGCATACAAATGTCTTAAAATGTATGGAAAACACTTTGGTGTATGGGTGGAATTTTCTTTGGTGATGCTGCTAAATGCCTTCAGGGGCTACCAACCGCAGCCATTCATCACGAAAAAATAATAATTACTATTGAATAATAATGGAAATTCAGGAAATATGCGAAAAATGATTTTAATATTATAACAGATTGTTAGCGTGATGGATGAGAGCGAAATGCAGCAATCATGAACAAGAAACCACCTTTTTCTTAGAGTTTAGAGAAAGGTGCTAGCGCGTGTAAATAACAGTGCACGCCTGAACTAAGGTGACATTGATTTTTATTACTTTGCGAGGTCCTATCGCATTCCGTGTTACTGGCAGTTAAAGGGAAATATTTACAAAATAATTTTAGGGAAAATAATTTCAATCGATCGAATCAATTAAAATTTAAGTACCAGTTTTGAGAAGAAAAAAAATTGAAGTAGCACAAAAAGTTTCACACAAAAATCAGCGCCTCCAAAAACAAAACCGCAAACTGTAGAAAATTCGATACTTGCACCTTGCAATCAACTGGTAAAACTTTAGCGCTACGCAACGCCCCCTAAAAATATGCAACACAAATGGAAAAACAAGCTAGAACTGCCATTACTTTGATTTCACTGTCATCCTGCTGTAATTGCTCGCCAAACGTTTTCGTCTCCATAGCGGGATTGGAAAGTTACCGCCTAACGGCTAAAATGCTAATTAAAAGTTTTGTTAAATGCCCGCTGCCGGAGAAATCACAAATTGGCATAAGACAATTAAAATTTCATTTCAACGCAAGTGCGTGTAGTATACTTTCCGGCTAATAAGAAAAGTTTTATGGTTAATGCTGGGGAAGCGCGCAACCAGCCAACCAATCAACTTGACTTGAGCCAACAGAAAACCCTACTAGGCAGTCAGACAGGTGAAGCAAGCTAGCAAAGAAGCGAAAGTATAACGCCCTTCAAACTTACGCCAAAGCGATCAAGCGTGGCAAGCGAACAAAGGCTAACGAGCGAACGATTTAAACTATTGAGCGAGCTTGTCTACAACAAAAATAGTACCTAACAATAATCACGGCAGGTGTAATGAAAACGAGAAAAAGTAATGGGAACAAGAACAACGGACTGCAATAGCAACAATTAAACTAGCTAATCAACACAGTTTAGGGTTAAACAGGAAGCTTTATCAAACTTTTCCAGGTAATTGAGCTTTAGTCGGGCGAACGAGTAAACTAAGGCGAGAGGATCAGGGACGCTAATATATGTATGTATGCATGCCAGTACATATACATACATAAATTTATTTGAGTTGTAGAGGCAAGTAAAAGTGCTTAGAAGCATGCAAGCAAAATTAGGTGGCAAAACTTTTTTACAAACAGTCCATAGGGGAGCATTGGCGAGATTAATATGTTGCATACAAACAGGCGCATGGCAGCATGTAAGGCGCTTTTAAGATTGGCAGGTGTCAAGAAAGTTTTTTTTTTCATTAATTCAACAAAATTCTATGACGCTTTAGTAGCTGGAAAATGAATCGGCAGCCAAATTAAGCGAAAAAGAAGGAAAAGAGCCCAAGCAAATGCGAAAATAACTGAGCGCATGCAAAATGGATGTCTATGTACGTGTCAGCTCAGCTATTTTTCCTATTTTGTGCATAATTTTTATGAATTAGCGTTTTTTTGGCACGTAAAGAGCGCAAAGAAAAACTTATTAAATAAACAAATATTATTTAAAACAGCGCAAAGCGCATAAAATTCATAATTCGAGTACTGGCCTCGGCGTAGCTGCCTGCTTTTGGGCTATTTATCTAAATTAAGCGCAAACTACAAGGTGAACAAATTAGCGTTGGACATGCCAGCGTCAGAAGAGACACAAGCAATTTTTCATGGAATATCAAGTAACTAGAACTCCTTTCGAATATTTTTCATAAATTAGTGAGCAGCAGTGAGTAAATGCTGGCTTTTGGAATTAAAATGGATAGCTGCGCTGTGCATTGAAAGAGTGTGAAGAAGCTGTGTTGGTTGGCCTGTTAGTGCAGTCCTTTTTTTCTTGATACAGGTATTCATTCATCCATCAAATTTGCCAAAAGTGGCAGCAGCGGTGGCAGACAGTGGGACTGTGAGTGATAGTGTACACGTGTTCAGTACGTATATTTGTACATTTATGAAAAAAGTCCATCAAGAAAAGCTATGCTATTTAATTTTGCCAATTTGTAATAGCGTCGCCACCGCGGTAAAAGCTTCTAAGTCCTTTTTGTAAAATTTTATAAAAAAGCTAAAAACATCATTAATGTCGCATTTCCACTAGTTAGGCATTGAAATGACAAAAAATTGGCGGCATTTAGAAAATGCCACGAGGAAATGAATTCAATGACTATTTTTTTACGTAATGATACGAACATTTTTTAATGCCCAATTTTGTGATTACAATTTTTGCCATTTAATGCCTAGTGGAAATCCAGCATAAGTAACACTATCTTGAAAATTTTAAAATATCCTTTTGTTACCCTTTGTATACTCTATTTATTGACCTTCAAAAAACCAATTTTTTTCGCTAATGAAAAATGGAGGTAACAGGCTTTATTTTATATCAAGACTAACCGGCCTCGTATGTGCGAGGCTTCGCCACGCGCTGAATGTATAGATATTAAAAAAGGTGCGATTGACAACTAAACCTACTAAAAAAAATAATATATAACTGCGCATGTGGAGGCCAAGCCCTTTCATTTGACACCTCATTTTTTGTAAACCAACGAACAGTGCGGATTTTATAATTTTTTAGTCAGGTGGTAAATCTAAAGAAATTTAAAGTATCAAAGATAATATTCATATCGAAACAGATTATACTTAAAAATCTTCGACTTTTCTTTATACTATGTATAGAAACTAACAAAAATTAAAATAGGTGGCAACCCTATTAAAAAAAATGAAAGCTTTTGTACATGCGAAGGCCAGGCCCTTTCATTTGGTATCTTATTTTTTGATCCAACGAACGGCGAAAATCTGTTAACATTTTAATAGGTGGCAACCCTACTCAGAAAAATAATACATTATTGCACATGTAGAGGCTAAGTCCTTTGACAGTGAAGGTGCAGAACTGATGTCTGCGGTTATTATGATTAAATATAGTATATACATATGTTAATGCAGCACGTGGCAACCCTATTCAAAAAAAAAAACATTAGTGCTTTTGTAGAGGCCAATCCCTTTCATTTGACACCTCACCTTTTGTAATCTAGCGAACGGTGCGGATCTTATTGTTTTCTAGATAGGCGGCAACCCTATTAAAATTCTAAGTAAAAAAGGTCACTCTCCTGTCGATACAGATAATATCAGGGAAAACTTCGTCAAAATCCTTTCAGCAGTCTTCGAGATTACCGCGAACAAAGAATCGAGATCGACATGGAGACTAGTAGACGTCGTCTTTGTGCCTAAAATTTGTAGGAATGACTATACTATCCCTAAAAGCTTCAGCCGCATTAGCATGATGTCCTTTAAGCTGAAATGTCAGGAGAGATTGGTTGTTACGCTTTTATCACATCCTCTGTCCTTGCATCAACATGCCTATCAGACGGTAAAATCTTGTGAAAATCTGGTTGTTAGAATTAACAATGCCATCACTAAGAAGAATTCGCCTTGTGCATTTTTGCAGACGTTCCAGGTATTTTGGGCAATACCATCCTCGAAAGCATGTGCAACTCGGCTCGAAGTCATTGAGTAGATTTTGTGCTGTTAAATTCCAGAGGTTCGTTAAGATTCAGGCAGAAGGGCGTCAATATGTTACGTGTGGAGTTCATTGGCGCTGTACTCAAAGCGGAGTGCTTTCTCCCTTGTTTTGGCGCTTGGTCACTTGCTGGTTAAAGTTAACGGCTCTAATATCTATGCCCAGGTCTATGCAGATGATGCGAGCTGCCTAATTACAGGCCTTCCTCTGTCAAGTGTTTGCAGGAAAGCGCGCATATCGCTGAGTATGATTGATACTTGGCGCGGTGAGATTCGCTGTTCGCTAACCTAACCAAAACTAGTGTTGAGCTCTTCACCAGAAAGAGAAGGTTGACGGCCTTGTTGCCTCTGCGCTTAAAGAAGTCAATATTCAAATTTTTCCGAAGCTGGCAATAATCGGGCAGCATCTCTGTCCTCTTCCCGGCTGTTAAAAGGGCAATGGATATATCCTCTCTTACAAACTCCAGCTGTTTTGCCATCACTTTAGGTGACCACATCAATTGAGTTCCTTCCAACTTCTTAGCTCTAGTAGCCCTGGGACTATGGCATTCCCATAAAATTAATTTGTAGGATATTAGAAACGCGTTCATTGCTCCTGTGGTTTTTGTGCGAAGAGTATCACTGATGTTTGTTAGAACTGGCTTCAGCACTTTCTCTGATTTGATGTTTGATTTCTTTGCCAGGAGTGGAAAATAGGGCTGAAATACTACCACTACGCCACTCTCTTCGTTCGGGTCTGACTACGACGGTATTTAGCCAGCTGATTACTTTCACGGAAAATTCATTCCTCCAAAATTCCCAAAACTCAAAACGAGACTCATTGAGTTCTTTGTAAGTCAGCTTTTAAATTTCGCTTTAAAGCCGCTACCTTTCGCTGATGAATGATTTGAACCAATGGTATTCAAACAAAAAATAAGAAAATGCAGCCATAAGGAATATTTAACAACACACAATTTAAGTCTGCATAAAAAGCCCAGCGTCAATTATCAATTCCCCGAAAAAAAGGGATAAAAAAGTTGCCTAAACGACTAGGGAGTGTAAATTCCACCCAAAGAATTTATATCAAAGAAAAACACGAACAATTTTTAACCAGAAAATCAATAAAACACATTTGCATGATTTCTGCCAATTTACAGTAAGGGTGCAAATCAACAACTACAACAACAACATAAATAATAACAGCCAAGGAAAACACGCAGCCTTTCCGGCAAAAGCTCGTTACAATAAAACATGCGATGCCTCCATCCATTCGAAATGTTGCATACTCGTATACACAAACATAGGTGCCACATGCCGATAAACGCAAACATTATTGGGAGCAGTCAAACAGAGTAGCTACAAAAAGTAAACATCGAAAAAGTACCTCTACGCATACCAAAAACCATAAATACATAACAATAAAATCAATATGCTCATGCCAAAATTTGATTTGCAATTCGACTGTGTCGAGTGATAAAACGATGTTGGGAAAATAAATTTCTAACAAAAAAGTCGTCAACTTCTTTTGCCATTCGCGCGGCCGCTGCTCATTTCAGCGTCAAGCGGCGCAAAACCCTTATGACGATTGATTTTGAATTATTATTTGCCACAAAAAGCCGTTATGCAATAAATGGCCGAAATGGCCAGGAAAGGTACCCTGCAGAGAAACGGCAAACTAGTGAATCAAATTTCTAGATCCGTACTAGATTTGTATCGCCAACATCCAACATTATATTATCTTAACAAATTTAGAACTGGTTCGGAATTATAGAAAAGGGGATGCAGCGGGGCTTGTTCAATTTACATAGATATGTGTTTGGCGGCTTTTTCGTTCAAATGCACTTTCATTTTGCACTTCGCAGATGCCTTTTCATAGTTTGGTAATACAAAACAAAAGTTTGTCCGTCTGGAATCTAACCAATAACAGCGAGCACCTCTACAAAAATTTAAAATCGCATACGGAAGAACCGAAAAGATTGAAAAATCATGATACTTTTTCTTTCGTCTGTCGATTTTAGAACTGGACTAGCTGGGAACTATCGAAAAAGTGATACAGCGGTGGGCAATTCACACTTCCTAAGGCATCGCCATGTTAAATTCGCCAGTTGTTTGCATGAAAAAGAGATTTATTGCGAACTATTACTGGATCTAAATGTACTAGAAGCGCACCAATTCAGAACTAGAGAATATCCCCACAGGGGAGGGCCAGACTTAAACACACATAAGCGCTTAGATGGCTGTGACACAAAAAGCCGCATTCGCGTAAATTGTGGAGCATAAAAAATGTGCGCTATTAAAGGTTTCTTAATGTTGCATGTGAAATGGGCGGAAAGTAGCTATGTATGTAGTTCCTGTGTGTCGCTGCTCATCACTCAACTGCTTAAGCGAAGTAGAAAAGCCACAGTAATTTAGAGTGAATTATAATTAAATTGTGTGTGCGCAGCAAGCCTGCGTATGTGTGCTTGTAAGTTAGTAGATTAGCATGCCATTAAAGCTGGCTTTGCACAGGTATGAAAGTTCACAGCGCCCCTCTAAAGGAAAGGAAACGTTCTTTTGGAACAGCCCGACATAATTCGTGTTATTTAAATTTTTTTTGTTTACTTAAGTTAGCAGTCTGGCTAGGTGACTTGTACCTTTTTCTTTGTAAGTATAATCGCGCTGCTTTTGCTTTTAATATTCCTCTTGCTTTAGGACACATGCAGCGTAGCACGCATACTTGCATGTGGCAACTCAAGAAAACATAAAAAAATAATGAATAATGAGTGTTAAATGTATATGGGAAAGCTCTTAGCATTAAGCTTGCAGTCACATATGTAAGCAAGTACTAATCTGATTAATAAAAATATTAACACAAAAAGGATAACTTTCGAAATTTCGTTACATGCTCTTATGCTACAACTCTCGAAAGATGCAGAGGCTTTAAGAGATTGATATATGTAAATATACGAGTCACTATTTTTAAAAAATACGTGCGTGAGAATTCATAAAATAATTCAGTTAACTTAGAGGTTATTCAAACAGATGCTATTTGTCGGAGAAGCATTTTCTAAAAGTACATCCTCAAGATTATCTCTTCAAAATTCCACAGAAATGTAAGCGCTAAATATAACCTACGTTGCAGCTATCAACAGCGCGCTACCTCCAGGTATGTGCCGCCAGCTTGTTACGCTTCATGAGGGATCATCTCGAAATGCTGACGTTGCAACCAGTAAAGTTTCTAAACAATCGCGTCCCATAACGTCAAATCCTTAGAAACAGCATATCTCTTACTCGAACGAAGTAATGCCCTTTTTAATCTAAAATTTTTCTTCAGGTTGAAAAAATAAATTTCCACATCTCAAAAAATCGAGTGATTCTGGAAAATAGTCTACATTTATGCGATAATATATATTTCGGCAAATCCTTCCATCGGGGTATTTCAGACCACTCAAAAATGATCCCGATAACAGATGCAGTTATACCGAAGCCCTAGAAGGTTATGATTTTTGAAAGGGACTAAATTTTCTTGGCAGGACTAATCTAACCGAGAGTCGGGCAGACAGGCAGCATTTAAAATCTTGCAGTTGTAAAAATGTACTGGAAAAATTTGGATTCCGTAGCAAGAT
>NW_023458562.1:18076850-18088789 GCF_013731165.1 Rhagoletis pomonella
ACGGAATATAAAAACAAGGTATCGAGAACACATAAGGGATTATAACACTATGCGACAGTCAAAATCGGGATGGGATGAAACCAACGAGAAATGTTATATCGGTCAAAAACAAGTTATACGTGTCCCGGCGTTTCGCTGGGTCACGTCTAGGAATCGAGATATATATATAACTATCATATAGGGGAAATTGTCACCTTTGGTGGTATTTTTTTTGACATAACTCGAGAACCACTAGTCCGATTTTGCTCAAACAAATTTAAAAAAATTAAAAATTACACCCTTCCCGATCACTGACCCCTACCATTTGTCTCACAGTGTAATAAGAAAAATCGAAAACCAGAGGCTACAACAGAATCGAACTTCGCAAATCACATGATCAAAAATAAATGCGCACCAATGAAGATAGGACCAACAACAGAACTTCTTCGTGTACAGCATAAAGGGCAAAGATTGAATATATTAGAAATTATGGAGGTATATAAACGTAAGACCTTCAAAGGACAAATAATAAATGAGCAAATAAATACTGTATTGGACGTAATGACAACAACAAAATATTAATGATAGACTTGGAAGGGAATACACTAACTACAAAAACAAAAAAGGTAAAAGTCACTGACTTCTACCTGCCAGCAAAAATAAGCCAGTACAATTCTTCTACCTATCGAGCACCGCAAATACTGCAAAGCTAAGAAGACGTACCTAACAAAGAAAGAAGTAGCTAATAAGGAGTATAAATACGAGCAACCAACACGAATTATCCTGAACGAAAAATCACACAGAAGATTGCACTACGCCGAAACCGGTTTGTCTCCAAACCAAATTTGACAAGGGATGACGGAAACTCGTTCCAAAATACATCATACACTCACCCTGTCGGAAACAACAATTACCAAAAACGGGAAAAAAAAAGTTTCCGAAATTTTCATAGTTTACGCAAAGATCTTCAAAATTCGTTATCGGTTGCTCTCGCTGACGGTGGGTATACTGGAGCAGCACTCGCTGGCTCAGACACTCAGAGCCGGTAGCTTTTATTTTGCGCTCAGAAAAGCAGTACTTGTGTATGCAATCAAGTAATAAGTAGCTGTCTCGCAATCTCTGCAATTCTCTAACTGCATTATGAAGGGCACTTAAATATTTCGCACTTGCAAGCAAATTATAAACAGAACTTTATAAATGTGGCAAAAAAAAGGTAGTGCCTTTGGAAATAAGCGCGTATTAAAAGCCTAACGCGCAGCTAATTTGCAACTTATTTATTTTCTCTACACTTGCCACACTTACCATTCAACACTCGCCATTCACTACTTGCAACGGCATAGCGGGCTAGTTGCCACTTTCCTCCTCAATGGGCAACACTTCATTCCTTCATTTTCACATTATTTAGTTCTTCTCTTTCTGCTCTTGCTCGTTCGCAATGCTTACTGTACTTACTGCCGCTGCTTGTGTTGCAGAAACTTTTGGACAAAGTTTTTGATGCTTTTCAAAAGTCATTTAACGCAGTAATTTCAGTGATTTTTAGTTTAGTAGTTAACTGGAGTAGGAAGAGAAGTTTAAGGCTAGCAAGGCAATGACCGAAGGGTTGCAGGAAGGGGGCGTGTATAAAAATTTTGGCAGGAAAGTGACAAATTTGTTGGGAGCGCAAGGCGGAGAAGTGATTGAGGACGGAATTTGGTGGAAAAAGTAATTCACACACAACTCAATTCCATTTTCTATGAATTTTTATGCTTCATGCGCGGCATAACAAATAATTTTCAAGCACTAATTTTCTGCATTCGGCGAAGAACGGTCTTTTGAACGACATCTATTTCCGTTTTTTTATGTCTCCAAAGGTTGGTAATTTTTCAAAAACATATTTCTTATTTCTAAATCCGTCCGCATTTCCCTTTGTGACCTTATTTATTTTTCTATTACATTTCCTGCCTACTAATCCCATTTCATTGAGAAATATACTGAAAGAAAAAATTCAGCTCCAATAAACAGCACCGCTTCAAGTGCCAGCTTATTTCCACACGCCTAAGCTACAACTCAGCGATTGTGACGACACGTGAGCCATGTCCGACCGGCATCGTGGCTCAATAATAAATAAATGCCATAATTTACGATTTTGAGATGACATTCTTTGTACCAATCAGTCTCTTGCTTAACGAGTAGGCTCAGAAAGTCGGAAGAGCTGAAAACAGATAGTCGACATGGCCACATTTGTCTTTCAACAAATCGACTGTGGTATCCTTCATGTGTTTTTCCCAGCTTCGGTTGACATAAGTACATACATATGTTCGCACACATGTGGAAACGTAAACAAACAGATGCAGCTGAGCTACTTTGTGCTGCTCGCATCGCAGGATATGCAGGATATGGACGAAGGTGCATGCACACATGCGTGAAAATAGTGAAAATGGCTGCATAAAGAAGCAGTAAAAGGCTTATGCGCCCACGCACACTCACCGGCCTGTTACCATATCGCAGCTTACCCGTTTGTTGTATTTTACTCGCCTTCAGGTACCCTTGCTCTATGGCGTATCCTAGTTGCTGCATATGTATGTATGTACGAATATTCCTAGACTATTTACTTTCACTCGGATGTATAATGCCGAGGGACTTTTCCTTTCAACACTCGCTACTTTCATAATCAGCATTTTGCTGCTTATGTGTGACTCCTGTTGTTAGGGTCAGCGGTTTCATATTTCATTCCACGCAACATTTAAATTTTTTCTCAACTGTTAACAGAAACAAACAAACGTAAACAACACAAACAAACAAACACCAGCCGTAGCGCAACAAAAAAGTGAGTAGATATCTGTGGCATGCCCCATTTGTGTCTTGATATTCTTCGCTAATGGAAAATCTCGTCCCCTTTTCCGTCTTCGTACAGAAGGCAGAAGAGCCACCGCTGCTGCACCTCGCCGGATGTGTATGCCAGGAAATGCACTCAATTTCAAGGAATTTACGGCATATTTGGTTCGTTTTTCGTTCATTCGTTTCTTTTTCATTCCATTTAGTTTGGCTTAGCCACTAAATGGCCCGCAGATTACGAGTACTGAATGCTTTGGGTACTGGGTCAGCAAAGGTAAATTGCTTGAGGGCTTTTGGGCATAAAATTAGAATTTTATGTGCATACCTTCCACTTTATTGTGAGCTTCTAGTGAGCCTAGTTATTTTTCCATTTGCCGACACTGAGCTTAGTATTTCTCGCAGCGGGTGCAGATGGCAGTGCTTTTTGCATTCGCTATGATTTTTTAGTAATTTACTGTAATGAGGCTTCTGTTATTTGTTCGAATATCTGTACTTTTTTATATACATATGTGTGTAGGTGTATGTGTGCATGTAAATATGTGCCAATAACCAATTTTGTGATTAAGAGTAGTGGGTAATTTTCAATTTGTGATCGGTCGAAACTAAGTTTTTATCCACTATTTTAAATTTTGAAAATTATATTTTGGAACTAAGGATTACTAAGCGTTAGTATTCGTGCGTGGGGTACCCATAATGATTTTTTTCACCTCTTCAAAACTTTTAGAATCTTTATTGTTTCGACGATAATAATGATCGATGAGAAATAAAATTGTCTGATTAACACTTTTGTAGAATATTGTAACCCTGTAACCGCTATGTAACATTTTTTAAGAATATATATCTCCCTTAGTATTTATACTAGTCTTGCAAAACAAGAATTGTATTTGAATGCGATTGATATCTTATACCTTATTTCAAGCGGATATTTTCTCGCCTATAGTGAGCCGTAAAGGATATTTTCTGAACAATTTTAACACTTTAACTGGTTATTTAATGGAAATTTTTTCCTATTAAAATTTTTAAAAATTTAAAATTTTTTTTATTTTTAATTTTTTTTAATCTTGAGTAGAAAATGTTAACTATTTGAATAACTGGATTTTTGTCGATTTGAGCAAACATTTCTGTTAAAAATTAAAGTACAACTTAATTTTTTTTTTTTTGAGAAATTTATTATCTTCGTTTTATTTTTATTTTTTACCTTTTCTGAAAAACTTTAAAACACTCCAGCTTTTGCTATGAATTTTTCTCATTAACTGCTTGTTTCGCCACCTTGGCTTAAAAACGTTGACATTTTATAATGGAATTTTTTCGAAAGTGTTTTGATTTAAGCAAAACCTCCAGATGGTGTTCCTTTTCGTAATTAAAAAAGAATAAAAACAACTTAATTTTTAGAAGACATTTATTATTTTCATTATATTTTTAAGGTTTATTTTTTAAACGGTATTTTTACGGTATATTTTTAACTTTAAAACACTTAACCTTTTACTTTGAAACTTTTTCCTTAACTGCTCACATTACCATCAATATATATACACAAAACTTTTTTGAAAAGAATTAAATAAAAACCATTTTACTTCCATTTTTGTTGCACTGCTGATTTAGATAATCTTTTGGTAAGAAAATTGAAATTATTACAATTTTTTGTCGTGTACATTTTGCTTTTGTTGAATTTTTAAATATTTTGGAGAAATTCAAAATATCTAAAATTGAGTTAAACCTTTCTTTGAATCTACTTTTATAAATATGCAAGCGCTTTGAATTCTTTAGTCCGAAATAATTTTTGGGAAAGTGTTGAGCATATCCAATTAGGTAAGGTTATAAATATAAGAACATGTTGAATGCAAAATAAATTTCGCTTTAATAGGATTAGATCGATTCAGAATGCTGGTAGTCTTTACCCTTTAAAATATTTTTTTATAGTTAGTACATGCCCACCAAGCAGTTGTTCCCATTGGTAAGAAGAGATTACACCTCAAAGGATAAGAACCAGCAAACTAAAGTTAAACAAGCAAAAAGTAAGAAAATAACTTTGCCGATCACCCCATATTAAAATTCTTAGAACTTGCCTGAGCTCTTAACTGCTGTTCAGCTTTTGGTAAGCTTTTAGACATAAAAATAATTTTTTTTTAGCTCTTGGTTTAGATTTTTTGTTTGGTAAAATACAAAAATGGTGCAGTTTTTTTGTAGAACATTAAAATTGTTTAATTATTATTATTTTTTTTTTTTAATTTTAAAACTAGAAAAAATACAAAACCCAGTAATAAAAAATAACAAGTTTATATTCTTTATTTAAATTTTTTTTTGGAGAAGCTTATGCTTAACTATGAAAAAAGTATGTAATTTGAAAAATGCAATGTGGAAACGAATTTAATGAAGATTTTTTAACGTAGTGAGACAGGTATTTTTTAAATGCCTAACTTTTTCATTCAAATTTTTTTTAATAAATTCTATATTTAAAGCTTAGTTTTCAGTTCTCCAGAAATATTTTGCACTACTTTTGTTAATTGAAAAATTACTTTGCTGTTGTTGTAAATTGTTTTTAAAATATATGGGCATAACATGAAATACTTGCAATTATTTTAAAATTTAAATGACGTCTATTTTAAAGCCACTTGAAATGCAATTTTAAATTAAAGCTCTCATGTGATAATTCTTAACTTTGCTAAGAGCTGTGGTATTGAATAATTTTCCATTTCCAATTAATTCAATGCAGTGATAGCAAACTCACAAACATAAATACAAACAAACCACCAAAAAAATTTCACAATTTATGCCACTCTCAATGACTGACTGATGGTACTCATACCAAGTAGGCACAATATATCAGAAACGTTTTGGGGTTTTGTAAAGACCTTTGCAACAACAAGCCTAGAAACAAAAAAAAAAAAACAAAACTAAACAAATATAACCAAAAAAAATGTTGAAGAAGCCTCAAAACACGCAAATATTTCCCACAATTACATGCCTCAAACTGTGCATGAGTGAGCGCCAAAATCCCAGTTCGCTACTAAAAACTAAAAAGCGTTAAATTGAAATTAAAAATGCCCTAAAATAAATCGAATGCAAAGCAGCAAGTTGTTGCAAGTGGCAAGTTGTCAGTCAGTCAAAGGCCAGCCGAACCGCAAAGATACACAGAGACAGTCAGAGAGGGTGGCGGGCGGTACGGTGGGGTGTATGGGCACGCCAGAAACCACTCAAGCGCTGCTTACAAGTGTAGCGCACATGCACACACACAAACATACACGCCCGCTCAAACACCCACTTGGTAGTCGACCCACCCGACCATTCACTGGAATTCGAGTGCTAGCGATTGCTTTTGGCATATATATGTACTTGTAGATTTATATTTCCACTCACATGCAAATAGGTGTATGTATGTGTGTGCATGCCACTTGTATCCTTATTGCATGCAATTTTCAACAGTGTTGCCATTGCGCGCGTGTTGCATGTTTGCTTTGCATTCGCGTGTGCTGTTCGCTGCCATCATCGACGCAAGAAGGGGTTGGCGGTGATGGGAGGGAAAAGCGCGCAGAAATCTAAATTGTTGTTTATTTTTGGGCTTTCAACAATTTTTCATAGATATACAAATATTTCCACGCTTTATGTATGTATGAATGTGTGTACATAATTACATACATTCAATTTTTATTTTCATGAAAAATCGCACTGTTAACCACTTTGCGATTCCGAGAAATTTAAACAAGTTTCGCCCGTTGGCAAACACTTTGGCTTATTGGACACGCGTGGTTTTGCTTGGATATGCGATTGTGGTTTTGTAATTGTTTGATTTTTTTTCCGTTTTCACTTGCTGTCTTTTGGCTTCTGAAATGAATTTTTTGTTTATTATTGTTTTTTCTTGTTTTCTTTTCTGGGTGTTCAGCAATCACATTTGCCATTAGCTGGCCGATTATGGCAATTTAAATGGCATTTTATGAATGTTCAAAGCGCCTGCCGCCGCAACCAGCATAGTTTGTAAGTTACGTACATATACAGTATTTATATATGCATGCATTGAGTATTTTTTCAAGTTTATTTTGTTTTTTTTTCTGCCTGCCAGTTAGACCAAAGTGTTGTTTGAAACTGCGGTGATAAATTAAAATGTATTTTGCTGCAAATTTGTCGATTTTGCTTATCGGCTTTGAAATGTAAAAATATGTGACAAGTTTGTGAGCTTGAATTTTTTTTGTGGAATTGTGTTATATTAGACAATTGTGGGACTGCTTGCACTTCAAGCGGTTAGATTAGGATATGAGCGTATATGAGGAAAACTTAGAGCAGTAAATTTGGGGAGCTGTTATAATTCTTTGGAAAGAAAGGTGTCAAAGCTAAGCCTTTTTATTGATGCTTTATTGAATATACATATATACCGTTATAATATTTTAAAAATTTAATAAAGGTATGCATTTATAGATAAAATTATCGAACTACGTTTATATGTATGTATACGTATGTATGAAAAAGCATCTCAAAAAAATGTATTTGCCGTGCGGGGGCTGCGTAAAGCTGTAGCTCGTTCCCTTTTGTGTGAGAACATCTAGGCACACCACACAAATCGGAGGAGAAGCTCGGCCAAACGTAGAAGCAAGTAAAATCGGAAGCAGAAAATATTATTACTATTACATATACAATATGGATAAAAATATCACTCTAAGTTAAGTCGTTTACTAATACATATTCACAAACACATTAGTATTCGATGTATTCATAAATTCATATTAATATCCACATTATCGAATATCATATTCATACTCATACTTATGTATGTTCTTTTTCATATGTACATACATATTTTTATAATCATATTCATACTTAAACTCATGTTCATATACGTATGTATTCATAGTTGTATTTATACTCATACTACTCATATAAATATATATATATTTTTTCATTCATATTCATACTCATATTCATATTCCCATTCAGACTAAAAAATACTAATTCCGTTTCTGTGAAATTCGTAAATTTTTTCATACTAAATTTCCATACATAGTAGTTATTTTGCATATACGAAAACGTAAAATTTGCCACTAAAAAATTAAAACAAACAATTTAATGTTTAACCAACGCCCAGCTTTTGCTTCTCATTCTTCTTTTACTGAGGATCCATCATGATAGCTGCGTGCAAATACATACTTCTTTAATTATTTGACCCAGTTCAGTGCACTGCTGACCTCTGACTTCCTTCCCATTATTCAGCCATTACACTTTTCCATTCTGGCTGTTTTCCTTTAAGCAGAAGTTTAATGAAAACTATTTACATAAGTATACGAAAAAAGAACTATGCACCAACAAGAAGAAAAAAAGGAATTAAGAAAACTTTGCTCTTTAAATATTTACTTTGAACTGCAAAATTAAAGAAGCGTACGCAAAAAAAATTAAAAAAATCTGCAGTGCGTACAAAAAAAATTGAATAAATAATAAATAAATCTAGCAGAGCAGAGTAAAGCTGAGCAAAGTAGCAGCACAAGCAAATGTTATCTGCCGCACGCCGCCTATTTTTCTGCTGCAAATTTTTTGTGCGGTGCAAATAAGTTGGCAAAATGAAAAGCTAGAAAAGGGGCGGGCAAGTGTGGAAAAGCTAAAAGCTATTTACGAAGAGTGAGTGAGGAATAAAAGTGAGTAACAAAAAGGAATGAAAAAAATAAGCACAAGTCGGCAGGCACAAATAACTTTGTTGAGAATTCACGAGAGGTATAATTTCAGGCGCATAAGCGTGCCTTGAATATATGTGAGGAATTTTACTCTGGTTTCACAAAACAACTGTTTTTATGTTCAAAAAGCGGGATTGTTATTATTTTTTTGCTTTTCTTTTTTTTTATTGCTCTATTGTTTATTACTTTGTACATACTATTTTATTGCCGCTTTAGTTGTTGAGTTGTAGCAAAACTTCAAGTAGAGCTCATAGGGATTTTGCCTTTGATGTTTGTTTGAGAAAAATTTGCTAGCAAGTGACTTTGATTGTTGCAAGGAATAGAAAAAGTGCTAGTGAGTTTTATAACGCTAAGTTTTCTTTATTTAAATTACACTTTTGCTACTCCGCTACTAACTTTTTGCAATGCTTTTTCTTCATACACAGAGATATGTATGTGTTTAAATTTATGATCTTAAGAAGCTTATATAATAGTTACAATAAGTTGACCTGTTAGGTTTTTTGAGTTCTACATACGACTCAATTCTCTCTTAAAGGCGGCATACACGGTGCGTCTGACTCGCGAGTCATTTGTGTACGTGTTGACTCGCCTTCGACTACACACAGTTGAATCATTCAGAGTCATGACGGCAGTCATGTTGGTGTAACTAACACATGTTTATTTTCGCAAACACATCCAAACCGACTCACGAGTCGGACGTTTGTAACACCTGACATGACTCTGAATGACTGAACTGTGTGTGGTAGAAAGGCGATTCGACACGCACGCAAATGACTCGCGAGTCAGACGCACCATCTATGGCGCCTATTACGCTTTTTATTGAAGACACTATGCCACCAATGTTATTTAATTACAAGATCTGAAATTTGTACATCAATAAACTCAAGAGGAGTGAAGTACAACCAAAATTTCTCATTATTAAAGTCAGTAAATGACCATTAAGTTCTCCCATAGATCTGAAGGAGAAGATGTAAGAGGATTTCTTTAGCGAAGAGACCAAATCCAGGGATAATAAAAACAGAATACAAGTAAATACATTGTCTTGGATCAGGGTCAGTGATGAGGTCTTAACTACTTCTGGCATCTATAAAAAGTTAATATCGCTTATTTTGTAGGTAGGATTGATTTTAAGGCTTAAAGCGGCAACTACAGCTTAATAATCTGAAGCAAGCATTAGACAGAACATGGAACCAACCTCAGCCCATATTACCTCTGAGTTAACCCACGAGAAGTTGAGAATAAGGAGACGATTTTGAAAATAGAAACAGAAATGGAATGACCTGGTTAAAATTCAATGTGAAGCTAAAATAGATTGTTAACCCTCTGGTGCTCTGCTAATGGGTCAATAGGAAAGTTTCGATTTGCAAGGCAAAAGGGCGTATTGTAGAACATAATCTGCCATAACTTTCAAGGTATGTCGTGATCTTCTTGGGATCTTTTAAGAATTTCACTACATTTTAGGCAGTTTTCGGGATTTGGTTTGCAAAATTTTCGTATTGTAACCAGGGCTTTTCGGGAATTTGAACGTTTTTTTTTTTGTGCCCAAAGTCAGGCCTTGGCGTTAGTGAATTTTGAAGTTTCCAACAAATCAAAAGTACTTTACTCAGGGGTATGCGGGAAGCTTTTTGTTTATCTGCTTGTCAGATGGTACGGTCCATAGAACCCACCGATTGAATGTTTTAACGAAATTTCGCTTTTATTTATGGACAAGAATCGTTTTAAAAAGTTTCCCACGATTGCATATTTCAAGGCATTAACGCGAATTAATTGTGTAAACGCTAAAATTTATACCAACTCACTCATGCCAACAAGTGGCAAGCTTTAAAAGCTCTATTGCATACTAAGCAGCTTGCCAGACTAGTTAAGCGAAAAATCGACACAAGCGCAGATGCATAAGATTTAAGTAAGTTTTTGCCCCTCAAAGTCGAAAGCAGCTTAGCACGTGCGTAATTCGCGTGGGAATTAATCTATTCAAGTGCTGAGCTTGTGCGTGGGTGACTTTAACTAGGCGAGATTAATTGCTATAAGATATGCATGCTTTGTTATCATGTCTATGGACTATGTATTTAGATATGCAGGTAGGCAAATTTGTTGAACTTTAAGCCAAAACTTAAACAAGTGCAAATATTTCATTGTGCAGTCTGTTTTTTGTTGTGCTCATTTACAACATCCACCTGCTTTACTCGCAATTCATGTACAACGCATTGCGTCTTAGAATTCTGTTGGCTGTTTTGTAATTCCGTTCCTTTCGGGCTCACATGTTTTATTTTGATCTGTATTTCTCATGCTGCTCCACTTGTTTAAGCTCTAATTCTTCCAGCCACAGCTGATGCCTTTAATAGTGAGCGAGGTAGCCTAAAAATGCAAGAAATCAGCAAACTGCCAACTAAGTGTCCTCTAACCTTTGTAGCAGCCCTCGCACGCAAACGCACACACGCACCTAAGCACGCACTATAGCTCAAGTCAACGCCAATTTAGTCATAAGCATACACAGAGCGAGCCTAATACGCCTAGTGGCGATAGTTGACGCAGGAGCTGTGGCTCTGGCTGAACTACATATCACTGTTTATCCTTGGCAGCGCATGCCAGTTTAGTTGAATGGCTCCACTGTTGCGCGGATTTTTTATAAGCTTTTTTTATAATCAAAATAAGGTATGTCATCTCACGCGCACCTACATACACACGAACACATGAGCTAGAAAAAAACTTGCGTCCTTTTATGAGCAGTTATGACAGACTAAAGCTCAGCTGCTCGGTAAATAAACGCTGTGTCAGAACTACGCTTATTTTGCCTTGTCTGCCCACCAGCCAGTCTTATGGTGCGTTGCTCTTCTCCTCCTCTACTAGATTATTTTCTAAATGTTTGCGCGCTTTATCCACCATAATCTTGCCATACGTTACGCGCGGAGTCGCATGGAAAATTGTTGCACAATGTAGCGGCGCAGTGTGTGTGGCTTTGCCTTGACGCGAGTGCTTGTGACAAGCAACCTCCTGTGCGGTGCGTGATGTATGTATGTATGACGTGGGTGGCTGTGATTGTGTGCCACATATTATTGCGGTATGACATATGTGTGCCAATGTCAACGTTGTGATTTTTCTCGCTGTTATTATTTGTGTTTTTTTTTGCTCATTTTTTTCCAGCAACCATTTTTAGTTAGCCATTTTATTTCAGCGAATCGCTCGCCTCAGCACCGTACGTGGCTTGTCCTTGTGGCGTGGAGCTGAAATTATGTGTGTGTGTATGTGAAATCCTGGGCCTGCACTAAAAGAAACGTGTTTGTGTTCGGTCATGTAGGTAAATATATGCGAGTGTGTCGGTCTGCAACAATGCTTGTCTGTTTATACGTTCGTCGACGAATCTGGTGCATAATAATGTGTTACATTTTGTTTTTTTTATATATTTATTTATTTATACGCGGCTGACGTGTGCGTAATAAATACTTAGTTGTTCAAATTGTGAACTAAGATTAAGAACAATCTTGAAATAAAAAA
>NW_023458562.1:18108789-18141753 GCF_013731165.1 Rhagoletis pomonella
TATTCAGGAATAATAAATTTTTGTCATGCACACATACATACCTATCGCGTACTATAGGTATTTGCATGTCATAACAACACGTTGATAAATTATGTCAAACAAAATGTACACAAAACAGAGCAAAACAAAAGCCATCCTACTGCAACTAGGCAAAGAAGAGTGGCACAATTGTTGCTGCTCGCATTCGCTACCATGGCTATGACCCGGTATCGAACAATGCAGGACTTATTCTCGCATACAAAGAGGCCGCACACGCGTTCAAACCGCAAGGATAGCGAGGTGCGAACTGCATAGCCAAGATCCTGGCGGTTTGATAGCTTCAAATGAATGCCATTCCGGCGCGCGAGCAGCAAACAACTGGCATGTACTATAGATATCGTAAAAAATCTACATTATATGTGGGTATTTATTTGGCTTTATATATGCTGACTCCGTAATATTTTTAGCTACATCAAAAGCACATATCTGCAACCTACAATGGTTTTATGAAAAAGTATGAAAGGATAATCGAGTATTCTTTTTTTTTTTGGCTTCACTTCTGCTGTTTTATGACACCATTTTTGGTTGTTTTTTGAAAGCGAAATGTGTTCTGTTTTCTCTTTTCCCTATTCGTGTTTTACTTTTACTCTTTATGATTTTATCATATGCTCTGCCTGCGCCTTTCAACTCGCCTTGCCTTGTGTGGTGTTTTTGCCTGTATCCACCGCATTTTACCGAATTTTTTGTTTGCTGCCTCGTTAGCTTGCCTTATTCCCTCCGTTGGGGTTTGATTTTTTAGCGTTTCGAGCCTTTATGTGGCCACGTGAAATTATTTATGCGCCGACTCTTTTGTTGTAATCTTTTCCTCTGAGTTTTGACCGTCCCCTTAGGTATGTATGTGTATATGTCTGTATCGATTTTATAAGTTCAAAGCGCCGTCGATTATAGGGGGAAGATACATATCGAGCCCTAACCGCAAAACTAACTAAAGCGATTTTTTTTTTTTAATTTTTATTATGCATAAAAACATTTAGAGACTCCAGAAGTAAATATAGTAATGTTATTGACTCTTGAGGCATTTAAAAGGCAATTTAAAATAGCAAATGTCGGTCGAAAGAGTGCCTTCTAATTGCATAAAATGCAAAATTTGAGGCAAATGATTTTAAGAGCAGCTTTTTAAAGGCAGAAATACACTCGCAGGTTTGCCACTCCCAGGGGCAGCTGTTAGAAAAAAATCCATGTAGCTGGAACCAGGAATTGAACTCTGTTCCTACCGAGTGGTAGTGCTCACCTTTAACCACTCGGACACAGCGGTGTCACTTTTGATTTGATATAATGTAAAAAAACAAACCTGAAGAAACGAACAATACGAGCTAAATTTGGTAAACTAATGGATGACGATGTCTTAGTTAGCAAAGTTTTTTTCTCGCCCAGCTCTTTGAAATCAAAAAATCACCAAAATCATTCTGTTTCACATTTATTGGATTAATTCCAAACACTTTCTTCTTTCAACAAATATTCAATACAGAGCTTGAAGCAAAATATTCATCATCTGACGAATACATTTTTTTTTAAATTACACATGCATTAGCAGAAATAATATTACAAAATTGAAACACAAGCGAAATTCAGCGCTGAATCTCAGTCATATGACAAATAAAAGGGACACGTCATATTGAACAGTTTTGGCTATTTTTATATTGTTTGTTTAATGTTTGTATTTTTTATAAGTCCTAATTTCAAACTTTGTAGACAAAATAAAAAAGTCAAACAATTTTTACAACAAAAAACTTTTTATCAAGGCGTTTTAGACGCTAAATTTTAATGGGCTCTAAAACTGCAAACCAACAAATTTTTCTAAAAAATTTTAATACATAAAAAGTTTGTCGTAAAATTTTGTTGAATTTTTTTCTCTACAAAGTTTGAAACTTAGACTTACATAACTGGTTTTTGTTAGATAATGAGCTGCATTTTTATAAAAAAAAACCATTTAACATTAAGTAAACAAAAGAAAAACAGTCAATACCGGACAAAATGGCATGCCTCTATTATTTTCACACGACTGCAAGTTCTCTCTAAGTAAACTGCTGCTGCTTTTTCTAAATTTTCATTTGCAGCCCAACTATCACCTAGGTCGATTATCTATTTGTTGCTGACTTAATTTCATTTGCTTGTATGGTTGTTGATCTTACTAAATTTCTATTCACAGATTTTTAATTTGCATGCTTTCCTTTAATTTTGTTTTTGTGATATTTATGGCCTAACAGCAATTTAATCGAAAAATATATATTATAAAAAAAACAACACAATCAATATTGAAGTAAATAGGCGATTTTATTTTTTTATTTTTATGTTGGTACGTATGTAGGTACATACATACATAAGTTGTATATAAAAGATTTTTATACATAGATGAAGATGGTAATTTTTTCTGTTAAACATTTTTTTATGCACACATTATCGTATAGCAAAATAAGCTTCCTTATAAATATCTAATCCTGTTAGCCTACCTTTTCATTCCAACATTTCCACTGTAGATGAAAGCAATTGTGAATTTTGCTCCACAGGGAGCTTAATCAGTTTACGGCTTACTTTTCTGCCTATTTTTCCTTTCTTTTTTGCGTTCCTTGCAATTAATAATTTATACGAGAATTATATGTATTTCCATTTGTGGTGTTTTTCTCTTTGATCGAAGCTCATTTAGTTTGATGGTTTTGTTGCTTTATCAAACATGTTTTTGTACTCTGTTCACTGTTTACCTTTCACTAGCAATTCGTGCAAACTTTTTTAAATGCAGAAGTATTTAAGAGCCTGGCAGCAGTAATCCTTCTTAATTCTTTTGCGCGCACGTATTTATCAAATTTCGTAACGATTAAGGATGTTTTTGTTTTTGTTAGTGTGTGTACTGAATGTGTGTGCGTTTGTTTTGTTTGTGCGTGTGGTGTATTTTGGCGTAGTAAAGCAAAAGCTCTTGAAGTAAATGTTTGGTATTTTTTTGCACTTTTAAGCCTTGAGGGTGTTCTGGCTTCGAATTTCACTCGCGTTGCACGCTTATGCGCCTTAAAGTGCGCTAAGGAAATTTATTAATAACGTTTTCGCTTCTTTCACAACACTTTTTAGCTTTCAAATCACCTCGGCGGCGACACACGCATTGGCAGAATTTACTTTCGTAGATGTTGCGTGTCTGTTTGCTACAGCCGTTGCTTGCTTACATCAATCACTTGGAATTTCACTTGAATTTATTTCATTTGCTTTTCTGCCAGCTGAGCAAATATGTACTCGTAAAAGTGTGCCTATTTTTTAAGTTGTAACACTTGTATACATGCATTGCTAGTACGACTTACTTTTCATTAGAATCGTATAAGTAGCACATCCGCTTTTAATGGTTCTTGCTTCAATGCCACACTCGGCCCACTTTAAGCACTTCATGCCACTTTCTTGCATGTATATTCTACCAATGTTTGCAAACTTGCACTTATGTACTTGTTTATTTCACTTAATTTTCTAAGCAGCAGTAGCACGTTGTTCACACACACACACTTACGCACACATCCGCTTAGTTTGCCAATTTCCTTCGCGCAACAACCGGGTGAACTCACGCACGCAACGACCGCTCCTTCGTCGCTAACCGCCGAAAATTAAACGAACCTTCCTCCATTGACCGCCGAACCTATGCGTGCCAATTGGAATCTCTTTTACTCAACAAAAATTTAATGAATTTTGTTTATGCTTTAAGTTTGCGTTCTTTAGTTTAGTTCATGCCCCTCCACTTGCACTTCGAAACGTGTTCGCGTTCATTTCCTTTCTGAGATTTTGTACGTATGACGCGCGCATTGAACAACCCGTCAATTTTACCAAATCGCTTGAATATCCCGGCAACACTGAATTTCGAATTCCACTATAAAATGCAGTCAACCAACGACGACGAACGACGGCAGCGCAACCACCGAGCGAACAGTGTACGAAGCCAGAGTGAGCGCCACGCACTGCATCAAAGTGGTACGCAATCACCCACATACACATACTGACCCAGGTGTCAGTTCGCCCCGTTCGACGTGCTCCAGCGCTCGGCTGCACCAAAAACCATTAGCACTCCAAGTCAGTTTCTGGTTTCTGGTGCTAAATGAGCGCTCTTCGTTCGGTTTGATTATCGCACAGCTGTTCAACACGGGTGTGTGGAACATATGGGGTGGAACCAGTTTAGGATTGCTGCTGGTATTCGTTACACATTTCACACTTCGAAATGCAATGAGCAGAGATTGCAATAGCGGGAGTCGTGTGGAATTGTGCAACACTTTTTCGGGTATCACACTCTGCTGGTAATGCATTCTTATCGGAATTTTATGGAGTTTGTTGCTTGGCACATGCGCCAAACTCGGGCTTAAAATGGGTTAAGTTTGAAATGAGAGCAGGAAATGAGTTCTGAGAGATAGAAGTGAGCTACAGTGAGATTTTAATCGAAAAATACCTTATTGCATGTGTAGGTGAGTAGAAATATGCAGTGCTACACCAAAATTTCTGTGGCACTGTTAGATTCATACTTGTTTGCATACTTATTTGGCAACTAATTTAACGCTAATGCGAGTTAATATAGGCTGTTTATGATACAATTGAATGATAATAACAAAGCACAGATTAATAAATTGCAAGCTAAGAAGTTCTAAATATATAACGAAGCAATAACCTTTGGTCGACCGCTCTAGTCTGAAAAAACCTTTCAGACCATAATAGCCTATACAAGTGTGTATGTATAATCGGTGGTATTTACCTATAACAACGAGTGACAGTAAATTTTACATATAAAAAATAAATATATTCCCGAAATTATGGACAGAATATAGTAAAAGTCCCTATTTAGTTTTTCACTCTGACGTATGTATTTTTTAAGGACTTTAAACGTCAAAAATATGATTAACTAAAAAGTCAGCGCAAATTATACATTCCACAGTGTGGGTATCAAATAAAAGAAAGTTCTGTAGAATTAAAGCAGAGTGAATTTTTTGGTGCATAAGGACGAATAGGTATGAAAAAAGTCCTTTTAAAATTTTGTCCTTGAATATTCTTGATAATTTGCAATATTGATTCTTGAAAAAAATATATATATATATTAAGGATTAAGACACACACGACCACATCTTCGAATTTCGTTCTGCATCTTTATTAGCTAAAATGAAAATATTAAAAGCGCATTTTCAATACCAATTCGTCCTTGTAAACCAAAAATCTTTATCGTTCTTAAATTCTACAGAATTTACTCTTTAATTTGGTACCCATTTTGTTATTCTATTGCACAAATTTTTTTAATAATATTTTGAATCAATCATATCTTTAAAAAATCCTGATGTCAGAGCGAAAAACTAAAAACGCAGTTTTACTATATTTAGCCCATAGTTCCGTGAGTATATTGACTGTTTCGTGTGTTTTGGTTTTTGTCACACGAGGTTATTTTATAGCTCAATTTTTATTTTATTTTTTTGTAGAAATTCAAAATTCAGCACCGAAATAATTCAGTCTCTGACACATTTTAATGTCAATTCTTATGTGCAGCAACATTTTACGAAACCAGCCTTAATCCACTTTTTAACATTTTTCAGTTGGTAATTTTTATGAGTATGTAATGTTGCTCAACATGTAGCTGTGGATTGTAGTGTAGTGCGTGGGGTTATGCTATAAACAGTACAATTGCTTTACTACGTAAAATGTTGCAGAGTTTTTGTAGCAGCAACATAACTTCATCCACACTTTCTACCAACCAACAGCGCTCTGTTAAATCATATCTAGTGGGGCAACGAGAGAGCGTTTTCGTTGTATGTCTTCAAGCGTATGGTAGTACATTTTTATGCTAATACAAATATTTATACAAGTGCTTACATATATGTACATCAATGTATGCATGTATATGGATTTAACTTAAAAAAAAAAAATACCGCGATCTGACCAACACTAAAATTACAAACATTTATTGTACGTAACTTTTAAAACATACTTACATACATACATATCAGGTAGCTTAAAATGCGTAAATATTAAAAAAAATATGAGATTAGGATTTGTATGTTAAGACAACGGAAATGTGCATTCAACAAAAATTTCAAAATTGTTTGGCCATATTAAAATTGTTAAATTTTTCGAAAGTTTGTGTTTTTTTTTTTAACAAAAGAGAAAAAATTTTAAATATCGTTATATATAAGTACACTAGCCCAACAAAGCTTATGTACACAGATTTGTTTCAATACGGACGTTTTTTTTTAGTCTTATTTTTTGTTTTCTCTGGCTAATTTTTTTTCTCAAAAAGGTAAATAGGTTGAGCAAAATTCTGATGAAAACTTGCAGAAAGTTCGGAACTTAAATTTTTGGAATGGTTTTACTCATCATTTTTTACAGAGACATTTCTAAGCAGAATTTTTCCAAAGATTTTTCCGATTTAATTATGAATTTTTTTATAATTGCAGGTTTCTAAGACGAATTCATCGTTAGTGCCTTCTAAATACCTCAGTTATATATGTAAAACACAGGACTCGCTGTGAATGCTTTAGGCTGCTATAAGAAGCCCTTTTCCTTTAAAAACTAGAAAAGTAATTTTGGTAGGTGCTAAAACACAGCTTCATTAAATTGCCATCCAAAATGGGCCTCTTAAAGAAAACATCGAACCCAAAACTCTGTAATTGCAGATGCAAATGCGGAAAAATCCACGCCCCCAAATGAATTTTTCAAAAATTAATGCGTGGAAAAAAAAACAGAAACATAACGAAACAAGCACCAGCAGAGCTAGAAAATGATATGAATTTATCAAGCATCGGGAGATTTGAATGCAAAAAAAAGAAATAAATCCCAACAGTGCGCACTAAATGCGAGCGCCAGTGTGAGGAACCATTTTTTTCTCTGCCACATTACTGAGCGATGCCTCGATGCCCCGCCAAATACCCAAAACCAAAGGAAATTAAAAACGACAACGAACTGCAGCTGGACGCGGATACGGTTCAGTGAAATGAACTATGTAGTGTAGGGTCAGCCAGCGTCCGCACGAGGGACGCAAGCAAAGCAAATGGATTCATGCGATAGCCAGGTAGAAAAACGGGTAGTGATGTAATAAAAGTAACACAGGTGCACACACGGCCGGAGTAAATGATTACAACAACAATGAATTACAATAACCATAACAATTAAATTAGACAAAAATAACAGCAACAAGGCAAAACACAAGCTAAATAGGAAAGAGAAGAACTACCGAAAAAGGGTAATACAGAAAAAGCAATCGCGCGATGAAGGCAATTCTTAGTGTTGCTATCTGTACTGGTTGGTATTTACTCGTACTAGTACATTCAAAGGATTGATGAATGGTCATAAAGCGGACGTACTACATACATGTATAGCAGCAGTAATAGCTAGCGAGGGCGAGGGCGATGGCACAGGGCGACGGCAGCGGCGACACAACAATCTGTAATTAGGCTAAAACAACCAAATCAGTGGAAACAATAACCGAAACAGGCAGGAGGGCTGGGAACAAGTGAGTTCATTGATAGCGCAGCACGGCATAGAGATAAAACGAATAAAATTAATAAAATGGAAAATGCGCTAGCAAGCAATTAGAAAAGGAAAAATGCCTTAAAAATCATAAAAATCGAAATTACCAAATACTTAATCTGTAAAGAGCTGGCCAAGAGCACGTACATGTATGTATGTATGTACATTAGGGTGGTCCAAAAATGCATGTTGGAAAAAGTAAAGTCGACATTTTAATGCTCGCTTAACCTACCTACCTTTTTTCGAAATCAAAAAATATTTAAAGGCCGCTTAAAGCTTTCCATGTATTTTATATGTGAAAATAACAATTTTTTCAGTAGCACAATCCAAGAAGGTGAGAGCATTAAAACTTCGACTTTGCTGCTTTTTTGACCACCCTAATGTGCATACATAAAAATGAGGAGGGTGGTTGAAGCTGGAATTTCGTTTTATGCGCGGGAGCAGCAACAGCCAAAGTTATGCGTTTGTTGTAGTAAACTCCAAAAGGGTCGTAGAATTTCGGCCGCGAGGCTATACATAGGTATGTGAATACAACTATTAAACGGAACAATTTCATTTGATTTTCACCGAAATTAGTGCATCATAAAAATCTACTTGATGTTAATTAAATCATGCCGCGGGAGCTTAGAACAAAGTATGCGACAGCGGTAAAGTGGGCATGAACTTGTTGTTGGCGGGATAATAAATAAAAATTTGTGTTCTATTTTAATGAAGCTGTAGCTTACATAATTTTTTTTGTTCCTCCATTGATGGTATTTGTGCGCATTTTATTGTGAAACACTTGAATTGTACGCATTTGAATGCATATAATGACTTTGACTGTGAACAGGACACCGAGGGAAGAACTTGCAAGTCATGTAAGTAACGTTAAAAAGTAATTGTCAAAAAGGTGAAAAAAAACGGTAGTACCGAAATATGCAGGTAGACAGAGTGATAGGAATGTATGGAAAAATAATCAATGCGTGATTTGACTATTCACTTTTTGGCAGGTCAATGTCCTGGGATGTAAACATTAGACAGCTATTCAAAAATACTTCAAATTGTGATTGAAAAGCTAGTAGAAAATTTACTACTAAGAAACTTGAAAGTACAGTGTTTGCACGCTTTTTCTGATCATTCACATAAAGGGTTTTATATTCCTGCGTTGAAAGCTAGCACATTAAACCGGTTTTAAAGAAATTGCCGAAAGTAGAATTCGGACGGCCAGACCTTTACGAAATTCAGACAACGTGGAAAAAAAACAATAATCACTTAACAACCATGTCTGTTACTGCCTTTAATGCTCTAAAAAGTACCAGAGTTATGTCACACCACCGTGGTGGAAGCCGCAGTTAAGAGGTTTCAGGAGGCAAGACAGATTATAATTATAAGAATAATTATTCTTCAAGCTACCTAGACTAGCGGAATCTCCGCAATGCTAGGACTAGTAGAACAATCTGCTTAATGGCAAAGCTTTTGCGGCAATAAAGGGTATTACATATATCTAAAAGAACTGATGAAATGAGAACTTCGCCTAACATAACTAAATTAGGGAGACCACTCTATAACCAAAGCCAAGCACAAAGTATCTTGGATTCGTAGTAGACACCAAACTGTCGTGTAAACTCAATATCTTCCACAATAAGCGTGAAAAGAAGGCTTTAGCGACATTTATACAGCACTTTCCACCTTTTACTCCCACTTTAGTATTAGATATTCATTAGGGCGGGTCGATAAATACAACATGTTTGATACCTAAATTGTATAGGCCTTAAAAGGTGCTACTTTAATTCCTTATGCTAGAACAGAAATCCTGGTTCTCTGCGAAAATATATTCAGTCTACGGAATGAGCTCGAAAAATTGAGAATAATACTGGGAGTACGAATTTTTCCAATTTTTACAACGACTTGTGTAGATATAATTCGGAACTTATTTCCTATTATAAAAAATAAATTGGGAAAATTAAAAGTAAGTAACATCAGTATTTTAATCAATCAATTAATTAACTAGGAAATAAAGACTAATTGATTAAAATATTCCATTTGAGCATTTTATTTAAGCGTACGTCCTGCGACTTGGCAAAGATTTGCGGTATTAAAATGCGTAGGGTTCTTTCGCAATGTAAGCAATCGAAAAATATTTTACAACAACAAAAATATAAAATAAAATACGGGTAACAAATATGCGTACATACATATGTATGTAGGTATGTAGTTTGTATATTTTTAGCTGCGCGTTACTGGCCGGCACGCATTCATTGTGTTAACACAGGTAGGTAGATACTCTTGGGTATGTAGCTGTATCAGCCTATCAGCAAATGTGTCCACGAATGTCACAGGTTCGACGCAATTTGTGTGCGCATTGTATTTACTTAGGACCCTCTGTTCTATTTAATATGGGGCCTTTATAGGTTCGTATGTGCGTTTTAAATACTTTTGTAAATTCATACATATAAATGCATTTTTGTTTGTCTTTGCTACTCAACTGTCCATTTTATGTCCTAATTGGTATGTAAACTCCAGCCAAGTTGCTGCTATACGTTTTAAGCGGATTAAGTTGGTACTTTTTTCTCGCTTACTTTTTAGTTTATTCTTTTTAACTTAAAATTTTAGCGTTTTTTTTATTTTCGTTGCGCTTCATTCTTTCTTTTGTCAGATTTGTTGCTTTTAACTTATTCTGCGGGCTTTTTAATTCGCAAAGGATGCAAAAAATTTTAAGATTTTTTTTCAGTTTTATAAAATTTAACTTTTGTTTGATTTGATTGTCTCTGGTTGTTTTTTCCTTTGTTTGTTTGCGATAAAAATCATTTCGCTTGCGTTGCTTTTAAAGATAGCAATCAGGCAAAAGACCGCTGCCGGTTGCCTCTTTTTCGATTATGGTCGCTATTTCTCTTCTTTAAAGTTAGACAGATACAAATCGTAAAGTGCATTCAAGTAGAATAAGTTGATAGGGAAACATTTTGACTGAACTACACGTATAAGTGTACATTAGGGTGGTCATTATAAATATTAATTTCTAAATTATTCTACGTACAAAATAAACACGTCCAAATTTTTAGGAGTCGCACCAGGGTTTGAAAATTTTTTTAGTAAAAAAAGCGCAAAAATTCGAGCAAATTCCGACTTCGACCTGCTATAACACAGCGTATTGAAACTTATTCAGATAAAGATAATTGTTTTATCAAATTTTTGCGATTAAAAAATTAACTTGTTAAAAACTTGGTAGCGACCACTAAAATTTTGTCGAATTTTTGGGATTATAAAAATTAATTTGTTCAAACTCGGAAAGCGACCACTATCATTTTTTTAATTTTGGAATACACAATTAAATTATATTTCTCTAAAAAACTTGCTAAAGGTACGATCGAGGTCGTCTTTTACGAACCTTTTTTCATGCTTTCAGAGAGAAGCGGCTTTCCTTTTTAATTGGTCTTGTCCGAGGACCAAGAAACAGCTTCTGGTTCCCCGTTCAAAACCCGGCTGACAAAATAAAAAAGGGTTGGGTTTTATCTTGTGAAGGGTTTACTTAGTGGCTGAAGATTTTTTCAGACCTTTACCTACGTGCTCCTAAATTATCCTCATCTTTTAGCTTAATTGCATAAAATCTTCGTTGAGACCTCTTCTTCATTCTTCTTGGAAAAAAAGGTAATTTTTCAAAGATTTTTTCTTATCGCGCTGAAGTATTGTATATCTCGAAGCTCGCTCAGCCACCACAGGGAGTCTCGATAGTCTCTTACGCCGACGACTGCTCGATAATGGCGTCCGGGAATGGATTTGATGGCTTGTGCTCGAAAGTTAACGGTTACCTCTCTGAACTTTCTCCCTTCTTCCCGAAATTTCCCTACGAAATCCTCGGCAACCCTTTTACTACACGGATAGACTACAGCTTGGAATAAACGTCGATGGTGAACCAATTCTGCCTGTGAACAAACGAAGAATGACTGTTTCTCGACGCGCGCATACGTAATCGTCAATAGCGTACTTGGGAAAAAGACATAGAAATGTTGTTGGTAGGATACAAAGCATTTGGTCCGGCCGGTTCTAAACTTTACAGCGCCCATGTGCTGGCCAGGGACTAGCAGGATGCAGTGGATCAAGCTACAGACCTACCAAAGCATGGCACTCCGGGCCGGCATGAAACGCCATCTTATGTAAACCGAGCACCACCTGCGACGACTCCAAAATGCAGCCGCAAGGAACACAACACAATGCTAAGTAAGCAGTTCCTAGTAGGGCGCCACAGAGCCCTCGCCTAGGAATGTCAAAGGGCATGTGTACGAAATTACTGACGAAGTTCAGAGTTTCATAAAACAACCTCTGAACCCAACAGCGCACCGACCGGCCAGACACGCCATTCACAGCGATTCGGTCTGGACTTACACCAATTTGCGGCCTGTGAATGTCGTTCTGGGAACACAGTCAGCAGACATGGACGAGACAGAACTCGTAAGACTCGGTCCACCATAGCTCAAATTCACTTTGTATACTGCAGCAGGCTAAACTGCTGCCTGATTAAGAAAAATGTAGATGTACCGGCATTTGGGGAGTCACCTCACGACTCGCAACACATCTTCGCCTGCCTCCAAAACCCAACCTAACTAACGCCGCTCTTCCTCGGGTCCAATTTAGTGGGAGTGGCACACTTCCTGGGCCTCCCGTTAGTTGAGCTTGACAACGACTTAAGGATAAGCCGCTACACTACAATGACAGCAAAACCAACAACGCGATAAGTTAAACAAGTCAAGAAGCCTTCTCGGGTTCAACCAAAAACATAAATACCTCCGAACTTTCTGAAACACGCATGGTAGAGGTAATCAGAGATCCAGACTTGTGGAAAAGGACGGGGGCTTTGGCCTGACTTCTCCAAAAAACAGTGTATGTAATTACAAAGGCCAAATTAAACAGCTAACCGAATAATTCAGTGCTAAAATAAGCAGCAAACATATTCATTAACTATTCTACTGACCTGTACAGAAATGTTGTACAGGTAAGTTACGGTGAAATAAAATATCACGAGAGATACGCAAAATGGCGCTACCAAATGCTAATTAAGTTCTGTTTGGCAATTCGGGAAGCAGTGAAACCAACCAGCCAACCATAGAATTTCAGACTCTGACTACAACCGATCTATTGACGTACACGACAAGCCTTATATAGTATACCAACTTCGCTGAGGATACTCTGCGCAACATTTACTGCGAGTTTGGTAGTTGCCTACGTTGAGAAAACACATCTCAGCACCGCCGAGCAACATACAGACGTCTAAGGAAAAAATAAGAATCAACAAGGAATCTTATGTTGCTGGTTTAAGTTTGTGCCAAAAAGTGATTTTGAACAACATTATTATCAATATCAGCTCCCTGGTTTAAAAGTACACCTGTAGATACGAGTAAATCTGTTTAGGTCATAAATGTTTTTTTTTGTTTACATTAATTTGCTTAAAATGGAGATTAATATGCTTGCTTGAAATAAAGTAGTATTTTATTATCATACAATTTTATGCGCCACAAAATATTCATAAAAGCGGCCATATTAAAGACTTAGTTATTAAATAAAAGCTCAAATTGACAATATTTTGATTATTTAATTGCTTTCGAATCAAGTGGAAATACTTATGTACCCTCAAGGCACTTCATTCTTTGCTCAAAAACACATTCAGCGCCGAAATTTAATGGCATTTGGGTAGCTGCCTACATATGTACGGATAAAATATCATTAAGCTAAGCGATATACAAACTACATAATCATCAGCGTTATTCATTAGAAACAAATATTTTTATAAGCAATAAAAAATCTTCAAATTAACTCTTCCAAGAAGGGCGCATGCGTGTGTGGTCCAATCAAGTGCTTAAAAAAGAGTAAAAAATAATAGAATACCTAGCCAATGACAAAGGCTTGAGAAACCCAATTAACAAAGTAAATATGCGGCTAATAAAAATAGCGAGTGTGAAAGAAAAAAATTTTAAAGAAAAACAAGTAAGAGTAAGTAGTGCGTTTATGAGAAACCTCTGATTTTGGGGGAGCAGAAAGCGAACAACGCTGAGAAGCACACAAATTTCTGGCGAATAACAAATGTCTTTACTAATAAAAATGACTTAATTTTTTTTCGATTTTTCTATTTTTTTTTAAGTTTTGTGCGCCATGTCGTGTGTGAATCAAAGTTAACATCGAGTTGCTGTTAAGCGACAACTTGTATCTACATGCTACATTTCAATTAAGTGCCAACTCCGCCGATATATATAACCTCCCCACCACCACCACCAACGACGACTACAAAAGCATGGAATAATGGAAACTGTATACAAAAGATTTGGCCACAATAAAAGGAGTTTTCCACAACATTTTTTATTTATTTATTTTTTTGCTTAGCGCACAGTACGACACTGGGCTGTGCATTCAATAAATGTGATCAATTCGGCAATAATTCAACGCGCGAACAAAAGGCAACAGCTACACATATTAAACGCTTGTGTTTGTTGTTGTTATTGTTATAATTTTTTGGGCAAACAACAGCGTATGTGATCGAATGCGGGAACTCTAAAGTTCATTTTTTATTCTTTTACTTTTATCAATCGTTGACAACCCGCTGTCACACACACCTACCTCAACCAAGCAACAATACAATTGAAGAAGTTATGAGAGTTGAATAAAAATAAAAGCATTCGAAACGGGGAATAAAATATTAATAAAAATAAAAAATAAATAAATAAATTTTAAAGTAATTGTTTGTGAACACCAATGATAAATATGCGATAGCAGCGGGGCATGCGGCATACCACGGCGTGCCACAAACACCAGCAAGAGTCCTAAAATCTGTCGGTTGGCGCTCGAACGGTGAACCGAAATTTTATTTAAATAAATTTTTTCACACATATTTACCTCAACGCTTAAGTATGTGAATATGGTGGCTTATTTTTTAAGTTGAAAGTCTCCAACTGTGTGATAATTAATGTTAAATGACTATCAGATTTCTGTCTGCAGGCGGTGTGGACACCTAAAATACTTGCAATAAAGTTGCAATGGAATTTATTACCACCTGAATGTGTGTAATGCTTGATTTACACTAGGCTGTAAATCAGAAAATGATCAAGAATCGCCTGTGTCATTTCCGAACTGTATGACTACTTTTATTAAGGAAACGAATTTGTTTTTTTTTTTAAACCGAGCTTTGTCATTGGTTGCCTGGTGAAAATCCATTAAAAACATTTCTGCTTGTAAAAAGCTGAGCTAAAAATAAGTGCAAATCAATGCCATAACCTTCATTAAAAAATTTTACGATTTTCAACTTTTTTTGTTCTTTCCTTTCAATTTTATTTCTTTTCCCCGAAAAAAAGGACCAGCTTTTTATCTTTTTTTCATCTTATTGTAGCATTCTTGTCTAAGTTATGCCGATAATACATATTACTTACAACATTACATTTCATCTCGAAGCAATCTTTGATCGTGTTCTTTGGGAAAATATTTTTTTTAATTTGCAATGCCGCATATAGCCTTCATATATTACGAAAAATTTACCCTATTGATCTGCCGGTCTTCAATCCTTTAAGACAGTGACGACGAATTCATATTCTGTAGAACAAGTATTCTAAAGATCTTTATAGGTTCTTTATGGATACGAAAAGGGTAAACTTTTCCTTACCATCGCACTCTTAAGACCCTCTGAAAACGTTTACTACCCGCTTGAGCTCTGAGTTTGAAATGGCCATGACCAAAACAAAGAAGAAAAGCTTTTTAAGGCTTTTAATGGATTTTAAATCAGTAACGACCACAAAGAGCTCTGTCTGCGTCCAAGGAAAAGCTGTAAAAAGCTTTTATCATGGAACTTTTTTGGCCGTAATCATTGTAAATACGGCCATACAAAGTAGAAGATATCCATGGACAATACTTAAGGCAGTGCTCTGTCGAATCCGGCAGCCAGTAACACGAACAAAATATAAAGCATACCCGACTTGGAGATTCATAATTTTTCGTATCCCAATAAAAATATCATCGCCTATTTTGGAAGTTCAAGACGAGTTGAAGTTCGAAGGTCATTTAGAGGTTAAAAGGGACACTTTCCATAAAAAGCAAACAAAAGTTACGTATTTTTATTCGCAGAATGCGAAATGGACTTCCGGTCAGTTTAACCCGCTTCCCGTCGAAACACGAAGTCGGTGATACGACCAAAAGATACAGCATATTTTTGCGTTTTCTAATAAAAAAAACATTTTCCACCATTTCAGAAGGGGTGGACGGTTTGTCTGGAACATCCAGTATATCGTGAGACCTTTTTAATGCTTCTTGTAAATTTTATGTGTAAACCCTCTCTCTGCCCATTTTCTGGTTTTAAGTAATGTCCATTCCGACTGCATTCAGAACAGGGTTGATATGTGTGGGTCTAAATAAAATGTGTAGTAAGCTTAAAAAAGGCTTGCAATGTCTGCTCGTGAAGTGGTCCACTCTTTTGCCAATTCGTATTTTGAAGCTATAATTTATAGCGAATTTATTTCGAGTCAACTGGAAAGGTGGTTCGCCCTGCCTTTTCAGAGGCACTGATAAAATTTCTATAGTAACAATAAATGCGATGAAGATATAATTTCGAAGAAATTTTGTTGGAAAACATACGACTTTTGCAACTTTTTCCAATTGCAGACAACAGTTATATACTTCATGAGACTGTTGCGAAAATCGAAGGTAAGTTTGGAACTTTTAGTTAACAAGATGACATTGTTATTCAGAAAATTATCGGATATTGTTCACTGAAAGCTCACTCCAAGCGACACGGAACAAAACCAGCTTAAAGGGAGTTACATATGATCAAAACAAAAAAATTGATATTGGTAAGAATGATAAGGCTATTTGGTTTATACCATGTGACATATATTTTGTTGTCTACATATATATCATTTTAGGGGTTTTTAATTTGTTTCGCACGTGCTTTTTCGTTTGACACCTGAGTAGTTGCCACCTGCTTAATACTGCAACGCTGTTAAACGTGCCTCACCCGCTTGCGCACACATAACTATCCAAGCGTGAATAATGGCGTATGCATATAAATACGTAGGTTTTTTTTTTATCTGTAACACCACACCGTATTTGAATTATGCGTTTTATTGGTTCAACATTTGTTGCAACACATAGGTACTCGTACCTTTTCATTACAAATGTGAGCAAATTGTGGTATGTTATCCGCTGCAGCAATAAGTGAACTCTGAACTCTCTTCACCTTTTTATACGTTAAATTACGCACTACACATGTGGCATGCAACACAAGTTGCTTCCCTGCGTTTCCATTATGGTTTTATATTTAAAATTCCATAGAAGTTTCGCTTCGCTGATCGCTGCGCTGTGATTGCTGTTGTCTGAAATTCCTATCAAAATATTCTTTACACACTAAGTAAGGCATGCACTCACTGAATCACTTGCATACGTAGGGGTATACGTTTACTCATGAGCCTGAATTGCTTCTGAAGTGTAGGTAAACCATTGCAGGATCGGATTAGTTGCGTTGACAACGTGCCGAAAACAATGCGTTTGCTATGTTTCTTGCTGTGTTTTTGTGTGTTCCACTGTTGTTTGTTACAAAATACTTTAATACTGCCATGGTTGGTCATCATTTATCATTCACTTTGGAGTCATTAAGTGTCCATTAGGCTTGATGCTGATCACGAAATGAATTATGGCCACTACATAGTTTGGAGTACAAACGCACATACTTAGTATTTATATACATATGTTTGCATGCAGTAAAATTTTCGTGAGTTTTTTGGAAATTCCCGATTTTTCATGGCAACGGCGTAGGATTTTTTGTGAACTTCGTGGAAAAAGTGCTAGGACGAAGTTGTGCAGCCGGATTAGATGAGCGACATATAACTTTTTTTATGTTCATGTACACATATAATTACATTTGCTAGAAATTATGTGGCTGAGGTAATCCCCAAGACGTTCTTCTATGAACTGAGAAAGTGCAAACAAACTAAAAAGGACTTGAGCCCACTGAATAGTAAACTTTCGTTGAGCTTCCCTTCAACTCGGTTACCATGCAGTGGCGCATATCGTTAGAGGCAGTAGATACAAATTATTACATATTTTTATCTTGTCGAGAAAACAGATTATATGAAATAGTATTAAAACGACATCAGTACTGTTTAAGCGACCTATGCATTTCCCGCACAAACCTAGCGCAGCGAAAACGCAGGCGCTCTTGTGTTTCAAGCAGCGATGGGCAGAGAGAGCTCTTGTTCTGCATGCGCCTATACAATATATATGGAAAGCTTAAAAGAGCTTTGCCCGCGGGCAAGGCAATGCACATCAGTGGTTTAAAGCAATTCGCGTAATAAGTTACTGGTCTTTCCAGCCATGGTCAACTCTAACCTGGCTATTACACGGTCATGTTAACTTCGCCCCACTCCATTCGCGTAGTAATTTTTGACATCGTAGTAAGCTCGAAATAAAGCCCAGCCCCTTTTCTGACTCCTCCAATTGAGTAAAATGGTCAAATCTACATAGAGCCCCCGCTTCATTGGCCTGAACGCATATCTCTCTCTGGTTCATTGAGACCGATACATAAATACTCGTATCAAAGGTAATCCTTACATCCTCTAATACGCTAACTCGATCCTAGCTTCTAAAAATGGTCTCCCGCTCTCCCTTAGCTAAATAAGTACATACAGTACAGTTGGAGCATCAGCTATTGTTTCGGTGGCAATCTTAACCAATAGCATGGCTTCACCACTTGAGAGTCTGTCCGATTTTCGCTTATTTCTCCGTAGTCTGGTGGCCAAAAGTACTGCAAGAAACGATGGACTCCTAGCCATATTGTGGTTCAAGAAGCTGAAGTCTCAAGACACGGAAAGGAATTCACTGAAAAATAGCTGGGTTAGATAGATACGGGGTTTTTACTCCATGCTCTATCCAATAGCATAATTACCTAAAAGCTGATAAATGAGTCTGTTGATGCTCTTTAACTCTTTCAGCGCAAAACATGGGAACACTGCTGTATAGCAGGTCACAGCGGGATGGAAGGAAACGCGGTCGCCGAAAAACTGGGGAGGAAGCCTCTTCGACCACTCAACCAACTAAAAGTTTTACTCGAAATATTAAAAAATATCTTGAGCGCTCTTTACTTCCTCATATTCCCCTAACCTGCTCCCCCCTGTGAGTTCTGGCTGAATCATCTTAACCAAACATTTAAAAAAAAGCGTGACGAATTAATCAATGGAAAAATTACTTAGTTAAGAAATTAACTTCTAAGCAAGAAGTGGATAGACTAAACTAATTCATATATTCAGTTTGACTACCAACTATTACATAAACCCACAGCATTTTCATACTTTTATTTTACTAAATATTTAAATTTACAACCGAAATAGTCAGTGTCAAGTAAATAACGTCGAAGTAGTGTGCACTTGCTTAACAATTACTAGGAATTCTGCTGCCATTTATCTTATCATTTATTCAAATATTGAATTAACTACTTATCTAAAATTACAGTTGCATCGACACTAACAAATTAACACATTAACAATTAAAATGTAAACGTGCGCTGACAAATAAGAGGAAGAAAACTATACAAATGAGAAAAGGTAAATACACTTATGTAATCTTAATTGCATTGCAGTAACGGCAGACCGACTGGAAGGTCAAAAGGTCAAGATTAATGAATAACGACATAAGCGGAGGCAATAAAAAGCTAAGAGGTAAATATAATTAAATCCTCGAAAGTCTATGAAAAATAGGAGAAAAGGTGTGCAACAAAAGCCAACTAATAGAGACCTCATGACAATTGAGAAAGCTACATACATAAGCGCTGCGCAGCGCAAGCGCACGGCAAATGAAGTGTTTAAGCTGCCAATAAAAATCTGATCAATCTTCGATTAAAGACATAAAAAAGATTAGAAAAATTTATGGTTTAAAGAGCGTGTTTGTGGCACTCGAAAGATTAAGTAAGACGTATAGAGATGTACAGAGATGAGAAATGTTAAAGACTTGAAAGTAAGTCATAAAAGTGGCATTAGACAGATAAAGTTGGGTGAGAAGAATCGGATTTTTGGGGTTTAAGCTGCAATGAAAGCACTTTTGTTGTAGCGCAGATGGGAAAGCGTTGATTTTTTTGGGGACAGTTTGGCTTTTAAATATATTTTTATTTTTATTTTCTTGAAAATATTCGAGTATTTCTTCTCACAGTTTTTTTCTTCTTAAGTTTTTTTCTTTAACTTGTAAAACCTTTTTTTTAAGCTCGTCTGCTTTACTGTGTTTACAAAACGACCGCCATGCCAGCGGCACTTATTCGATCCACCCTTTAAACAAAAAAAAAAAATAATAATAAAATGTATTTGCGCACCGCGCCGCTTTCTGCTTGTAGCTTTTGAAGTGAATTTTTATTAAAATTACTTTTCGTTTTTTTTTTCATTTAAATGATGGGACTGTCCCATCTGAATGTTACTTATATTATGTTGATTGTCTTTTTCGATCAATGCCAACGCGTTCGGTACGCCAAAGAGGGCAAAAAATATCCAAAAGAACATCAGCAGCAAACGAAACACAGAAAAAATGAATAATAATTATGTTGGCATAGAACACTTAAAGGCTTTTATAAGCAGCAAAATGACAAAGTTTACAAAAGCCACGACAAGAAAAACAGGAATAGCCAAGGAGCACAAATCAAATGCTTCAGTGTTCAGACCGTTGGCCGGTAAGCATCGAATTAATTTGAATGGGTCCTCAATGTGTGTGGGTGCAGTGTGCGGTGCGCATGCGCGGTTTCATGAAACGCAAACGCGGTCGCAACTTCAGAAAAGTAACCGCTTGCTGGTACTCAAGTCCCACACGCACTCACAGCCAAGATTCTGCCCTAGTCAGAGCTGCGCTAGCCTTTCGACCTGCTGTCCAGTCAGTGCGCAGACGCACCTTCCTCTGGCTAAACCATTCTACATTTGCTTGCACGAGTATACAAGAAATCAAGTTTGCCTCACCATCCTTACCCAGTCGTTTATGCATTCCGCTTAACAACCACTTAAGTTCGATAAGCGTAAGTCAAAAGCGTTTATGGAAAGGTTAAGCGAGCTATATACTTTTTGCCTTCAATTTCTTGTTCTTATACACGCTCTGTGGAGCTACGAATGCAGAGTGTAACGGTGGTGTAGATATGCAGTAGAGAGAAGTTGACTACGAAATGCCAGTGTATTTAAGATAAGACATTGTAGCTGCTGTTGCTGCTTCTGCTGAAAGCTGGACAATGCTTTGTTTTTGTGCCTGGTTTTTTGTGTGCCACACTTAAAACAAGAAGCTGGTCGGTTGGTTTTGCCAGCTGATGGCTAAAGAAATGCCACCGAAATGAGATAAGCGGAACAGATGGCGCTTGTGTGTGCCAGTCGCTGGCTGTCGAAATTAGGTAGCAGCGCATGGTGGAAAAGGTTGGAAAGAAAATGAAAATTACATAAATATTTTCTGACATTTAACCTAATAAAACTGGAAAAAAATATTAGTTAACATATTAAAACAAGTAAGAAAGTCTAAGTTCGGGCGGAGCCGAACATTAAATACCCGGCGCAAGTATTAAATATATGTTTTCCACCTTTCCGAAAGCTACCGCTACATGATAAGCCGGGGTGTATAAATATGAAGAATATTGAAATTTCAAGCATTTCTGAAATTTACCGTTAATGAAAAGCGGCCGTAATTTTAGTCCGATTTCAACAATTTTCAACGGTTTGCTTTTACGTGGCAAGCACAATAACCATACCGAGTTTGGTACAAATTGCTAAAACGGTTAGCGAGATACATATATGTGGTTATAAGTGGGCGATGCCACGCCCATTTTCCAAAATTTTATCATGAACGTATTTCTTGGTAAAGAATTGTTGCAACCATCAATTTCGAATAAATTAGCTTTATTTTTAACTGATTTATCGAGGATTTCGTATTTCTCTAAAATACCGTTATATGGGATGTGGGCGTGGTTATTGTCAGATTTTAAAAATTTTCGGCCGGTTGGTATGCTGTGCCAGGGCCAACAACTGTGCCAAGTTTGGAAGTAATGTGTGCAGCGGTTACCAAGATATACACATGTAACCATAAGTAAGCGTGGCTACGCCCATTTTCCAAAAATTTTTAATATTATTATTTTTCGTCTAACAATCATCGTAAATATCAATTTTGAGTGAATTATCTTCAGTAGTTACTAAAATATTGCAGTTTTCGTATTTCTGAAAATTACCGTTATATGGGAGGTAGGCGTGGTTATTGTCCGATTTCGCCCATTTTCAATACCGTCCGTCGTATGCCCAAAGGAAGTGCACGTACCAAGTTTCGTAAAGATATCTAAATTTTTACTCGAGTTATCGTGTACACAGACGGACGGACGGACGGACGGACGGACGGACGGACGGACAGACAGTCACCGCTTAATCGATTTCTCTTTTCATTCTGATCATTTATGTATACATTTGTCTATATCTATCTCGATTTGTTTTGCCTGTTACAAACAACCGTTATGTGAACAAAATTAATATACCCTTGTACACAAGTGTGCTCGGGAATAAAAATATGCCTTGCACAATTAATTAACATCCAGGGAAAAAGAAAAAAATGCAAAAATCCGCAAATCTAACAAAAAAATAAAAAATAATAAACGTCCTGCCTTTTGTTTTCTTTTCAATTTCATTCCCACTTCACTCTTAATTCCTTGCCATAAAACTGATCAGTTTTCTGTAAGGTGTGAACTTACGCCGTGAATTGTTTTTAGCTGATAAATATCTTTTCCTTTGTGCTGTTATTGCAACTGTGAAGAATTTTTAAAATTTATTTTATTTTTTTTGAAAACTTTAATTAACTCCCTTTATTGAGCGATCAACTTCATGTTTCGGAGCGTTGATATGCGAGTAATGAAGGTGTTTACTTAAGTCCTGATAAGATAGTCGTTAAGCCGAAGTATGCTTGGTAGGCGGAGCGCTAGCTTCTGATTAAAATGTGTAATGACGGATTACGAACAGAAGGTAAGGGCCAGCAATGAAGTTTTTGATATTTTTATACACCTTTTAGAGGTGGTAATGGGTGAAGTTAATTGAAATTTTTATAGCGTCAAGGGCGTTAAAAAGTATTGAAAAGCAAAACGTACGTGTGCCTGTGTTTTGGCTTAAAAAAAGATTAATTACGATAACCCTAATGAAAAAATGGAGTGAACACGATTAAATCGAAGCTAAGTACATAAGAGATGCGCCAATCGAAAATTTTAAGCAATGTAAGTAAAAAAAACTATCTTGCGAAGAGATTTGATTTCATGTGGTTACGCCACTGAAAATAATTAAAGTGCAGTCCTAAAACTATTGAAATCATATTGATAGCACGCACTCGATAATTCTATCGATACTTTTATCGAAATTATTATCGGAGGGTCAAAAGTATTTTAATTACGGGAGCAATGAGGTTGCCGCTAAATCGTTTGGTTTCTGGCAGTATGCTTAAGTGATAGTCCCTGCAAAGAGTTTCTCGGATCGAATCTTTCTAGCTTTAGCCACTTATTGAAAACATTGAAGTATTCCGCTGTTGCTTATTAACAGCTAGGACTTTTCCCGAGAAGACGAAATCCCGAATGATTGTCATTTACGCCTCGAATACACAAAAAACTCTCGTAAAAATAAACTGAAGCACTAATAATTGTCATTTGGAAAATGGTCCACAAAAGTCTTTCGTGAGACAATTGTCAATTCTGGCAACTATTTTGAAACCCCGTTACAGTCTTTCGAAAGACTAGTTGAAAGATATGCGTATTATGTTCGTTAAATAAAAAAACCTAATAAATATAAGAAAACTAAATTTAAAAAAAGAAAATTAAACTAAAACAAAAATAAATAAAAATATATATTTTTTTTTATTAAATGAATTTTGTTTCCTTTAGAAACAATAAAATGTAAATATTATACTAGCGAAAGAAAAAAGGTAAGGCAAGACGGGACGGAGAAATAATACTTAAAAATTAATCAAAATTAAAAAAAAAATTGGTATATAAAAAACAAAAAAAAAATTTAAAAGAAAATCAAATTCAAAGACAACAAAATAAAATAAGATACTAAAAACTTAATTAAGTAAAAAATATATAGTTTCATTTTTAAAGCAATAAAATCTAAAAACTAAATATAAGTGGTATTAACAAAAGAAAAATATAATAATTTATTTTTGGGCTATAGGCCGTATCTTGAGGAACTCTAGGCTTTCTCCGGCCGACTGTAAACGTACAATAATAAACACAACGAAAAGAAAAATAAGTTAAATTAAAAATAGGTTCCCAAAAGTAAATTAAATAAGTTTTCAAAAATTAAATTAAATTTAAAAAATTTACTTTTTTTTTTGAAAACAATGAAATCTAAAAATTAAAAAAAAAATCAAACTAAAAAATATAAAATTTTATTTAAAAAAGGAAGAAAATTAAAAGTTCCTAAAAATTAAACGAAATCTACAAATATATATGAGCATATAATTTTTTAAGCAATAACATCTAGAAATCAAAGAAAGCTAAAAGGCACAAGAGCGGAGCACTTCCAAGGTTAAAAAAATAAAAATTTTATTTAAAAAAAATGTTAAAAGAAAAAATAACAAAAAAAAAGGGGGCAAAATCCGCTGCACGAGGACTCGAACTCGGATCTCTCGAATGGCACGCCTGGGCTTTGCTCACTATTGCGACAGGTGGAGCGAGCTAAATGATATATGTACCTACAAGTGCCTCGTCTCAAAATAGATTTTCACCACGATTGGTAAATGATAGAGCATTTTTTTTGTGAGACTTTCTGTTTTCCATTTACCTTACGAAAGATTTTTTACTATCTTAGCCAAAATTACCCTGTTAGTATTGCCTTTTTATGGGCCCAAGAAACCCCTCAAAAGCAAGAAATTTTAAGTTAAAAGCGAATGGAAATGGGGCCTGTGGAGGTGTCGTTTAAGTACTAAGGAACACTTTTTGAAGTTAAACTTCTTTAGCGACTGTAGTGAATTAAATTAAATCCAGAAGCTATGGGATGCAATGGAAGTTGTTTTTTTAGTGGCAGTTGTTTATTGAAAATCTTCACGCAAAGTGTGACTCGTGGAATGTAATGGCAGTAGACTTCTTCCGAATTGAAAAATCGACATGAAAAAAAACTTAAAATTCTTTTCTCAAAGTCCTCTTTCTGAACTCATCGGCCCTTCATTTGTAAGTTAAATCGCTGTGCCTTCATATCCAGATTTATTGAAGGTTTTTAATGATTTTTTGCAAGTAGCTATAATTCTCAGAACATTATTGTTGTTGCAGAAATATGCATACTAGTTGTTCACCACATGCGCTCAGTAGTGCCTCTTATGTATGTAGAACATAGCTGGGCAAAACGCTACTCGCGAGTAGCGTCTGCGTCGCAGCGCTTATACGTATACAGAAACGACGCAGCGAATTTCAATTCAGTCTGCTTTCAGATTTCATGAGAGTAACACCATGCTTCGCCGTTGAATATTTTTATTCGTAATTTTAGCGCGTGGTTGCCACCTATATATGTATCAATGCCCAAAATGTCTGAGTATGAGTGCCAATTACAGTTTTTGGTTTTAAAAAAAGCTAATGGCAAATGCTTGTTGTGTGGTAATACGACCATTAACCATAAACAAATGAAAAAAACGCTCCACTCAGTGCAATTATAGAAAAGTGCTTCTCAGCGCGACGCACTAGGGCACACATTGCATACTTTATTTTATAATATTTTTTTTTATCAAAAGAAATCGATAGAGAAATGTAAATGCTGGTTTATGCCCAAAAATACTTAATGAATAATATTTATAAGTTATACTCTATTTTTAAGACTAAATACCTACTTATATGAAACAAGTAATTTTTAGCAAAAAACAACCGACTTCAACTCTCATATAAAAAAAAAATATATATATATATATCTCACGATCCACTGATCGGATCTTAACCAGATTAGTATGGGACCACCTCTGAGACACTACCTTTCCGATGCAAAATTATCGAAATCGGTTGACGTGGTCCAAACTTATGCGGGAACATACATAAAAAAAAAAAAAAAAAAAAAAAAAGATTCCGACGAACTGATAACCTCCTCCTTTTTTGGAAGTCGGTTAAAAAATAAGACCTAAACACCGTAACCATCTGGCCGGTCAGCATATAAAAGAATTGGTTCTAATAAAACGGAGCCCAGGTATTACACAAATGAGTTTTCCTAATTTAAGTTTTTTTAAATTATACAAGTACTAAATTTTTCTTATGCAAAAGGTTGTATAAACTAATAGTATTAGTTACTAAAAACTTCCAAGGTTCATTATTACACTATGGGTATAAGCAAAATAGGCCAAAATACCCATGCACGAAAAATACCACTTTTAGTACATTTATAAAAAATGCGGCAACCATAACTGAGCGCGACGCACTAATACCATGACAAAATGAGACTGTGTTGGTGTGCCCAGCTATGATGTAGAAACACATGAGCACTAAAATTTGCAGTGCAGCCATCATCATCAACACCTTCCCTACCCTCATTATGGCTTACAAAATTCTTGAGAGCCTCTTCTGCAACACAAAATTTCTTTGTTTGTTTAAGTATTTCCTTGCAAACACCACTCCAAATTGCTTCCTTTACCAAGCTACAAATATACTCAGTGTTTGTTTTTGGGCTGCATTGACGGCTGTTTGTTCTTCATAAAAATGTTTTAAATATAATATTCTCATCACTTTATGCATTCATCTGTCCATAGCTGTTCGTTTATTATTATTTACGAGTATGTATTTTATTTTATGTCTGCTTGGCATAGCAAAATAAAAAGTGCAAACATTTTGCCGTTCCTTGCAATATTTGCATGTGGTGCACTTTTTATGAGCCTTGCATAGTTTTGATATTTTTACCCCGACGTGTTTTTCTTCAAGAAATGCAACTCATAAATAATTCAAGTGGCTGCGCAACTTTGTGTGCAACATGGTGAGTGAGCGCAGCACAGCGCAGCTTCACGATTTCCCCTTCTTTAAGAATGCCTCGTGGCATGGCCTGCGCGCCTAAAAGCACGCCAAGCATAGGCCAAAGGGAGGAAAGTGATGGAGCATGCGGGGATAGCGCCAACTTAAACTAGTTGAACAGTGTTTCCGATAGTATGTATTTATGTATATGTAAGTAATGCTTGCGGGGTGTAGATACTTGTGGCGGCTCAGTTGGACGCGTTGTGCATCCAGCATAAACTCGTCAACTTGTTTCGGAATTTTCGGAAGTTTATTTTTCCACTTGACGCACCCGGCGACCCGTTTATTTATTTAGTTTTTTTTTTTATTGCCTTCCATAACATGGACGGCATTTTTTGCTTGGAAAAAGTATGAAATTTTGTCGCATAAAAATTTCATAAAACGCTGCGACAAATTATTGTATTTCATAGCTATGCTTTCTGCATTCTCTGAGGCCAACTATTCCGATGAAAAATTACAATGCTTTTTTTTTAAACTTTCAATGCGCGAATGGTCATGTTTTTGTTGCTGAAAAGGGCGTCAATTTCTTGTGGATATTTTCTGGTTTATTCCCCATTTTTCATTTGCCCTTTTGTTTCTGCGCTGATTGCTGCGTTGAAAGAGTATATCAATATTTATGCATGAAGAAGTTGCTCAATGTCGTACGAATTGTCTGTGATTGGAAAGTGTTGTTCTGATTTTGTTGATGCGAAACAAACGAAAAAACAGAAACTGAATAGTTTGTAGAAGTGAAAATTCGTGTTCCATTCAATTGTTGCTTAAATAGAAAAATTTGAAGAATTTTTGAATTACACAAAAGCACTCGAGTTGTATGCATGGCGATTGAGTTTCATTAGGATTGGAAAAATATTAAAGATATGGGTGAGGAGAGTAGTCATACTAATAGAAAAGCATGCCCGTTAGACTGCTGTGCGACTGGACAAAAGCATAAAAATTGGAAACTCCTTGACCTTTCAGTCGTCAAGCTCACAGACAAAATACTGAAGAAATTATTCCTGAAAGGGAAACTAGACTTTAGGTTTCAGAAAAAGGTACTAATGAAAAAGCATCGAACTATGTACATATGTATCAGGCACAGTTCTTTGCAGTTGAAATTTTCTCCTTACGAAGGAGTTCGTGGAAGGACGAAAGTGTTCACTACTCAATCAAAAATACATTACGGTCTATGACAAACTAAAAAATTCTATTGAACCAATAGGGCCATACAAATTTTGCTGGCGCCAAAAATGCTGACGCTATCGCAAAAAGTAAGGCCCAACGGAGACTATATTTTGAACAGCCTTTCTGTGGTCCGTCAAACGGATAAACACACAATAGGTACGGGTACCGGCTCACAGCGAAAATCGAGAAAGGGTAAACTTAACTCCCTCTAACTTAATCTTTGCCGAAAACGCCTGAGCGCACTTTCTGGCTACCTTTGAAATTCGAGGTAATCTCATGATGGGTCTTTCTGTAGAGACAAACTCTAAGGCTTTAAGTATTATAAGTGTATCAAGCAAGTTAACTTAGTTTCATAAATACTTAGTGTAAGGTTGAAGTGATTTTTGGAAAACTTAGAAACATGTATATTTATGGGTTGAAGCGACTGCTGTTAATGATTTCTAGCACAGTTCGACCCCTTTTGGGCCTACCCAGTTGACGTAGTTGAACAATAGCCATATTTTATTACATTGTATATATATCGCTCAGGTCCTTCGAAATTCACAAGGTTTCTAGCCGCTACTCTATTTTTGCACCTTCTGCAAATGTTATTTTTTCGGACCGCAATGTCCCGAGTAGATTACGAAACATTTCGAAAAACCGAAAAGGCCTCTTCAAAATTCCAAAAAAAACCGGAAAAGTACCCAAAAATAACCCGTTGTGTATCGGATAAAGTATCGCAATTTCCCGATAAAAATCTCGAAACACCCCGAAAAACATGAGTTATTTCATTTTGTCAGCAATGCCTGAAAAATAAAAAGCGTAAGGTACTGACTATCATCTTTTATAGGGGTCTGAAAAAGAACTTTGTAATAGATGTAAATTTCTAAAAATATATATTTATATCAAAATAAGACATTGATGAGCTATTTCAGGTGCTCGCATACAATTAAAATTTTGTCAAAAGACTTTCAAAAGTTCAGTTGTCGAGGCTTCGAGGCTTGCTTAGCTTATGGAAGACGTTTAAAATAATGTATGATGAAATTATAGGTATGTATGCCTATATTCATAATTTCTTATGCATTCCTTATGCTGCTAGACATTTCTGTTTTAAATTTCCTTGCAACACCTCCACGCCATGCCACGCCACGTCAGAAGCAATTCAGCCTTGCCGCGTGCGATGCGATGAAAACACCCTGCAAGAACAGTGACTATCATTTGACAAATCATTTGAGTGGCAAGACTGATAGAGATTTCTGTCACTGGCTACCTACAAGTTTCTATCAAATCGTAAAGGGCAGTGTGAAAAATCTGATGTAAACATCTGTGTATAAATTCTTCCGTCTTCCTCCAACTTATGGCCTTATTTTATGGTCTCTTTTTAACCAAAGCAAAATTTGCATATGGGGTAGTAAGATAATTGAGAATGTGTTAGTTTCCACCACACAACCCTGCAGGAACACTGTCGGTCATATTACTTATCATCTGCCCGGTAGTACTGACAAAATTTTCGGTTAGAACGTAGTGTCGAGTTTCTATCAGATTTTTAAAGGCAAAGTGCATTTTCTGACCGAAATTTTCATGTACGTGTGATCGCCCATCGCTTTTCAACACATACAATTTCCAGCTTACTAGTCGTATCGCTATTTCGCTTACTCATGTCAGCAGTGACCTTCAATTCTATCAGAACTGACCGATCAGCTGATTGTCGGACTTGTCAGTTCTGAAGGAATTATGCATCAGAGCTGATCGATCAGCTGATTGTCGGACTTGTCAGTTCAGAATGAATTATGCGTCAGCGCTGACCGATCAGCTGATTGTGTGACTTGGAATTTCTGAATGAATTATGCGTCAGCGCTGACCGATCAGACCTGACTCGATTATTAGTCAGAACTGATGTAAAATCTAGGCAGCTCTGATGTAAATACCCATATTTGATGAATAAAAATTAAAATTTATGCATGTTTAATTATGTTTTATTAATAATAAATTCTTAAAAAAAGGAATATAATTTTATATATGTACACATATATAACAGGCGACAAATGAAAGTGTACGCCTTGTTCTAATAAATATTTACGATTATTTTCATGAACAATTTTTTTGCATTGATTATTTATGAAAATATAGTTCATTCTATAATATAAACCATATAAATCAAAGTTTCATATTATAGTTTATATAAATATTATATTATATATTATATTAGAACCAAAAATTAAAAATATTCAGAATTCATTTACATAAAAAAAATTTTGAAAATTTGTATGAAAAAAATGTAGTACTAATTTATAAAGCGGCCCCCTAAAATGTCACAAAGTGACGGATATAAGAATTAATTTTTGCATTTTATACAGTTTGTATCCAAACATATCGAGACCGAGTTTTTTTACCGAATCAGATAAGTGAAGCAGACCATGAATATTAAAACTAACTTGTTCGTCGCCATATAAGTTACCAAAAAATTTGACAAAATCTTCTAAAATTTTTTGAGCAACGACTGTGTCTTTATTAAGTGACTTTTCATTTGAAAGAAGTCTTATTCCACTGTGAAGCAATAAAAAATGGTAGTATGAATCATCACTAATATTACCTTTCAAAACAAATATACCTGTATAAAGGAGAAATTGCCTGAATTCCGTAGACTTCCAATTGCAAACTTCTTCTAAGCTCCTGGGTATACGGCCGAATTCAGAAGGCACAAACTGAGATACGTAATTGAGTTTTTCATTAATTGCTTTTACATTTACTCTTTTGGAGATCAGCCTTATCAATTTTTTAACTACGCCTAAGTCAACTAAATGCATAGAATCAAGGGGAAATTGCGAAACCATCCTGAATCCGGCTTCTTCCAAAACATTATTTTTTTCTTTAAACTGTGCAAGGTGATGAGAAATATTAGTTCTTAATTCAAAGGACTCGTCTGATCTAAGGACTCCAATCTTGTTTGAAAAACACACTCTTCTCTCTTTGTATGTTCCCTCTTCACAGCATTTGGGGCAGCCGTTTTTTCCATTATGCCCTATAACACCGGTAACGAACGCTCTAGCTGGAGAATCACAAATGAAAACCCGAACATTGAATGCTTTTAAAACTTGATTGGAGCCTACTTTAATACCGTTTTCTTTTAGAACCTTGTATTCGGCACAAAAATCGCGCATGAAGTCATTTATGTCTTTGGGTTTTCCATGCCCAGAGAAGCAAGCAGTGACAAACGGGCTCTTAGTAGGATAATCTGAAAGTGCTCCAAGAATCGGCCACAGTACACGGTTTGAACTTTTAAATAACCTAAGACCGTCAACCCCTACATCAATCGAAATTTCTTCCTTATTTTGTAAAAAATTAAGAGTTTTGTCAAAAAAATAGTTTTGTACTCCTAGGTACAGAAATTCAAAGTTTGGAATTTTTGATATATTCGTTTTTTGCCTGCTGGTCCCCAAAAGAGTTTTTGCTGAAAGAGGTAAATCACTTACTCCGATTCTATTTAAAGTTTGCAATAGGCCGTCTAGAGCATTTCGAGAAATATTAAATTCAATAGCCCACGATTTAATTTCTTCAATTTTATTAACCCCAGCAACACTTTCTACAGGGGTCTCTAAAACTTCTTCTTCACCACCGGAGCTATGTTCATCGGATGAAAATCGCTCCGAATTTTCACTATCAGTAACATTTATACAGATTTCACTTTCTATTTGTTTTAATTTTACCACACTTTCTGTTACTTGATCAGATTCCATAAGTTCTTTGAATCTTTTCACATTGGATTCAAAGATCTTTTTTTCCCTGCTCATGCAATTTTCAAAACTCCTTTTATTCATTTTATTTTTCTTTTAAAATACTTATCTTCGGGTCTTATCTGTTTAATGCTGAGATATATTCCGCTTTTGATGGCTAAAAACTATAAAAACTATAAAACTTTTAATTTGAAGTATACCGCACGCAACTTTTCACACAAATTTACCGCGTCACTTTGTATTTTATATTGATGGAAAAATATTGTAATCTGAAGTAGTCGGTACCCGTGCTTTCGGTTTTCTCAAATTAAGTTTTTCGCATAACTCTTGTTCTAAAAGACTCATTTAGGTTTAAAAAAATTCTAGCTCCTTTGGAGACAATGTAAGCTTTAATTAAAACTTCCGAAGTTAACCATTTCATAAAATATATATTTTAGATTTAATAAGTACTCGGTTATAATTTGCATTTATCGGTAGCAACTACTTTTGAGAAGCAAGAAAAGCAACCCTGCCAAATCAGCTGATCAGTACCCTCGAATATCTGCCTTTCACTTTTTCTCAGTCACTGAATGGTCTCTTTCTCGCTAATGCATTTTCAATACCCCAATTTTACACGGAAATGTACATGTGTTAGTTGAAGGAATGAGCGTGTAGTAGTTTCAGTCAATCGTGTCCCGTAGGGATGGCTACGCACGACGAACATCTGCGCGCACATATGCGCCAACATGCTCGCTGTCGTTTGCTACAGACGGCGAGCAGCTCATAAGTGATTTTGTACTCAAAGCGTAAACATGGAAAGGAAAGACGCGCATGATGCAATTGCAATGCTTTTAACTTAACTTTTTTATGTATGTTACTTAAATTTATTTATACTTTGCTTGTATGTACGTACATACATATACTTATAGTAATTTAGCCTCATTTATCAAAAATTCAATTAAATAACATGGCTTGGATGCATTTATCCACCGATGTGCACACTTCAAGCATCAACACAAAATGAGGTTGTTGGTTTTGTTTCCAATGCGATGCTCGCAAACCACGCTACAAACGACGAGCTTGCTCGCTGAAAATCCAAATTTTTTGAGCATGCTCGCACACCGCCCTACAAACGACGAACATCACCCGCAAGCCGCGCATGTGCGCGGATATGTTCGTCGTATGTAGCCACTGTTATGGCGCTCATTCGATGAAGAATAGCGCTATTGTGAATTTCGCTCGTTTAGGTTGTTTACAATAGTATATTTTTCACCGCTGAGAAGCTTTGTTTACAAATCGAGCAAACTAAATAGTATGCTTATACATATGTACATATGTAAATTTGTGCAAATTAAAATTAAATAAAATTATAGTTTAAAAAAATAAAACCTCGCTATTATAATTTCCATTCGTACTTTCATCAGTATGAAACTTGAGAATAGAAATCGCTGCATCTTTTAGGCGCATCAATATTACATAGTTACATCCCGAGCTAATAAAAGGGAGGTAATAAAAAAGAAAGCGAGTTTATAAAAGCATGGTAAAAATAAATTTTAAATAGTACAACGGAGGTCTGGTTGAACGATTCGTCAGAGGTTGAGGGCTTAGAAAACTGGCCAGGAGCAGAAAACGTGAGAGTTTAAGTGCAGTCTTTCA
>NW_023458562.1:18141853-18144228 GCF_013731165.1 Rhagoletis pomonella
TTGTGAAGTTAGCTTACTGCCAATATAGAAGTATTACATATATGGATTCATATGAAACTTTCCTGGTGCCAATCTGAGCATATTGCTTTGAATTTTGTATTTTAGCTTCTTTGTTTGAGTAAAGGAAGTAGTCAGGCGATTGTTAAAGTCTAAGACGAAACGTACCTGTATAGCTTTTTACTTCTTTTAGGAGCGAAAAGGTTATTGACGGCACTGGAGCTTCAATAGAGACATTTTTTCGAACCCAGTCTTTTAGAGAAATGGTACTAACTATCGGGAGATCGTTATGTAATAAGGATACCGCTCATAATGAAGTTCCGTAGTTTATACTTTAAGGCTTAAGAAATTTCTTCAATCGCCGACTGTCCACCACTGACTAAAGAAACATTGCACCTTTGCAGGTCAAGGTTCTTCCCAAGCGCTGAGTCGACTTGAAGTTTCTCGATCCAAGAACATATAGGTTTTCCCATAGAAATAAGTTCTAAATTGGCTATCGTCAAAAATGTAAAAGAGCTCGAAGGCGCCCTGTATTTCCAACTCATCAGTCACGTATGTAGTTTGTTGCAATATATCTTTGTCTAGGTATATGTGTAGGTTAGCTTAATTAAGAAGTACTCAGTGCGAATCGAAAGACAGATCAGACATTTTCTCAGAAATGTTGAGCGCAACATAAGAACACAAAACGCACTAATTATTACCAAGTTATCGTAGTACTTACATTTATGTATGTATATTGTTGTGTTCTGTGTAAGTCTAAAGTTGAAATCCTTAACAGAATACAAGTTTCCTACCTGGCTTCTTCCCAAATGCATCTTTGTTCTTTGTTGTTAGGTATTACAATATCTGAAAGACTTAATTCTTGCCAGTTTAACAAGCCTTAGAGTGCAGCCAAAGCTCTACTTTGGTTCATCCATCCTTTACCAATATAATTTTGCTAAGGCAGTGCCACACGATTGGGCATAGTCATAAGATGGATTTTGTCAATAATGTGGAAATAGGGCGGTTAATCCGACTAACTTGTCAGAGGCGACTTCAGCACACAAGCTTCTCCCCCAGATGGGTACTTGGGTAAGCCGCCCGGTCGCTATGCTTCAAACTTAACCTACTCGTAGAATAATTGTAGTCCATACATATCGAGCCCTAACCGCCAATTTTTTTTTTTTTATATTCAAAAATTTTATTGAGCTTGTTGAATATAATTGTTGCAAGACCATAATAATAAAATACATTTTTTTTGTGTAGAAATGCATCTAGATGCTCTAGAAACATTTCTGCATCAAAAATAAAATGTTGATAAAATGTTGATTACGTTTTTTTTTGGTAGTCAAGGCTCATTTTGCGCTTTTATTTTTTATGTTTCCCCAACTCTCTCATCTGGAAAAAATATGCCTCACCACAAACATGATTTTACAAATGTGTACATTTAACAGCATTTCTGCAATATGCTGACTAATATGTAATTACTTTTTTTCGCATCAACATCAGCATATATCCATGCATATTAAACTTATTTTGTTAGAAAAATATTAAAGCAAATTTTCGCATAACTTTTTTGCCATTTACACGCGTTTGATTTTGTAAGCGAGCTTATTCAGCTGTGTAAATATTATAGCTTTTATTGTTGTTGCTTTTTTTGCTCGCATTTTGGTGGTAGATTCATAGGCATACATGTGAAACTATTAGATACCACAAATGCTCTAAGAGAAAAATTAATTACAAAATATGCTAAAGCACGAAAGTGATCACATTGGGCGAGTCCTAAACTAGGTCGATTATAGAGCAATAACATGAACGTGGTCTTTTTTTAATGATATATTTAATGTCTTTTTTAAAGCTTCGCGGCAGATAAAAGCAAAAGTGTCAACGCATTTTTACAGGCAACGGGTTTCCAACCAAATCGGCTGTGAAAAGAGTTGCCTATAGAAGACGTGCGGTCCTAATGCGGCCAGCTTTAAAGCAAAAAATTTGCTCGAATTTAGTTTTGAATTTCAAAGAGGCTTTAAAAAATAATTTCTTTACTAATTAAAAGATTTGATACTTATGCTGAATTTAAATGGCATACATTTTTTGTCATTGCAAAGCCTAGTGGGAATACGGCCATCATGTATTGAAAAAAATTCTATGAATTCAATAACTAGGTACATACATTCCCATCAGTTATGAATTTACAAAACCAACGTTAAATTTAAGCATTTGGAAATTTAGGTTTGCCATAAGTTAAGCCAATACGAATGCAATTAAAAGACCACAATTATTTTGCATCAATTTTTTTTGCTGTGTTTTGTTTTTGTTTAACGCTTTTTCCACTGACTGGATTTTCCATACTTAAGCTTAAGTTTAATTTGTGTTTAACATACATACATTTATGCGAATTG
>NW_023458562.1:18144328-18148406 GCF_013731165.1 Rhagoletis pomonella
AGCTTAAGTTTAATTTGTGTTTAACATACATACATTTATGCGAATTGTAATTTTTGCGGTTTGCATAATCACTTTTATTTTGGCGGTAATGTGGAAATATAGAATTTTTTTTTGTGCAATTCGTGCAAAAAGCGTAATTGGAAAGTATGCGCAATTTGGTGTAATTTCTGCAATTTAGAGGAGCCAAATATTTTGCAGAAACACAGATTGCAAAATTTTGCACATGAATAAATTCAATGGGTTTTTGCTAATATTAAATTAATTTTTTTAATAAATGAGAAAAATAAAATACCATTTAAACGCGTTGAATTTACGTAAAATGTAAAAATTTTACACATTAAAAGCTAGTATTTGGTTATTAATAACACGAGTGAGAAAAGTTTTACGATGAATCATTGAAGATTTCTCAATATTAAATGAAAACAGCTAGCGAAAAAGTAAATTAATAAAAACAGAAACTATTTATATTTAAACATTACAACCAAAGCCAAACGTAATTTTTTATTTTTGTTAAAAAAAATTTATTTGAATAAGTCATTTATGGCTTTTTGGAAATTCCAACGATGGGGAAGCGATGATAATTTATGATTGGCAAGAGTCTTGCTTTACGAACCTAAGATTCACAGTACGAACGTCGGGGCTGCAAATATTTTCTTTATGGAATATGCTCGGAAAAAAGGTATTTAAAGCTCATTCTACATATATGCATATGTATGTTCATCAATAGATCGACAGTTATAATAGTCTATTGGTTGTCTGTGAATGGTTCCTGGACGTTTCGAAGTAGTTGCCTTTTTTCAGTATAATAATTTCAATAATTTTTTTTTTTAATGTGTGAGTTTGGATACCGAAAATCGTTCCAGCAAAACCAATCATACTACCAAAGTGTGATTAGTTAAAATATTTTTAGGCATCACTTTTGTTTTAGCAATTGGAAATTCTCCGCGTTTAAGGAAATTTTCGGGGTCTTGTTGGTCCCACTCAAATACTACATTATTATAGTATCACTTTACTCTTTTGCTCACCTATTCACTCCCTCGAACTTTGGCATAAAAATTACCCAAAGGCCACAAAATGAAGTGCTTTTCATGGACTTGTTATTATTATTAAATTTGAAGTACAAATTTGTTTTACAAATTCGATGCAGCTTTGTTTATATTAAACGAGGAAAACATGAAGTACTTAATCGTTAAAGCGACACTCGATACATTAAGAGCCAGTACTAGAGCGCGCGCCACATTAAGTGCCGGTTTTGAATATCGTTAATAAAAAATAAATGAAATAAAGCGACAAGAGATAGTAGAATGCAAGTTATGAAAGGACAGGGGGAAGTAAAAAAGGCAGTTGTTAGAGCGAGCAAAATGCGCGTGACAAAAATAAGTGGAGCACAAACTTGGCGGAAGAGGTAGGCTTGAGGATTCGAAAAAAAATGGTAAGCAAAAGGGTAAACAATCAATGCGTGTATGCACATATATATGTATATAAACAATTTGAATAGCTTTGAAATTGGAACATTAACAATTAATGGCAGCGAAAAATGGGCGCAACTGCCAAAGCTCAAACAAGTACGATAACCAACAACTACAGAAATAGTAGCGTAGTAGTAAAAACAAATAAAAACGCGTAAATATAACTAATTACGTTTAGACAAAGGTCGTTAGAATTTCTGACAGAAGTTTTTCGGATGAGGTGCATGCGGCTTTGGCAGCCAGCATTATTTGTACGCCATGTTCTGCGCCGATGTATACACACAACTGGTAGGTTCTATTCAGGGACCGAACATAACAGTTATTGAGGAAAATTGTCATTGAAAAATTCACTATGAAGAAAATGTTCAACAACAATGTGATACATACCAATCGATTTCTTTTTTTAACGAGAATCAAACTTGAAAATAAATTTTTATTTGTAATAAATAAATAGTAGTAAATAAATTGCAAAAAGAAAACAAAAAATAACAAATAATTTTTTCATTTTGATTTTTATTTTTATTTTATAAATCCAAAATAACATTTATTTTAAGTTTTTATCTAAATAATATGTAAATAACAGTTATTTTTGATTTCCATAATGATTATTTTATAAATAAGTCTTCAATAACTGTTTTCTAAGATATATAATTTAAAAATTGCATAATTGTTATTTGCATATTATTTGAAGAGAAATCAAAAATAATTGTTATTTTGGATTTATAAAATTAAAATCAGAAAAAACTGTTACGAGCCTGTTTCTTTTCGTATTTTTATGTTCACTATTTTTTAAGCTATTTCAGCTCATAAAGCTGTCAAAAAGTAAAAATAAGTTTTAGGGCCGAAATTACTTTTGTTCTATTTCATTCGTTTTTATACCCGAGCGCACTTGTGCACAAGGGTATATTAATTTTGTTCACATAACGGTTGTTTGTAACAGCCAAAACGAATCGAGATAGATATAGACAAATGTATACATAAATGATCAGGATGAAAAATGAAATCGATTAAGCCATGTCTGTCTGTCCGTCCGTCTGTCCGTCTGTCCGTCCGTCCGTGTACACGATAACTCGAGCAAAAATTGAGATATCTCAACGAAATTTGGTATGTAAGTTTCCCTTAATCCAAGGTAGGTTGGTGTTGAAAATGGGCGAAATCGGACTTTAACCACGCCCACTTCCCATATAACGGTAATTTCCAGAAATACGAAAACTGCGATATTTTAGTAACTACTGAAGATAATTCACTCAAAATTGATATTTACAATAACTTTTAGACGAAAAATAAGAATATTACAAATTTTTGGAAAATGGGCGTAGCCACGCCCACTTATGGTTACATGTGTATATCTTGGTAACTGCTGCACCAATTTCTTCCAAACTTGGCACAGTTGTTAGTCCTGGTACAACATACCAAATGGCAGAAAATTTCTAAAATCGGACAATAACCACGCCCACATCCCATATAACGGTAATTTCGAGAAATACAAAATCTTCGATAAATCAGTAACTATTGAAGCTAATTTATTCAAAATTGATGGTTGCAACAATTCTTTCCCAAGAAATACGTTTATGACAAAATTTTGGAAAATGGGCGTAGCACCGCCCACTTGTGATCACATATATGTATCTCGCTAACCGTTCTACCAATTTGTACCAAACTCGGTGTGGTTATTGTGCTTGCCCCATATAAGCAAAACGTTGAAAATTATTGAAATCGGACTAAAATAACGGCCGATTCTCATATAACGGTAAATTTCAGAAATGCTTGAAACTTCAATATTTCGAAATTGAAGAACGCTAATTTATGTACTCGAAATTGATACACCCCGGCTTACCATCTAGCGGAAGGTTTCGGAAAGGTGAAAAAACATATATTTAATACTTGCGCCGGGTATTTAATGTTCGGCTTCGCCCGAACTTAGACTTTCTTACTTGTTTTATTTATTTTTCTGCAGCTCTGCTTACACTGCGCTTCTAAACGAGTTTCAACACTCTATGTCGCCATTTTTCAAACGTCTGTTTCGAATAACGAGACATTGGAAATTCATTATGTGTTACATAAAGAACAAGCGGCGTAACTAAATCGAAAAAGCATAGTTGCCAACTTGTTGCTTTAAGCACTACACTTAGTGCTTTTTGAAAATTAAAACGCCAACAAAAATTGTTTAGTGCCTAGTGCTTTTTTTATGCTCTTCTTCTGAACTCAAATTTCTCATAGATAATTAAAACATGAAATAATTTGAAATATTTAAAGCTGTAGCAGCACTGAATTTAAAAGAATCTACATTAATTTTTTCGTTTGTTGCGATTAGATTTTTTTTCTCTAAATATACCAGTTTTAATCTGCAGTACCTACTTCGGTATTACTTCATTAGCATGAGAAAAAGTTTTGATATATTATATATTAATAATAATAAAATTGTAACAGGTCGATGTCTGTACATTATAGATATTAAAGAAAAATTAATGTGGGAGGTCCTTATTAGAGCACCAGAAGCCAAATCAACCATTTTTAGAATTTTTGTCTGTCTGTCTGTCTGTATGTTTGTTCGCGCATCATTCGAAAACGAATGCATGGATTTGAATGCAGTTTTCGCCGATGTATTG
>NW_023458562.1:18148506-18148711 GCF_013731165.1 Rhagoletis pomonella
TCGAAAACGAATGCATGGATTTGAATGCAGTTTTCGCCGATGTATTGCTAGAGGTCCAACTTAAAATATAGGAAGAAAAAAATTAGAGAGTTGCCACCTGTTTGAAAATTGGAGTTTAAGTAAATTGATAAGAAAAAATGAATATTGCAATATGGGCGTCAAAAGAAAGAGGCTGAAGAAAGCTTACATCCAAAGGTATTTTGTT
>NW_023458562.1:18148721-18152840 GCF_013731165.1 Rhagoletis pomonella
TCCCTCGCCTGCTTGTCTTCCTTTCTCCGAGTGCCATTGACCCTGGGGACGCTATTCAAATCTACAAACATACATATGTATCTACAATGTACATTGTACATATATTAAAAGTACATAATTACAAATATTCCACTATTTGTATGTTTCTAGTTATTCAGCGAATGTCGGGTTGCCCCCAACTCCTTGCAGAGCTAACAAAAATAGACTTTTCATGTTCAACATACAGTGTTCGTAGACGCGGCTACAATGTCCTAGTGGTGGTCTACGCGTTTCAGTAGTAAATTAGTTAATTAATTTACAGGCCAATGTACATGGACATGTGTGCAGATATGTGAGGATAAATATAGCGTTTAAGGTCTTTGAATGCTTGTGGTCGTCAACGATGAGCTGTTTGCTCCGGCAGTAGAGGGGGCTCAAGTTGCTTTGTAACTTCTAAAACAAAACCTTACATATTTTAACATAATATGCATAACTATCTCATGTGTTGTATGCACATAAATCTGCAAAACAAGAAACTTTCTAGCAGAAAATTCGGCGGACATATTTATGTATAGGAAAAGGCAAGAACGAATCCAGTCAAAATTTTAGGCAAGAGTATCAACTGGCCTAGAACTTATATTCTAAAACTACGTAGATATACATACCATACCAGAAAATAAAGTTCGAAGTACACCTCTGAGTCTAAGGTATTTTTTCAAGGCAACTTTGAAAAACTTTTTTACGACTTACATATATATCGATATTCTTGTCTCGAGGAGATACTTTTTTTGCTCCAAAGTTCATTGACTCTGTTTTAGTACTTCGCCACCAGATCTCAGCTCCTAGGTATCAACCTAAAGTCAGTAAATTATAGCTCTTCAAAAATCATAAAACTTTTGCTATCCCGGACGAATTATGAAAAAAAATTTATTGCCGAATCACCGAAAAATATAAAACGAGGCTTTGCAAAAATTTATTAGTCTCAAGGGGTCTACGTTGAATTTTTTGTTTGCTTGTCGCCAGTGAAGATTTTATTACCTCGAAACCCGCTTTCGAAAATATTAGTTGAAGTCAGTCTTTTGCGAAATGAGACACCCAAACACATTTCTTTCGCATTTTAAGTATTTTTGGCACATTTTCACACTCTCACCACTATTTTTAAGTATTTTTGTGTGTGTTATATTATTTAATATTGTACTTCCAACTTTGGTAATAGTTTTCTTCCCAACAAGTATTCCCTCGAGCAAAGTTTCTGACTGTTACTCCTTAGCCTTCTGCTAACTTCCACTGTACAATCGATCTCTAGCAGAGTCTCTCAAGAATGCACGCAAGGTCCCCTTCCCCGCCGTTGCAGTAATCTTACGCCTAATACGCATTCGATGTTCGCAGTGCCATTGCTTCTCCCCCGTCAGCGCATTGAGGGAGTAAAAGTTTTGACAAAATGAATTTGACAGCAGCAAAAGCGGAGATGCGGGGCAAAGAAGTGGCGGAATAAGAGAAAAGGAAGTAAAGGAAGAAAAACTTGGTTACCTACTTAAATTTTTGGAACGAAGAAGAATCGTAAAAAATGCGCATTGATGTCTAAACTAATTTATGTGACATTTTAGATAAATGGCAGTATTCTAGCGGAAGTATTTACTCACGAGCTAACAGTTTATGTAGCTTTTGCTGTTTGTTGGCTGTGCGCTACGAATAGAGAGGATCAAAGAAGGATAGTATATTTTGGTTAGTAGGTTTTCTCATTGTTTCATTTGGGTTATTGGAATTCGATGAATGTTCTGTTTATTTTTATTGCATTTTTTTGGAAAATGCGAAGTGAGGAATCAAGAGCTTTAGAATAGTCAAAGGGATGCTCTTGGAAATTTATTTGACAAACGATTTTAAAACATTTTTGCTGTAATAAAAAACAAAATAAAGAGAGGTTATTAACTTATACATGTATGTAAGAGCTTTTACAATAAAGCTTCATACAGCTTTAAGTTTTAAAATTCAAACGTAAGCTGTGTCAAAATATTGTATCCCATGATTTAATCAACCACGGGTCTGTCGGCATAACTAATACATCGAACCCTGTGGATATATGGAGAAACTTCGTTGGAAGAGGTGGTTGGTTCCTACTACCCAAGCAGATACAACTGGTATGGCGAAGTATAGTGTGTTGCTACTGCCAAAGAACAGGCATCAAATACAGCCACACTGCAGCCAATAGCTACGCGAGCGACAGTTAACAATATGCGAAGAAAAGGAGAGAGAAGAGACATATATTCAAGACAAAATAAAGAGAGCCCGAAATAGTACTTGAGTATAAGAGCTTAAGATGCTGGAAGAACGGTGGGATGTTCAAATTTTCGTTCAGAAAAGGCAACACTCAAATGGTGACAAGACCGAAAACCAGTTACAGAAGAGACGAAGATGGAGTCCTGGTAAAAGGCATTTAGCAGTTTCAATTTAGATCAGGAGGAAACACTTCTAAATGCCTGGATATGATGATACCGGTGGTGCCGCACAAAATAGTTTCAAAACAGTCTATCCTCTCACATAAACTATTTCTATATCTTAACAGTTTTTAGCTTTTGAGGAAAAATTAAAATACAGTTATCATTATTGTCCTTTACATTTCAGGGAAATAAAATTAAGAGACCTGAAGAAAAGAGCAGACAAATGCTGGACAGGTACTTTCAACGTGCCTTCATAGAGTCGAGGAATCAAATCTATCCACAGATTTCGGAAGACACAGCGCTTATTGTAGCTGAGTTACACTCTATCGATACGTTGTCAACAGAGGCTACGTTCAACGTTACTAACTGCATCATTTCATCAAACTTGCGATCGCTTGCAAGAATGCACCTTTGGACTTATAAGTTCTCGTGACTGTTATCGACATCACTTGCGTGATAAAGTGAGAACTACATAACGATTTCCATCGGAGGAGGAGTTCCACAGTTAGCTGATGCAGTATTTTAGCGACGAACAAAGGAATCGAGCGGACCCTATGTAAAAAAGATTTTGACACAGCAGGGTGGTTGAATGACTCACAGATATCAAGCTGGTGCAGCTTATTCCAAACCGCTTCAGAACAGGAACTGACGATAGAGCCTAGTTCTCAAATCTGTCTCAAAATGAAATACCCGGCGGGAGTGCCGGGAGTGGACCGTACTTTAGCGGTAATTAGCTGCGTTCCGTTATAGTCACACACTGAGTCTTGTGAGTTAAGTTTTCGGTGCATTCTCATCATAAAAGCGGTAAATAGTGGCTTTAAGTGTTAATTAAACTAATATTCAGAGCTTTAGCGGAAAAAAGTTTCTCAAAGAAAGTCACTTGTTGAAGTAGAATAATGATGCCGTAGAAATGATAGGTAATGGAATTATAATCTACTCACTCTTGTGTGCGTTCTAAAAAAAAGAGGTTTTATTGAAATGCCTTTATGCGAACTTATTTATAAAAATGATAATCACATTCGCATTTTGCTGAATACAAATTTGCATATCTACCTTCACATGTTCATGTATGTATATTGAATGTTATGTACATACATATGTTAATGTTATACGCCATAAAATTTACTAAATATCAATGTATTTTTCACACGCACACATCTTTAGTAGATTAAAAAGGAAGTAGTTACAGCACACATGGCGCTAAATATATACTTTTGTAATAATCCCGTGTCGGTTGTATGGCAGCGGTCTCTTGCTCCACACCGTAGTGCATTAATAATTTTAATGCTCGGAGCGCCACAGCAGCATACCCCACCGCCACCTACTGCGAGAGTTAATGAAATTTAACGTACGACGCTTAATTTTCATTTCGCTTGCAAACTAAAATCAAATAGACAAAACAGTGAAAGTAAATACCACTAACAACATCAGCAGCGAAAAGAACAATTTTGTTTGTGAACTAAAGTTTTTTTTTTTTTAATTTGTAGCTTGTGCTGTGTATAATAACCAACATCGTGAAATTAGCTCCAATGTAATCGCGGAAATGTGGTTAGTATCCCACAGTTGTACAATATGGGTTGGCCTAGGTGGGCTAGGACTGACACTGTTGGTTGGCTTCAGCATTCGTATATGTATATACATATACGGTTTATTTTGTCCACATGTTCAACAAGCAATCAAAAATTACTTCGCATTTATTCGA
>NW_023458562.1:18152940-18155510 GCF_013731165.1 Rhagoletis pomonella
GTCCACATGTTCAACAAGCAATCAAAAATTACTTCGCATTTATTCGAATGTAGCCTAGGTGGCGTTTTTTTGAGGACATGGTAGACAAATGGTTCATAGAATGGCGTAAACTGTTCGTGTAGATGGTGAGTGGGGGGAAGAGATGAAACTTTGAAATATACGCCAATAACGATCGCTACATATTCGGAATAGAGAACTTGTGGCTTGTCTCCAAACGAAATTTGTTGAGGGATGACAAAAATTGATACCAAAATGCTTCTCATACCCAATTAATACAAATGACCCAACCCCTACTCGCATTGTTCATGCTTAATTGTGGTCAAAGTAAATATTTGACATCGAGTTAAATCAAAAAGCCACAGGACTTTCGTAATGAAGTGGAAAACCCAAAGGCAAAGCAATTAATATGTAAGGAATACAATGCTAAGCTGTGAGTGCTAGACAAAGCAACAACATCAATTAAAAAACAAAAAGACGCAAAGCCATGGACTTACCGAAGGCAAAATAGGAACAAACGAAAGGATAAACAACAAACATCCACAAATAAGATAACACAAAACGAATAGTGAAGGAGGCGAAAGGAATGGGAGCAATACAATAGCGCATACAAATAAGAGCAACAACAAAAATAACAACCATCTTAGAAAACCCACAGCAACAGACAGGATACCAACACGAAGCCGACGAGCTGTTAAAGACCGCAAAACCAGGAGCAAAGCATGGCGATAACAAGTAACAAAAACCTAAAACTACATAGTACTTAGATTGCTGAATAAAAATGAATACGCAACGAAATACTTATTTAAGCTGGCGATTAAGTGTTGCAGGCAGGTGTGCTATAATGGTGACAATGTCGACGGCCAACTGGGATTAAAAAAGGTGAAAATGGCAAAAATAGAATAAGCACACGGAAGAAAATAAAAAGAAAGACGCGAATGCCTACAAATCCTGTAAAACTGAGCAGAAGAAGGCAGTGTGTCAGCGTTAAACTGTAGGCAGCTTATCAGTGCATGAGTGGTAAATTCAATAGTTTTACGCTTATTGAATCACCTCGGTAAATACTATTTATTGTGTAAAAGAAACTAACATGTGGAAGATAAGAAAGTGTTTTATAAGAATCAGGTTAGCAATGAAGAGGCAGGTACATACTATGAAAAAGCGGATTACTGTGAACTAGGAAGAACAGTTGATGAGCCAAGGTTAATTGTTGAATATAGATAGGATAGTATGGCACAGAACAACCCTGCAGTGAAAGGACAAACCAGTTAGAAAAAATATTAGTGCATTAACTAGTATGTGCCTACCAGTTCGACAATTTTGAAGAACTTAAACGACCAGCGACATCTGCCTTTGAATTGCCAATGCCAAAAATAAAACGCTATTAACGCTTTTCTTACAAATTTCGGCTGTGGCGTCAGGTAAAGACTTCTGGAAATAAAAAAAATTTATATGGCGTGGATAGAAAACTAATCAAATAAAAAATGCTTTTTAATACACCACGTTTCCACAAATGAACCAAAAAGTAGAAAATACTTTGTCGTAGGCTCATGGAATTTGTCATGGTACTATTTAATTTGAAAATTTTAAAAGTACTTGTCTACATTTTATTACATTTGGAAATGTATATTAAAAAAAGATTTATTTGTTGTTTTTTTTTACTAAGAAAACAGCTTTTGATCCTACTGTTATTATACCAAATAAGCATTCACAGGAGTCGATATTTTTAAATGAATAAAGCTTTTCAGAGAAGAAGAGCAAAATGCATTTGAAATTCAGAAAGGTGTTGATTCTAGAATTATGAATTATTAAAAGGCAAAGTAACTATATGTATAAGAGTAAGTACGTATGTATGTATTTAATGCCACATGTGTCTGCCGAAGCTATTTTCATATGTAGATATTTGCGTCATTTGTGGCTGCTACATTGCATACAACAGCCGCAACAATACAACCGCCAAGCAAAGCCACCGCTTTACAGCAAAAAGGCAAGGGTGCCAAAGGGCAAACAAAAGCGGCGTAAGAAGTAAAGCAGTAGAAATTAAAAAAAGTTAACTGGAGCTAAAGCGCCACACAGTTGGGTGCGGCATCTGAATTGACCGCAAATCCAAAGAGAGCTGGACACAAAGAGGGGCAAAAAGGACTAAGTGGAAAGCCGGCACTTGGGTGAAAGCGCATTACAAATGCGTGCCGTACTGTACGTACATACAAACAAAAACGAAAGGATCAACTTGACTTCCCATGCACATACATACACACATGCACACACACTAACCGACAAACAGGTGCTGTATGGCTGTTGTGGTGCAGTCGCAAGCCAGGCGGCAACAGCAGTGCTGTAAGTGTGTCTTATACTAGCATGGGGTGTGAGGACAATTGCATGCAAATAAAGTGACATACCAACCGCCGGACTGTAAGTATGCGAGTGTGTCTGGCAACAAGTTAACACATTCACTGTCATTCTTCACGACAAAATGGGTGATGGGTTCCCTCCTGCTCCCAGTGTCTGTCCGTTTGTAGTAGTCATTATTCAGGAATAATAAATTTTTGTCATGCACACATACATACCTATCG
>NW_023458562.1:18155610-18158514 GCF_013731165.1 Rhagoletis pomonella
CGATAGGTATGTATGTGTGCATGACAAAAATTTATTATTCCTGAATACTACTGAAACTACTACAAACGGACAGACACTGGGAGCAGGAGGAAACCCATCACCCATTTTGTCGTGAAGAATGACAGTGAATGTGTTAACTTGTTGCCAGACACACTCGCATACTTACAGTCCGGCGGTTGGTATGTCACTTTATTTGCATGCAATTGTCCTCACACCCCATGCTAGTATAAGACACACTTACGGCACTGCTGTTGCCGCCTGGCTTGCGACTGCACCACAACAGCCATACAGCACCTGTTTGTCGGTTAGTGTGTGTGCATGTGTGTATGTATGTGCATGGGAAGTCAAGTTGATCCTTTCGTTTTTGTTTGTACGTTCATTACGGCACGCATTTGTAATGCGCTTTCACCCAAGTGCCGCCTTTCCACTTAGTCCTTTTTGCCCCTCTTTGTGTCCAGCTCTCTTTGGATTTGCGGTCAATTCAGATGCCGCACCCAACTGTATTGTGCTTTAGCTCCAGTTAACTTTTATTAATTTATACTGCTTTACTTCTTACGCCCCTTTTGTTTGCCCTTTGGCACCCTTGCCTATTTGCTGTAAAGCGGTTGCTTTGCTTGGCGGTTGTATTGTTGCGGCTGTTGTATGCAATGTAGCAGCCACAAATGACGCAAATATCTACATATGAAAATAGCATCGGCAGACACATGTAGCAACAAATACATACATACGTACTTACTCCTATATAGGTACTTTGCTTTTAATAATTCATAATTCTAGAATCAACACCTTTCTGAATTTCAAATGCATTTTGCTCTTCTTTGAAAAGCTTTATCCATTTAAAAATATCGACTCCTGTGAATGCTTATTTGGTATAATAACAGTAGGATCAAAAGCTGTTTTCTTAGTAAAAAAAAAACAAATAAATCACTTTTTAATATACATTTCCAAATGTAATAAAATGTAGACAAGTACTTTTAAAATTTTCAAATTAAATAGTACCAAGACAAATTCCATGAGCCTACGACAAAGTATTTTCTACTTTTTGGTTCATTTGTAGAAACGTGGTGTATTAAAAAGCATTTTTTATTTGATTAGTTTTCTATCCACGTGCATATAAATTTTTTTTTATTTCCAGAAGTCTTTACCTGATGCCACAACCGACATTTGTAAGAAAGCAACTAATTGCGTTTTATTTTTGGCTTTGGCAATTTTAAGGCATATGTCGCTGAACGCGTAAGTTCTTCAAAATTGTCGAACTGGTAGGCACATACTAGTTAATGCACTAGTATTTTTTCTAACTGGTTTGTCCTTTCACTGCAGGGTAGTTCTGTGCCATACTATCCTATCTATATTCAACAATTAACCTTGGCTCATCAACTGTTCTTCCTAGTTCACAGTAATCCGCTTTTTCATAGTATGTACCTGCCTCTTCATTGCTGTTAACCTGATTCTTATAAAACACTTTCTTATCTTCCACATGTTAGTTTCTTTTACACAATAATATAGTATTTACCGAGGCATTCGCGTCCTTCTTTTTATTTTCTTCCGTGTGCTTATTCTATTTTTGCCATTTTCACCTTTTTTAATCCCAGTTGGCCGTCGACATTGTCACCATTATAGCACACCTGCCTGCAACACTTAATCGCCAGCTTAAATAAGTATTTCGTTGCGTATTCATTTTTATTCAGCAATGTAAGTACTATGTATTTTTAGCTTTTTGTTACTTGTTATCGCCATAGTTTGCTCCTGGTTTTGTGGTCTTTAACTGCTCGTCGACTTCGTGTTTTTATCCTGTTTTTTGCTGTGAGTTTTTCTTAGATGGTTGTTATTTTTGTTGTTGGTCTTATTTGCGTGCGCTATTGTATTGCTAACATTCCTTTCGCTTCCTTCACTATTCGTTTTGTGTTATCTTGTTTGTGGATGTTTGTTGTTTATCCTTTCGTTTGTTCCTATTTTGCCTTCGGTAAGTCCATGGCTTTGCGTCTTTTTGTTTTTATACCTTTCATGAGCATGAAATGGTATTATAACTTTGGTCCGATGTTTGTAAGTACCAGAACAAAAAGAGATAGACCCATGAAAATGTATACTTATATGATCAGAACGTCGAGCTGAGTTGATTTAGCCATGTCCGTCTGTCCGTCTGTCCGTCTGTCCGTCTGTTTGTATGCAATCTAGTCTCTCAGTTTTCGAGATATCCGGATCAAATTTGGTAGGTGGGTGTATTTTTATAATGTATTAATCATTTGTCGGTACCGGAAGAATCGGACCACTATAACAGATAGCTCCCATACAACTGATTGTTCAGATATTAGATTTTTCATTATAACTTCTCCATTTATGCAGCTACGAACATGAAATTTTGCAATACTTGCACCCATTATCAACAGAATACTTACAGTGAAAATTACAAAAATCGGGTCACTATAACCTATAGCTCCCATACAACTGATTGTTCAGATATAAAATTTTGCGTTATAACTCCTCCATTTATATAGCTAGGAACATGAAATTCCGCACTGTTTTCAATAATTATCAACAGAAAACTTACAGTGAAAATTAAAAAGATCGGGTAACTGTAACCTATAGCTCCCATACAACTGATTGTTCAGATATGAGATTTTTCGTTATAACTTCTCCATTTATGCAGCTAGGAACATGAAATTTCGCACCATTTTCACTCATTATTAACATTACAGTGAAAATAACAAGGATCGGATGACTACAACATATATCTTCCATACATCTGATTGTTCAGATATGGGATTTTACTGTAAAACTCCTTTATTTGAACAGCTAAAACCGATAAATTTCGTAAGATATTTTATAAATAATAATACAAAGTCTACTGAGAAAACCGTCAAAATCTATGCTGTATAAGCTTTATCTCCTATAGCACTGATTGTT
>NW_023458562.1:18158614-18161683 GCF_013731165.1 Rhagoletis pomonella
AGTACTCTTTACATGCATGCATGGAGTAGTCGCGATTTTTGCAGGGAAGCGCTTCCAATTCGGTACGCGTGCGCAGGTGGTGTCAGAGAATTTCGATGAGAGAGAGAGAAAGTTATGTTCTTATGCAGATAACTTGATAAAATAATAATTTATCATTTTGATAAATAAACTGTCAAACTTTTCATGGAAATCTATTTAAGCAGAGGTTATCACATTAACACACGATTTTGGTGGATAAATGTACAAATTTTAGCAAAATATAGTGTAAAGTAACGTAGTTCAGCCAAATTCTGAGATAGGGTGTTTTTCAATAAAATTCTAAAATAGGGCGCTTTTCAATCAAATTCTGAAGCAGGGCGTTTTTGAAAAGTTTTCTGAGATAGGGTGTTTTCGAACTGGTTGCCGAAATAGGTCGACCTTCCACTCAGCCATCGATATATGGCGTTTAAGTATTACATTATATAATTCTATGCATTAAAAATTTAGGTAGCAAAATAAGTTATTTTTCATATTTTGAAACTAAAAACAGCAGTATCCATTTTTGGAAACCAAAAATTATTATACTGCGAAAAAAAGGTATAGATAACGCAGTACTTCTTATCAAAGCAAGTTGTCCTTAGCCTAAAGTTCTGAAGGAAGGTGGTTATTTATTCTAAATAAGAAGTTTTGATAAATCTCCTTTAGATTAGGCCATTTTTCAATGTCAAGTATGTTAATATATTTATAACAACTTTGTTTAGACAAATACCTATGAACATACACTGAGGGAAATAATGCATAGTAAAAATGAATACTTTATATTTGATTATATTTTGAAAATGTTCGTATTTAAAAATAATATTTTCATACAAAATTTATTACGCACGTATTTGACTGTTCACATATGAGTATGTATATGGTAGTGTACATACCCAGCCAGCAGAGAAACGCACTTTTTGCCGACAGGGCAGATTTCGTACATTTTTCGTATCTGGAAACGTTCAGAAAACGATTTCCATATTTGTTCATTTTTCGTATCCCAAAATGTCATCATCTTATTTCAAAACAATAATTTTAAAATATTTGTTCAGCCTGAGCATTTGAAAACATATATACGTATTCGCCAGTAGCTGAGTGTGCAGAGAAGTGTGCTACTATTTGTTAGCTTTCAGGTGGTCCCAGGTTCGAATTCCGTCAGAAGCAACACGTAAAATTATTTGTTCAAATTGAAATAATTTCTGAATCTTAAATTTGTTTTTTGTTTGGTTTCCTGTAACTATGAAAAAGTGTATGCGAAGTTCGTAATGAAATGGTTTTCAACGAAAAATTGACTCAGACAAATTTCAGGAAAACAGCCGAAAGCGCATCCGTTTTGCAACCATTTTCGATAGTTTTCTGCACATATGTACGTTTCGGATGAACACTTTAGTGGGAGAACTGATCTGAAAAACGTCCGAAAACGGAATCGGAAAACGGATGAAACATCAGGTTTTTACACGAATTTTTTTCCATTTTCGGATAGGTTTCCGGATATTTTGTTGGCTGGGTAAGCACACCAAGCATGCAGAGCGCCGCTCTGAGTGTGGTGACAACACACACATACATACATAGTACATACATGTTTATCCGTACAAATAGCTGGATATTCATTTTTCATATTTCATATTTGAAAGCAAATTTATTTTTTTTTTGTCTTTTAGTTTTTGTCTTGATTATTCACTTCACGGATGCTTTTTCAGTACGAACGCGGTCATTTTAATATGCGCGTAATTGAATTTAATATTTACCAATATACAGTACTTTCGTTGACGTTTATAGTAAGATCAATTACGTTTCTATTTGATTTTAATATTTTTTCCCTCAGTGTACATACATATACAACAGGTACATAAGTGAATGTTATGTGCTGTTATTATTCAGACACTTATGGATCACTTGGGGCATAACTAAGTATGAATGTACGTAAAGCAGTATTCCCGACAATTTTTATGATTAGCAGACCACTTGAAAATCAGTGCTAAATGTAAGTGTACACCTTGTTCTAATATAATATTCAATATTATTTTCTTAAAAAATTTTGTTCATTAACTATTTATGAAAATATAGTTCATTCTATAACATAAACCATATAAATCAAAGTTTCACACTTTTTATAAAGTTCACAAAAATGCAAACAATTTTCATCAAAATTACAAAATTCTTATTCGGAATTTCCAGAAAATTTTCGAATATGCAGTTTTGTAGCGCGTTCAATTTAAGTCGTTGAATTTTTAGAACTTTTTTTTTTGTACCCTCCACAAAAAAAGTTCTAAAAAACCAATGGTAATTTCTAGCGACTTGAAACTTGCATTTTGTTATATTAAAATTGAGCGGGCTACAAAACTGCATACTCGAACACTTTCTAGAAATTCTGAATAAGAATTTTTCAAATTTGGATGAAAATTAAAGAATAAACTATATTTTCATAAACAATTAATTAATAAAATTCTTAATGAAAATAGTTGTGAATATTAATGAAAATAGTTGTGAATATTATATTAACAAGATGTACACTTACATTTGACACTGACTGTACATATAACTAAATAGATTTCAGGCTTCCGCTATATTCTGTTTAATCAGTTTATTTTATCAAAATTTAAAACGTAGTTAGTGCTCGCATACGGTTATGAAAAAAAAAACGCTTTGCGTCAGCTCTTCGCCAACGGATTTTAATAGCTGAGCCGGTATTCCATCGGCTATGTAGACTTTAATGTTTTAGAGACACCTTAATGGCGTTCTCAACTCGTCCAGGCTGAATGCGAGGACATTAGTAGCTTCTTAAATTAAAAATAAGTATGTCCTTGCAGCTTTTGCATAAAGTAAGGGAATAGTGATTATAAAATTCCGAAGTTTTGCATTTTTTAAATATTCTTTGTTCAAAAGCTGAGAGTATCGAACCAGACTTTGAATTGGGATGTAGTCGTTTAAGGATTAAAGTAATGGAAGAAAGCGATTTCACTTTTTACGAAGTTGTTTATTCATTTGACGAGCCTGAAAGCATTATGGTCAGATGAACGCATGCCCGACGACTGGAATTTAAGTGTGCTC
>NW_023458562.1:18161783-18167371 GCF_013731165.1 Rhagoletis pomonella
ATCGCTTAGGCGGTTACAGCGCCAAATAAGAAGAAGAAGAAGAAAGCATTAGAGAGGGGCAGGCGTTTGTCCTGACTACGCTAGAGCAGTCTGGCGCATTGTGGATGCTTAGTCGTGCTCTAGCTATATATAATTTTTTACACTGAGGGGAAAAATTAGTAAAATCAAACAGAAACGTATTTGATCTTAATAAAAATATTAATGAAAGTACTGCATAGTGAAAAATATTCAATTCAGATACGTCCATAATTAAATAAAGCATTTTGCACTTCACGGGTGCTTTTTTAAAATTAACCCTTCTTTGCGTGATGATGGAAATTTCCATCATAAGATTTAGTGAACAAAAAATTGTACTCTAAACAGGTTTACTGTAAATTGATAGTTGCTGGCAACCTTTTTCATGACTATTACGCAACACCGATAGAATACAAGATTGCGCTGATTGATGTGAAAATCGGGAGAGTAGCGTGAATATGACGTCATCGCAGATTTGGCGGTGGAGAGAGCTTAGATCTATCAGTATGTTTGTCAGTGTGTTTTGCATATGTTTATGTATGTGAATGCTACACAGGCAATACACAAAATCTCCTATGACGTCATATTTCTATCAAAATTTTCAAGAGAGAGTTAGCGGTATCACAATCAGCGCCACCTTCTATATTCGTTTCACCATGACTATTGCGTAATAAGAAACGTAGCAGCAAAAAAATAAAATAAAGTGTCACAATCGTTATATCGGTTTTAAACTTGTCATGCTAGAAGAAATGTGCGCTTTCTTGCATATTTTTTGTAGCTGATCTGAGTTTTTTGCTGATAAAAGTGATAAGGAGTGGAAAAAAGGTTGTTTTTTTAACATTTTTGCATAAATATAGAGCATGAATGTAATATAATTCATGCTTCATTTCACAAAAAAAAAAACATGCAAGGAAGGGTCAAGATAAAAAACAAACCAACAATATTTAATTTTAATTTAGCTTGCAATGGAATTCGAACTCTAACCCTCTGGCAATCTACAAATTGTGGCAAGCCTTCTTTGCGCACTCAGCTACAGCTACAGAATCAACACAACAGCACGCAAATAGTGCATTTATATGTGTATGTGTTAACACAATTGCCAAATTTGCCACGGAGCGAGGACGAATTCGAATCGACGGTGAATTCGTTTGGATGAATTCGAAACGACGTCAAATCGAATTAATTTTTTCTATACAAAATTTGTACTCTATTACACTAAAATTTAATGAGCTATAAAACTGCTTTATATTTTTTCTTTTAATTCAGATTAAATAGTTTGAAATTTTCAGGAATGCTTGCTGGTTTGTTTTTTTTTTTCAATATTGCACACAATTTGAAACGGTATTTGTATGACTTTTGTTAAAGATTTTGAGCATCAATTTCATCCGCCGGAGAGTCGGTGGCGAACGTCGCCGGCGTACAAATTATTCACCAGAACGAATCGCAAGTCGTCATTACGAAGTCGTTTGGCAAATTGGGTGTCATCGCTGTGGTGTGTGCTTGGTATACATACTACATACACTTTCTTAATTTTGAAATGGCATCCGTGAAGTGCAAAATGCTTAATTTTACTATTCCTCTCAGAGTATACTCAAATACGTGCGTGCTAAGTTTTGTTATGAAAGTATTATTTTTAAATACGAACATTTTTAGACTATAAACAAACAAAAAATATTAATTTTTACTATGCGTTGTTTCCTTCAGTGTACCAAGAATAAAATTTCATGACTCCAGAGGTGGAGCCGAAAGCATCAAGCGAGTTGAGCGTTACATATGTATGTATGCGATATTTGGGAAAGGCATACATATGTAAATGCGTATTATTTCAATAAGTTCAGTGGGTATACATTTGAGAAGTTCGCAAAAATTATGCAACTCGGATAAAAGCGAAGGTAATTTGTTTAATGCGTTAACAATGGGAGCAACGAAATTATTAACAATTTAGAAAATCCTTCTACATAAAATATTGAATAAATACATACGTGAATTTCTATTATCTTGGATCTTTTTTAATTTTTTAAAACATACATATGTATGTAAGTATATATTAACAATAATCAAAAATATTTATTAGCATGCGAGCACTCTAAGCAATCCACCGAAGAACGACTGCTTCATAGGGCATCAAATAAATTCGTTTGCTTAGGTCAACTTTGTCACTTAAATGCAAAAAAGAAATATAAAATCAAATATATATCGAGAATCAAACCACTTTCGACAACACCTACCCGTAATTGTGTGGTGAATATGAATTGAGCACCACATAGTCCACAGTCTTGTCGGCCAAACCGTCTAAGTATTCTATTTCGTTACCCAAATTGGCCAAAAAAACGGTACTCTTCGACGCCAGCAGCGGTTCTAAAAGATAAGCTCGATTAATTTAATGAACCCTGTTTTTGGCTACCCCTTTGATTGTCACAAACCTTACAACCTGAAAGACTTGTGTTTTCAGAGCGCCATATGAAAAGCCACCATCCTCCTTGAACGCCTTAAAGGCAGCAGTTTGCCTCAGTTTGATCATTGCCTTTAGTATATTCAAAGTGCTGCGTGCCACACCCCGCTGAGTTTGTACGTTGAGATAGTTGTAGTTAGAATTTACAGCCAGCCAAGTTGAGTTGCCTGTACTGAATCCGGCATTCTTTGATGTGTCCCATTGCATTGGCGAACGCTGTCCATCTCGAGAATTACCAGCGCCTGTGTCCAAATCAGTCATGCCTACTTCATCGCCCTAAAGTGTTTTGGAAAAAAATTATGTAATTTGCTTTCTTCCTTTAAGAGTATCTCTTACGTTATAAACAACAGATGCGCCGGGCAATGCCTGCACCAACATCGTCATCGCATCCTTCTTTTCCACACCTATGCGTGTAGCTGGGCGGCTTTGATCATGGTTTCCTACATGCCAATTGGCCTCTTTGTGCTGAGTCCACATAACATCCATCCACGATTTGATGGACGTTTCCAGTTGAGTTGCAGTGGTTGAGGCACGAACTTGAATTAAATTGAAATTCATTGGCATCTGGCTGCCAACGTGGGTTCCATTCGAAATATACTCGCTCAAACTATTCATGCTCCCAAATGACTCTGCTAATTGGATTCTAAGGAGTAAAGTATTGGACTTATATGTAAACCATTTCACGTATTTAGGTTAAATAAATACCTAGTGTCACCGCCATGTGCTGCTGTGTATTTGTCTAACAATGCACGCCATTCGTATAACAGTTCGCGGTTTTGTGGTAAATCCATTGTGTGCTCTCCTCTAATGACTTCATCTGGAAAGGTGCCGTTTGCGTAACGCGTCTCAATAAAGCAATGCACGGCATCAACGCGAAATGAGTCCACACCACGATCTAGCCAAAATTCTAAGGCATCGGCCAATTTTTGAAGCACCAGTGGATTGGTGAGGTTTAAGTCCGGTTGCTTGACTTGAAAACGGTGCAAATAATATTGCTGGCGTACTTCATTCCACTCCCATACGGAACCACCGCCTGCATCCTACAAAAGAAAATAGAGCACATGAAAGGTCGCTCGCCAAAAAAAAATATATATATACATATATATACTCGCATATTAACCTACCCAATTGCATGGCTTCTGACGCTCACCAGTTTCTGCATCGATTTTAGGATCAGCCCAAACATAAAAATCTTCGTAGCCATCTTCACGCCGTACCGACTTTTCGAACCACTCACACTCATCGCTGGAATGATTAGGCACAAAATCCATTATAATTTTTATTCCCAATTGATGCGCCTTTGCAATCATTGCATCAAAATCATCCATTGTGCCAAATATCGGGTCCACCCTGGTGAAATTAGATACATCGTAGCCCATATCCGCCATCGGTGACTCGTAGATAGGCGAAAGCCACGTAGCGGTGATGCCAAGTTCCTTCAGGAATTCAAGACGAGACGTGATGCCATTCAGATCACCTATACCGTCGCCATCACTATCCATAAAGGAGCGAGGGTAGATCTGGTAGAGCGCTGCGGATTCCCACCAGTCAACTTCAGTTGCCGCCGTAACTCTGCAGACGCAGAGGACTACCGCTACTAGTAAGCGTAATAAGTGGCACGACATCTCGATGAGTACTGATCGAGTAAGCTATGCCCGGACTTGTCTTTTATACCTCAACGCATTTCGAGATAAAGGTATTTATCGTTTGCTGTTATTTCCTGTATGGAATGAATGAAACGAAAGAGTGCTGATAATGTTTCGAGTTGAAATTATAAATGAATTCACGGCTTTTTGGTAGTGACTATACATAGTACGTATTTAAGTAAATATATACTTGAATGTGATTAAACACATCTTTATTAGTATTTATGTATGAATTTGAGCATTTCTGTTTTCGTAGTCATTGCTTGGCCAAGTGGATGTAGCGATTAGAATCGTCTCTGGAAAGACGCATTTATTGCCAAATTTTTCGAGGTACATACTTAAGTTTGCCTTCAAATTGGCTGTTACTTCTTATCAAAGCAATATCTTTGTTGCTTGTGCTCGCAGAGTCAGAGTAAGCCATTTCAAAACCGAGCGATTTTACCCACGAATAAAAGTTACTTTATATATATATATATATATATTGGGCCTTAAAGTAGCCCCAGACGTGTGGACTCATGGCAAAAAGACAACGCAACCGACTTCAATTTTCATATATTAGTTTAGGAGTACCGTTTATTAAGAAAATGTAATATGTAAAATAAAATAAAATCCGCAAAAGAAAAGAAAAAAAAAAACGAAAAAATATCCAAAATTCGAATCTTAAGAATTAGTTTCTCATAAAAAAACTTACATGTCCCAGACCAGTCCAAAATGGAGGCAGTTCAGATCGCGCTCAAAAGTTTGGCAAAGGGGAGGCAAGTGCCACTTCGTAGGGCATCGCCATGTTAAAAAAGACAGTTGAAAGCATTGATTTGGGATAGATGAAGAACCAATTCAATTTAGTCGGCGGGAGTTTTGAACCAGTTTATGTAGCTGTAGGGAACAATTTAACGGTTAAAGTATTATTATCATGATTAGATTAGATAGAAGACACCTTGACATTAATAATTTTGAAACAATGGTGAATCACTATTGCCACTAGCTCCTGCTATAGACTGAGAAGTTAACGGAAGAGCCATGTCCTCTATCGTCGTACAAACTTTACCACTCAAAAATTCTCCAAACATTTCCATGCTAGTGTATGAGTCTGAAGCACGTACGATAGCAGAAAATCTACGGTATTTTATACGTCAGCAATGGCTGTACGAGATTTACAACGCCATGCACATATTTATGTGGTTCATTGAATGAAAATACGTTGCTCCCGCTAGCTTCTACTCTAACCCTGCAAAAATCGTTGGACCATGTAGTCTATGTGTGGTATATTGGAGTACTTACAAAAGTGTTCCTCTGTCATGCTATAGCGGACAAATTTGTGTCTCTGCACCAGCTTATTGTTACCCGATCACTGCTCGTGTTTTAACGAAATGTGATTGAAGTTCAGCATTTGAAAGCACATTTGCATTTGCTGTAGCTGAACGTGTAGAGATGCTGGCTGTTAGTTCTTAGTTCCCAGCATGTTCGGGTTCGAATGT
>NW_023458562.1:18167471-18187719 GCF_013731165.1 Rhagoletis pomonella
TGTAACGGTATTTTAAAACTTTTGAGATGGAGAATTCAGGCAAAGATATCTTGACCTTTAAAATTATCTTCAAGTATAGAATGTTTAACATTTTCTCTTTTTCGCCCTGAAACCAGTGTGAAATGCAATAAAATGTAAAATTTTTGATTTTTTGTTTTTGTTTTGACTTAAACACAGCTTTGTAATGAATTAAAGAAAAATTTAATGCATGGAAATGCAAATGGAAATGGATTCTTTGATGCAAGGACAGCAATAATGTTTGTTTAAAAAAATAAAATAAAAAAAATATTAAAGTCTCAATATTTTAAGGTCATTTTGAAGGTCATCCAACGACACTATTTTTCTTAGACTATTTCAATCTGGAAAGCCTTAGAACACCGTTACATTTTTTCGCTATCTCTTTTCTTTCTCGAGACATTCGATTTTGTCTTCTTTTTCTTATAATAGAAGATTGTGTGGCGTCTGAGGTTTTTAAAAATAGAAGCTTCCTAGTACAAATATTATCAAATAATTTTATTGATAACGTGATGGGTTTTCACGCGAAACAGCTAATCACAAATTTTGGAGATAATAGCTACGCGGTAGGTAATGTGATATGTGAGTGATTTAAAAAAAACATGTCGACGTACTCTCATGCTCCTATCTTTTTAGTGAACGAGCAAATATGCCTTGTTTGTTCTCTTATTCAAGGTCGTGACGTAATGTAATCAACCTTAATTAAGTGAATTTGGCTCAGTCTCATTCGCTATCTATACTCAAGAACTCAGAACAACTTCCCTGTCCAATTAGTCATAAGTTCATGAGTCACATATGACTCATTTTTGTATACAAAATGATACGTGGACGTACAGCACAAAACCTAAGATTAAAAAATGTATGATAGAAAATTTCGCAATTTTTTCCTGAAAGTTCTCTTTTAGTAAAAAGAAGAAACGTGCAATAAATAAAACTCTAATACAAAATATTAGACTTTTATTCATAGAAAAATGTTTCTCACTATTGCTATCTAAACAAAAAGGCTTTTTAAACTTTTTGCACTCGATCTTTCAATTTGGCGTAGCATCCCGCGAATATTTTTCGCACAAGTTTATTGCTCAACAAAGCATGCCAGTCGTTTCTCGAATTGGAAACGTCAATTGGAAATGCCAAGTGAAGCCAAGTCCTTCTCCACCTGGTCTTTCCACTGAAGTAGGGGCCTCCCTCTTCCTCTGCCACCACCAACGGCTTACGAGTTGATTACACTGGTCGACGGCCAAAATTTACCAGAGACGCCGTTATGAAATTCTTATGTAAAATCACCCCCTGATTCCGAAAATCAAGGTTATTTTTAATTTTATGGTACCGTTTTTGAGATATTTGCAATTTACCGTTTTTGCAAAAAAAAAAAAAATTGGGTCCACTTAATCATATATATCTCAAGAACGAATAAAGCAATTCCAAAACGGTTTGAAGCTTTTAAAAGGTAATAAAATTTTCTATAAGCTGTGCATACAACACTTTTTGCTAGGCCCTGTAGATTCAAAGATAACGAACAATCATTACCGATCTTTTCAATTTTTTTGTAAAAATATAAAAGAAATTGTAATTTGCGGGGAAGGATCTCGAAAACCTTTTATTTTTTTGCAGATTTTTTTTTTCTCCCTAAGCTCTGTTGTATCATCGAAGAAAATCGATGCAAAACTACGTAAGTTATAAGCGATCAAATAAAAATACCCAGGTTGCGCAATTTCAACGTATACCTCAAAACGTATGTATGGTATAAAGAAGAGTGAAATATCTAGCTATTCTCTGTTTCTATTGAGTTAAAAGTTCAATTTATGAATGAAATTACCCATATTTTTAACTTTTTTTTTTAATTTATTTATGTTTATACTATATTCTAACAATCTTTATCTTAATTTGATTGGTAATGTCACTGTAGGTACGCTAGCATAGGTTACTCCTCTTGATCTTCCAACGCCAAGTACTTTTGTTTGACAAATATAACACTCTATTGAATGGCAAGTAGGTTCTCTCCATATCATTGGTGTATCAAATTTTGTTTGTTGTCCTGATTCCCACTGAATCAATTCTACTCGACACGATGTACACAAAGTGTTCGGTGTCCATGGTTTTTCAGCATTTTTAGGCTCAATTCCAAAATACTTGGAGTATAAAGTTTTGATATGATCTGAGAACACTCGTCGTCGCCTTATGATAGTAAATTGGCCACACATGAAACAGAACATATCTGGATCCTTATTACACTCAAATTCTCGCTTCCTTTTACTCATTTTATTTTTTTTAATAAATCACGGTTTTGAAATTAGACTTATGAACTGAACTATCTCCGGCGAGCCTTGAAGATGTTATGAAGTTTCAAAGCGCATTAACTCATATTTATACTCGGAACAAGAATAAAATTGAAAAAATCAAATCTTACCTAGACAGAAAGGTTCCTTTTTATAACAAGCCGGGAAAAGAAAATACTACCTGTTTTAGATGTAGGCTTTAGAAATTTTCTGTGTCTTATAATTTTGAAAATCTACCTGCATACTTACCCATAACTGACGGAAATACATGTTTATAACTACATGCCTACAGCAGGTTTCGAACCCAACCACTCTTCCTTTCGATGCAACCACTCTACCTACTATAATACAATTCGAGTATTAAAAGTACTATTTGATTTATTTAAAGAAAAAGTGTTATCATTGTTATGGTGTTATTCGTTTATCCGGATAATATCTCACTTGCACTTTATACCTTTAATATATGTATGTATGTATAGGTACATACATTGAAGTTGCGCAACCTGGGTATTTTTATTTGATCGCTTATAACTTACGTAGTTTTGCATCGATTTTCTTCGATGATAGCTTATTTTTTTTGTAATACAACAGAGCTTAGGGAGAAAAAAAAAATCTGCAAAAAAATAAAAGGTTTTCGAGATCCTTCCCCGCAAAGTACAATTTTTTTTATATTTTTACAAAAAAAATTGAAAAAATCGGTAATGATTGTTCGTTATCTTTGAATCTACAGGGCCTAGCAATTTTATTACCTTTTAAAAGCTTCAAACCGTTTTGGAATTGCTTAATTCGTTCTTGAGATATATATGATAAAGTGGACCCAATTTTTTTTTTTTTTGCAAAAACGGTAAATTGCAAATATCTCAAAAATGGTACCATAGAATTAAAAATAACCTTGATTTTCGGAATCAGGGGTGATTTTACATAAGAATTTCATAACGGCGTTTCTGGTAAAGAGAAAAAGTTGAAATTTGTGGTCCAGTGTTACTTTCAGAGCTGGACCATTCGAACGAAATGGCCTGGGCAGCGGAGCCGCTGTATATTAATTCGTTGCACTATTTCCGCATCGTGCAGAGCTCTTCGTTTAATCGTCTGCGGTATTCGCCATCGCCATCGCCAACGCGCCTCTAAATCTTTCGCTGCATCCGATGTTCTGGTTGCCCATACCTCCGCGACAAAGTTCGCTTCCATATAAAATGTGGACAAAAATAGAATTCTGGACGTATTTAAAACATCACTTCCTTATCATAAATAACAATTTCGCAGCGAAAATAATCAATATTCAGTGGTTCGAAATGTTATGAGAAATAGTTAAAGTTACTTTCCCAATTCTTCTTGCCAAAACAAAAATAAAGATTTACTGATTCGATAAGTAGTACTTTCTGCCTTATTAAAAACAAACTGAAGTATCTAAAAAATTTAGTAATACATGCATACATACACATGTATATGACTTCATTCACAGATGGTTCTAATCACTACATTCACTTGGGAGTGCGCGTGTGTATGAAAAAATGCTCGTAAATACTTATCACATCTTAGATTATAAATAATACAAAAACAAACTGTGAGCTTCTCCAAAGTTTTCTACTCAAATTATTATCAACACACTTTAATTTCATTCAGATAGTTCAGGACTAATGAATGACAAATAGCCTTATCACGGTATGTGTGGCAGTATAAATAGAGGTCCGGGGCCTCATTAGCTAGTATTTGTACCATAAATGTACATCGATATGCCGCGCGACTTATTACGCTTAATAACAATAGCGCTGCTCTGCGCCTGCAGTGCTTCTGCATCAACCGAAGTTGACTGGTGGGAGGACGCAACACTCTACCAGATCTACCCGCGCTCCTTTATGGACAGCGATGGCGACGGTATCGGTGATTTGAATGGCATTACATCCCGTCTTGAATATTTCAAGGAAATCGGTGTAACAGCTGCATGGATTTCGCCCATCTACGAGTCTCCCATGGCGGATATGGGTTACGATGTAGCTAATTTCACCAATATCGATCCGCTCTTTGGTACATTGGATGACTTTGATGTGATGATTGAAAAGGCGCATAAATTGGGACTAAAAATTATTATGGATTTCGTACCGAATCACTCGAGCAATGAGTGTGAGTGGTTTAAAAAGTCCATACGTCGTGAAGATGGCTACGATGATGTTTATGTATGGTCCGATGGTAAGATCGATCCAGAAACGGGTGAGCGTCAGGAACCAAGCAACTGGGTAAGAAAATGAAAGCAGAGGCGATAGTTTTTTCTTCGATCTTCACAAACGTACTATATTCCTTTTCTAGTTGGCAGCCTTTGGTGGTTCGCAATGGACTTGGAACGAAGAACGCCAGCAGTACTATTTACATCAGTTTCTGGCCGAGCAACCGGACTTCAACCTCAGCAATCCATTGGTACGGCAACATTTAATCGAGGCCTTAGAGTTTTGGCTTGAGCGTGGTGTAGATTCATTTCGAATAGATGCAGTGCCGTTTTTCTATGAAACACATTATGAAAATGGCACTTTCCCAGATGAGGTCATTAGAGGAGATCATACAAAGAACCGACCCGAAAACCCCGAACCATTGTACGAATGGCGTGAGTATTTGGATGAATACACGAGAGTACATGGTGGGGACTCTAGGTGAGAAAACATGGAACAAGATGGTAGAAACGTAAAACAGCTTTTAATGCGATACATTACTCTTTAGAATCCAAGTTGCGGAAGCTTACGCGCCCGTAGATGTTTTGGCCACTTATATATCAAATGGTACGCATATTGGTAGCCAGATGCCAATGAATTTTAATTTCATTGAATTACGTACCTCAACGACGGCAGAGGACATAGAACAGTGCGCTAAAGAGTGGATGGATGTCATGTGGACGGGGCATAAGATGGCCAATTGGCAAATAGGAAACCATGACAATGGCCGCCCATCATCACGCATAGGCATCCACACCGTGGATACCATGGTATTAATAGTTCATGGGTTGCCCGGCGCATCTGTTATTTATTACGTAAGCGCTGACTATCAGAAAAAAAACAAGAAAACAGTTCTCATAAGAAAATTAAATTTGCTCTGTCTTCAACGTTTTAGGGCGATGAGATTGGCATGTCTGATATGGACATAGACTCTGATAATTTCCGAGATCCAGAGCGCACGCCAATGCAATGGGACACATCGGAGAATGCCGGCTTCAGCACAGGCAACTCCACTTGGCTGCCCGTAAATCCTAACTACAAATATATCAACGTACAGACGGAGCGGGGCGTGGCACGTAGCACTTTGAATATATGCAAGGGAATAATTAAGTTAAAGCAGACTGCGGCCTTCAAGGCTTTCAAGGAGGATGGTGGCTTTTCGTATGGCGCGCTGTCGAAGCAAGTCTTTCAGATAGTCAGGTTTGTGACAGCGAGACAACGTTAATGGAATAACCATGTATATATTGCAATATCTTGTAAACTTTTTTTTTAGAACTGCTGCTGGTATCGAGGAGTACCGTATACTAGCGAACTTTGGTAGTGCGATAGAACACTTTGATGGTTTGACCAACAAGACTATGGAGTATGTGCTGCTCACTTCATATTCACCGCACAATTATGGGTAAGTGCAGTAATGAAGGATGAGTTACCAGTTTTGACCCTTTTTTATTTACATAAATTTTTTTTTTTTTGTGTTTCAGCGATAAAGTTGACTTAAGTAAACGCATTTATCTGATGCCTTATGAAGCGGTTGTACTTCGGTGGATTGCGTAATATATGTGCGCATTCGTTTGACCACTTCCAGCTTTTTCTCATATACCTGTGCAAAGGCAAACTCATTACATAAATAGGTAAATTGAAGTGTAGCTACTCACCAAACAATTTTTATTGCCGGCAATATCGCTATCATATCGATTTCTTATTATCAGTCGCTCTAAAACGTCCGCAGAAGGCAACTCGCCTGATCGAGCGATTTTCTTATAGGCAATATTTGGGATAATTTTATTCTATTTAATATTTAATTTATTTTTGATTAAAAAATTACAATTGGAAAACGAAATTAATGATTTTTCCCGCTATATAAGGCTCTTCCTAGTTTTTTTAATCCTATATTTGGCATACATTAGATGCTTTTTCTCTATACTGTTGTTAAAATTTATGTTGCAGATTTCTCACCATGACAATAAATCGGCGAGTCGCCAATTTGTTGCCAATGACGATTGTTGCATATTTCTCATGTTTTGCTTGGTGGGTACCTACGTACAGTTGTGTGAATGTATGTAAATAAAAAGCTGAGGAAAAAGTTTTGAATTTGTATGAAAATTTTTTCAGGCTTTTTGAATTTTTATAAATTTCTTCGAAACTTTGATTTTTATGGTTTTCATTGTAGCGATAAGCAAATTTTTATAAAAAAGCAATTAAAATAAAAAAAGGAAATTAATATAACTCAGCTATAAACTGACATTTATGTATGTATGTATTTTACTTAGTTCATTTTAAGTAGTGCTGCAAAGCAAAAATGGGTTGATTCGCTAAAAATAAATATGTACATACATATATCTAACAAAAAATGGTGTTTGGTCTGTTATATGAGCTAACCATTTTTATTTCCGCCTCGAGAACAAAATTTGTATGCCCATAGGTGGGTAACAGACTGCCTTCCGGCACAGTTCGAAAAAAATTTCGGCAAAATCTACATTGGGGCGGGTCATTTTTTTTTTTTTTACTATGTGCGTATAGCATAGGAAGATTCTACGCGTTATTCTAAGTAAATTTTCCGAAGAAACCGTGGGCCTAAAATCAGTTTGGAGTTTGCCAATTTGAAAAAATTGGTTTCGACGAAAATGTGAAAATCTTCATTGTAGCGCCCTATGGTGGAAGTCTTAAGAAAAACCCACTAATAGCATGTTTTTTGTCAAAATTTAAGCACTACTTTACGACACTATAGAAAAATGCTAAGTAACCTATTTTCAAAATTTGGCAAACTTCAAATTAATATTAAGAATCTGAGCATGCAAATACTTGATTGGGATGCAATCAATGTATTGTTATAGTTTCGAGCATTTTGATTAATGCTAGAAAATTATATTGACCTCAAAAGAGAATAACTCATTTTCTTACGTGCAATTCCTATGGGAAAAATACACACTCGATGCGCGACCTCTTAGAATTATCGACCTGGGATCTGATTGGCAAGTATAAGAGCGGGGTACTTGACGTTAATGAACTTTGGGGGCAAAAAATAGTATTTTCGAAACAAACTTGACTGTGAATGCCGAATATATAACAAAAATGTAAAAAGGTACGTAGGTACGGCCAAAAAGAAAACATCGGGATTACCTTAAAAAAAATTTAGACTCAGTGGAGAACTTTTTTTCCGGTACGATCTAATGCATGTACATACATAAACCAATCTACTAATCTTCTAATCGAATGGAAAATCCAAATTATGAATCACGCTAAAATTATTGTAAATATTTTATCAATTGCTATAGAACCCTTGATATATGAACATATTATATAAGATTAGGCTTCAAGAGTGGCAGCACTCGAGAGAGTGAGATAAAGAAAATCATTATATTGAATTAGTGTAGTGGCAGCCAAACTCATACAAACATGCGCACCAAAGCTTACAAAGGCACACCAAATAATTAGTCAAAACGCAATAAAAATATTTTTAGTTCAAAGTTATCCCTTTATGTTGTGGTATGGATACGATGTGACAGACATTTAGAACGCACACTGATATTTTGTTTCTCTACCACAAACGAAATTTTTTTGGTTTTCCAGCCATGAATATGGCAGAGTTGCCTTAATGTTTCATGTCAGAGCTTTTTTTATGGTGTAATCGCTTTTTACCACGTTCATTTTCGTGGTATAGGAACCAGCCTTAAACCACCTTGTACAATAGTACCTGCAGTATACATAAACCATATAAATACAATAAACCATATGTCTTCCAGGCCTATCAAAATACGTCATTTGCAGAAAAAAACTGTTTCACAAAATCTTTAAAAAGCTTAATACGGTGACATTAAATAACCAGTACAAAGTTCAGCATGCGCTGCCACAAATGAATTGTACAGTTGGTGTTTAGCTGAGGGCGAGCGGGAGGCCAGGTTTAGAGTTTTGATCGATTTGTTGCGAGTGTTTACATATCGATCTCAATGAACCCATATGGTTTATGGATGTACATCAAGTCAACCACGCACTTCATATGCCTGATATGCGAGAGAAAGAGAGAGATATTTATATATATAGGCAGTCCGATGAAGCGGTAGCGCATGATGTCACCCTTTTACCATTTATTAATTGAGGGACTCCATTGGAGGAGTCATGCTCTAGCTGCAGAAAGCTGCTGTGCAATGAGTTGGGATTTATTCAGGGATGCATTCATACAGAGCCCCAGCGTGGTTTGTAAGCCGTAGCTTACTACCATCTCGAAAATTACTCCGGGAGTAAAGTGTGAGCGATGCTTAAAGTCCCTTGTGGTAATCAGCGTTGCCATTTTAGCCGTTTTCCGGCTAGATTTAGCCGGTTTTGATAGCAACTAGCCGGAGAAAATTCGATCTAGCCGGCAGCCGATTTGTTAGCCGGTCTGTAAAAAAAAGTTAGCCGTTTTTAGCGTTTCAGGTGCAAAAAGTAAACAAGTTGTTCGAAAGCAATAATGCAGACCCAATGAAGATTTTTAATGAACTCAATGTTTTACTTTCGCATCTATGCTCCCTAGTGGTTATTAGCGCGGACACATTTGATCCTATATGCTCCCCGTTGGAACCATACCTTGCTCCATTTCGTCAGTTTTATCACAGTTTTGAAGAGTATTTAAAAACAAAAGTAAGCACAAACGCTTTTGACCACGAAGCCGAGAAAATAATTCGAGAAAATGGTCGCTATTTTATTATCACTTTAATAAAGGAATTACGCCAAATATTGCCACACTAAAAAAATAGACTTTTTTCGGTTGGAAATGCATTAAGAGTAATTAAACCAAAAGTATTTGTTCAACTACAGCAACAAAAACAAATATAATGCCGACGAAATAACATCCATAGAGATGCAATGGCAACGGTTAACGTTACATACCTGGAGTAATTTAGACTCAACTGTAAAATTTTGGGCCGAAGTTTATCAATTTCGAAATGCCCTAGGAGAAACCCCTTTTGCTGACCTTTCCAACCTAGCTTTTAGTTTTCTTGTTTTGCCTATAAGTAATGCAGAAGTAGAGCGAATATTTAGTTCAATGAATACAATAAAAACTAAGCAAAGAAATCCAATGTGCGTTAAAACGTTAAACGCTATTTTATACATATATAAGATACGGTTTAAAACTTGAAGAAAAATGCTGCCATAATTTTACTGTAGATGACGATCTCTTAAAATTAATGAATTCAGGTGATATATACAATAGTGATTCATTTGATGATGGGGAATATACACTCGATATAAATTAATGGTGTTAACTAGTCTTTCGTTTCTTGTGATTTATTTAAATAAAGCATGTGAATTTTCACTAAAACATTTTAGCCGTTTTTAGCCGCTTTTTTTTGCCAATCTAGCCGGTCGGCCCAAAAAGTTCTGGCAACACTGGTGGTAATAGCCAAGCTGAGTAAGCGTTGACCATGGCTAGAAATTCCAGCGAATATCACTTCTCTGCGTTCAGCGAAGAGAGATGTGAGAATTCCATGAAAAATGCCTACCCTATTAAGAACGAGCGAATTACTTTTAAACACAAGTGGATGTGCTTGTTCGCTGCACATGGCTTATGCCGGAAATGCATAAGTCGCTAGATTCTCCATAGTCGTTTGTATGTGTACAGGTCTTTTTCGGCTTCACACCTATTATTTGTTGTGTGTCAGAATGTCAAACAAATGTAGTGCAATTTTGGAATTGCTTCGTCAAGGAAAGCGTCAATGTGAAATTGTACGTTTGCTTGGTGTTACGAAAATGACAGTGTCAGCCGCAGTACGACGGTTGAACGAGTTCGGCCATGAAGACCACTCTCCCGGAAGAGGACAAAAGAACAGTAATATCAAAAGGAGAGATCAAAGAAATTTGCAGGTAACTATGAGAAAAATCGCCTGTGAGACCGGAATCACCCGTGAATCGGTGCGGCAAATAGGTAAAGGACCTAAGCCCCAAATATTATTTCTGAATAGGTATTCAATCTTGCTGAATATATCCCATCCTAAGTTTTCGAAAACAAATTACAAAAAAAAAAGTTTTACACTCACAAAATAAAACATCTCGTTATAAAAAAAATATTTTAAAAATAGTTCTTTAACAACGTCTATGTTTTTAAACATGGTTTTTATAGAGATTTAAACAATTATAACACGATGGTACGATTTTATATCCCGTATTTATTAGTCTTCACTATGTAAATCAACTTGAAAAAGTTCAACTGTTTATAGCTAATACCTACCTATATACCTACATATATGGAAATATTAAGACTGTTTTCTTAGCTTTAAAACAGCGTTAAGATGAAGTTTCTACGATGAGCAGATTTCGAGATATAAGGATTGATGTGATGTGGTTGAGTGTGCATTCACATTTTATTCGTTACAAAAATGTGATTGTTTGATTTGAAAAATTTATGAATGCTAGGGAAAAATCACAAACAGAATATGAATGCAACATAGACATTCCCAATCATCTCGATTGTAAATTTTGGTTGAATGGAACTTTTTATCATCAGTACTACACTGAAAAAATATGCCTTGACAGTAGACGGAAATCTTGATAAGTCGTTTTGCTTTTGCTTTTGTAATACTGCTACAATTTGGTACAGTAATACTTATGACCAGGGTGGGCAAAAACGCGGAGTTCGAGCGAGCGAGCGAACAAACTCCTACTCAATGCCTCGCAGCTCGTACTCGTAGCAGCAATGAGGCGAGGCACGAGAAGGTGTGGTACGTTCCATTAACAATTATTTGCAGAAAAAAATTGCCGGAATGCAATGAGATGGAAGTTATTTTCTATGGAAATTTACTTTTTTTTTGTCGTTGTGAACCATAAACAATTATCTTATCAAAACAAAAAACTCGGCCATTGAAAAATTGGTGGCTCACTTCAGAAATTTACCACTGAGATGGCTATCAAATAATTTTAAGTTTGGGACAACCCCAAGTACTCTTATCTCGACATGTCATAAACAGTGTTGCCGCGCCGTCTCAAGAAAATGCCGACCAAGCAAAAAATGTGTCCAAATGTATACAATTTTCTTTTTTACGTATCCGTGTCATAATTTGTAAGAAAACAAAACATTTTCAAGAAAAAGACATAATTTAACCCATCCTAAGGACTTGGAATACATGTATTTATATATTTTTATTTTCCATAAAATCAAACATCTATAATTTCAGTTTGTAAGTTAAATTTTTTGTGCATAAGTATTTTGCAAAGTATTTATAATAAATAGTAGGTAATTAATATGTTACATTTGTACCTGTACACTCTAAAAAGTGCATGTATGTAAAAGTAAACAGGCAGTGCTTAATTCTATTACACGGTGGAAACTTTGCGTACATTAAAAGAGGAAACCGGTTACCTCTCTGAGTGTATTTAAAGTCTTTTCAGTAAAATTTATACAAATTTCCTTACATAAATCAAATTTAGTTTTTTAAACAGTGCATTTTAAACGACACTGAGATCTTTTTTTCTTTTTAATCGACTTCACAAAAAGGGGAAGGCTATCAAGGCCTATTTAAAAAAGTATTCACATTTATACTGATCGGAAAAAATAAATATCTCGCAAAAATCCGTCTAAAAATGTATCCCATTGGATCTATTTAGATCTCTGGTCATAAACAGTGTTGCTACAACATACCTTTTTTTTACCAAAATCACCAGAAAAAGTTACCAATCTCAACAAAAAATTACAAAACTTATTTTACATCCAGAACTGTACATAGATTTGTATGTCTGTGCATATATCCGAAGACAGCAAGCTTTTCATGCCACTAGCGCTCTATTCAGCTATAATATGTGTATCTGCGTGAACGCTAAAAGTCACAACAGGATTTCATGGATCCGGTTCATTTCAACAGAGGATTATTAGGCCCATAATTTCCCCGTAGAGGGGATGCCATTTGGCCACGGAGATCATCCGACTTGGCACCATGGGATTTTGGAGTACTTTAAAATCAACATATGTCCAGGCATGACAAACATACATATAATTATCTAAAAATTCAAAGCTTGAAGGCAGTCCTGAAAGCTTTCGACTCACACATAGAAAAAGTTAAGTCCCCTACTGAATGCTGTAGCTTTTTGAACGCAACGAACTGACTTCTGGAATAGCACACGGTAGATATAGCAAAAGCCACTTTCAAGCAGTTTGTTAGAGTTCACCCAATTCTAGTAACCAAGGAACGCCGAAGAACTTTTTCGTCTTGCGAAACTTTCAGGATTACCTGGTATTTTAATAAAAGGAAACGCTTACTGCCCACTTCCTAATGTAAAATCAGAACTTTTTTGACCTATGTTACATGTAGGACCGAATCGAAAAATAAGTTACCAAATGACCAAATTTGATAAATAAAGAAAAAATATTACCAATTTTGGTAAGCAAATTACCAAAGCGGCAACGCTGCTCATAAAGTATAAATGCAAGCGAAGACAGTACCTTCGTAGTTAGTACTTGCAGAGATGTTCCGTGCTGTAGTACCCTTATTGACAACAGTGCTCTTCTGCGCTGGTGTCGCTTCCGCGGCAACCGAAGTTGATTGGTGGGAGTCTGCAACACTCTACCAGATCTACCCTCGCTCCTTTATGGATAGTGATGGCGACGGAATCGGTGATTTGAATGGCATCACATCCCGCCTGGAGTTCCTCAAGGAAATTGGCGTCACGGCTGCGTGGCTTTCGCCAATCTACGAGTCTCCTATGGCGGATATGGGTTACGATGTAGCCAATTTCACAAATATTGATCCTATATTTGGCACATTGGCTGACTTTGATGTGATGATTGCCAAGGCGCATCAATTAGGACTAAAAATTATTATGGACTTTGTGCCAAATCACTCGAGCGATGAGTGTGAGTGGTTTCAGAAGTCGATACGTCGTGAAGATGGCTACGATGACTTTTATGTGTGGTCCGATGGTAAGATCGACCCAGAAACGGGTGAGCGGCAACTACCCAGCAATTGGGTAAGCAATTGAAAAAGGAAGAATTTTTATTCTATCAAGGAACCTGTCGTCTTTACATTTCTTTCTTTTACAGCAAGCAATTTTTGGTGGTTCGCAATGGACTTGGAACGAAGATCGCCAACAGTATTATCTGCACCAGTTTCTAGCTAAACAACCCGACTTAAACCACACCAATCCAATGGTGCGTAAGCACATGATTGAGGTTTTGGAATTTTGGCTTGAGCGCGGCGTGGACTCGTTTCGTATCGATGCTGTGCCATTCTTCTTTGAAACGCATTACGAAAATGGTACCTTCCCAGATGAGGACAGGTATGGAATTCATACACTGAATTTGCCTGAAAACGTTGAACTATTATATGAATGGCGTGAGTTTTTAGACGAATACCAGCGAGTGCATGGCGGCGATTCTAGGTAAAGAAGCGATATGAGAAAACACAATATACAAATCCAATACATTATTTCTTAGGATCCAAGTTGCAGAAGCATATGCGCCAATTGATATTTTGAGCGCGTACATTGCCAACGGCACCCACGTCGGTGCGCAGATGCCTCTGAATTTTAATTTCATTGAATTACGCACCTCAACCACGGCAGAGGACGTCGAACAGCGCGCTAAAATGTGGATGGATGTTATGTGGACAAAGCATCGGTCGGCCAATTGGCAAGCAGGCAACCATGACAACAGTCGTCCGGCTACACGTATAGGCGAGAAAAGAGTGGATATGATGACGATGATAGTGCACGCCATGCCCGGCGCATCGGTCACTTATAACGTAAGTTCTGACTTACATATGTCACTATTAAACTAGTTTGTCAATATTTAAGGGTGATGAGATCGGCATGACTGACATGGACACAGACTCTGACAATTACCGAGATCCAGAGCGCACGCCAATGCAATGGGACACATCGGAGAATGCCGGCTTCAGCACAGGCAACTCCACTTGGCTGCCAATCAATCCGAACTACAAATACCTCAACGTACAAACACAACGGGGCGTGGCACGCAGTACTTTGAATATTTACAAAGGAATGACCAAGCTGAAAAAAACTGCCGCCTTCAAGGCGTTCAAGGAGGATGGTGGTTTCTCGTATGGAGCTTTGTCGAAGCAAATCTTTCACATAGTGAGGTTTGTGACAAACAAAGATGCAACTAGCCGAAATAAGGTTATATTAATTTAATTAAGCTTGCCTTTCTAGAACTGCTGCTGGTAGAGAGGAGTATCGTTTGCTAGCGAATTTTGGGAACCAAATAGAATACTTGGATGGTTTGACCAACAAGACAATGGAGTATGTGCTGCTCACTTCATATTCGCCCCATAAGTATGGGTAAGTTTAGTCGATTGTGAGATTGCATAAAATTTTTTCTAATTATTATATTTTCTTGTTCGCATTTCAGTGATAAAGTTGATTTAAGTAAACGTATCTATTTGATGCCCTATGAAGCGGTTATTCTTCGGTGGACTGCGTAGATGCCTATGCATTTTTGGTTCTTGTAGCCGGATAATACTTATATGATAATAGTATTTTGTATGTATAGTATTAATAAAGTATGGATTTTTTTAAACCCATTAGAAATGTGGTATCATTAGTTTTAGTGTTTTTTTTTATATAGATATTTTAGAGTGCGACCCAGGATCTTACCTCTAGCCACTCGGCTATCGCAGCAAGAGTTTATAGGATACCTTTGGCTCAGCGGTAGCGTGCTAACTAGCTCATGATATCGCGTACGTTTATTTCACTCTAAAGTCCAGTCAGAAGTTTGATGAGGAATGTGGAAATACATTACACCTATGACTTCTACCGCTAGACCTTCTTGACTTTTCCAATTTTTTTAATAAAATTGTCATGAAGCTCCATTAGATATTACAGTTATAAATCCACTCTAAAATCAGTATCAGACGATTGGGCAGTTGGTGTGAATTGGTAGCCCTCTCATGTGAAGGTAAAATATTTGGCTTTTCCCAATCTGGCAAACAATTTCATACACTTATCAATTAGATTTCTGATTGAGTTTGTATGTTTTGTACTAATGCTGCGACTTCTAAAAATGTTTACAAATTTACCAGTCGCACAGTGATATTTGGTCCCCAATTCGTGCCCATAAATCCAAAAATAAAGCATCGATTTTGGGGGTTTTGTTTTCCTTGGTTGGCTAAAATCATGTTTCAGCTATCGAAATATGTTCAATACAGGTTCGAACCTTTTACACCTGTTTGTAAGATCAGTGGTAAAGTGTTAATTGACGCAGTGCTCTGGAAAGTAAAAATGTAATGCTAAAGTTTAAAAGAACGCCAAAAGCCATAGGTGCGATCGATTTTAGTTTTGTAAAATTGGTTTTTCTTCTGCAGGTGAGTTCTATGTATTTATAACATATAATTTAAAAAATTTTTAATATGTTCAACTGATTAGTATTTAATGAAAAATTCAAGAAATTTTTTTAATAAAAGCAGTTTAAAGAAAAAGTCATAAGTAATTTTTCACCATATTTACCAACAAAAAATTTATGTTTAATTAAACAATAAGACTAAATATTGAATCCGATCATGTCCGACCTTTTGTTTACGACGCGATTTTGTACCATATAATATTGAAAGTTTTTCTGAAGATGATTTTTTCAAATTAATTTTTTTTAAACCAATTTCATGTAAGATGCACGTAAACATGATTATATTATAATTATATAGCATTTTTATTTAAGAATTTTAAATACAAACTTAAAAAACCCAAACAGAACTCAATATTTTTAAATAATATTTTTCAAATTAAGCACATTTCTTTTAATTTAAGGCGCCATATTGGATCAACAATTATGCACTTAGTTATTTTGCTTTCAGGTTGAAATTTAGCGACCCTAATAACTCTTAAATAATATAATAATAAGCTATTCTTATTAATATTATTAACAAAATTATTATGTTTAAGATTTGAGGCGCGCTATATTGGATCGCGCTATATTGGATTGGATTTTTATATTAGAATTGAAGTCGGTTTTGTTTTTTTGCTAAAAAATTACTTTTTTATATAGCGGAACCAAAATGAGGAGTGCAAATCACAGCAATACACGCGAACAGATATGACTAGATGTAACATATAACGACATATAACGACGCGATTGGGGATTTCTCACATGAATCAACATTATATGCTGAACAACAAAAAACTGATTAAAACAGTTTTAGCGGTTAAACTGTTCCCGGCAGAAAATGAAACTGGTACAGAACTCCCGCCGACTAGCTTGAGAAGGGACCGTCCTTATTCTTCACAAATCCCAAACCATTGCTTTCAACATAGGAGCACTTGTCTCCCTCTGCCGAACTTTTAAGCTCGTTCTGAACTGGTTCTATTTTGGACTGGTCTGGGACAATAAGTTTTTTTATGAGAAAAAAAAAATTTTGGATTCCATTTATGGATATTTTTTCGTTTTTTCTTTTCTTTTACAGATTTAACTTTATTTTATATAATATATTTTCTTATAAACCGACTTCACAAAAAAAGGAGGAATATTTTTTTATGTATGTTACCGCATAACTTTGGACCACGTGAACAGATCTCGTTAATTCTTTTTATCGGAAAGGTGGTACTTCAAGGGTGGTCCCATAGTAAATTACTTAAAATACGATCATTGGGTCATGAAAAAATTTACGGTACTCGTAAATTTGTATATGAAAATTGAAGTCGGTTGCGCTGTCTGTTTGCTTAAAAATTACTTGTTTTTTTCTTATTTTAGTTTTATAAATTTTATATTTATGTCTTCTTTGAACTCACGACCAACGATGTTAAGAGGCGGAGATCTTCTCGTGGCGCTACTTTCGTATTGTACGAGAATTGAAAATCTGTCCATTTACTTCTCAGCTTTCACATGCTAACTGTGAGAAACATTGACGACGGCGCAACTACCACACCAAAGATTTCAACTGTACCGCTCTGCAGCCGTTTTTGAGCTAGCGCTTTGCCCAACTGCAACTAAATTTTGCTGCACGGGCTGCTAAGTGTTTGACCGAACTTCTACTCTTATTTGTGGTGTGCAACTAGATGTTGTAGCACGAATGGTGTGACCTACAGTTCTGCACCACCTTCGAACGGTAAGAGGATTTTATGAGTAGCTTTTGCATGGCAGAAATACACCCGAAGGTTTTCCATTGCCTGTTGAATTGCGACCACTGTTGGAAAGAAATATATCAAGTTCTATAAAATCAACTGATTTCAGGTGGCCTTTGGGTCATACAAATTGCCAAAACTACTCTTATATGCAATCAATTCACGCGCCTAGGGTTAATTGAGTGCCTGGATTGTTAAGTAATTTTTATTTGTACGAAAAATCGCTCGGTTTTAAAATTGTCTACTCTGACTCTAAAGAGCGTGTCAGACGTGAAAATTCAATATATTTCGAAAAGGAAGGAAAGTGTCTTTCGAAAGTGGTTTTTTTATTTCCGAAGGGCGAATTGCAGCGCAAAATTTTAAAAATCGCTTTTTGGTTGTGTGCAAATGAATTTCTGGCAATATTTCTCTTAATTATAATTAATTTTATTTTTAATTTGAAGATTAATTGATTATTTATAACTGAACAATTCAATTCCGCAAATTAGTTAACTAAAAGCAAGTCAGATATTTTCTTTAAATTGTTTGTTATTATTTCTCACAAAATCGTGATCACCTCCACACGGCAACACTCGAATAGTTTGACAGCACTTGCAGCAGAAAATAAAAATTGCTAGAGCCGCACGAGCAACATGATATATATTTCCGAAATCTATTTGTGCTATTTTAGTTGCAGTCGCACCATGTAACATTAATTTTTGGAACTGATTTCCGAAAGGTGATAGAAAAGCATTTTTCGCTGTTCACACATGGAAATACAATTTTTTCTTTCTCAATTTGACAGCGAATTGCATGGAAAAGTAGGAAATATTGCAACGTCTGACACGCTCTTAAGAGCGCAAGCAACAAATATATTGCTTTGATAAGATGTAACAGCCGATTTGAAGGCACACTTAAGTACGCACCTCGAATATTTGGCAATAAATGCTTCTTTTCAGAGACGATTCTAATCGCTACATCCACTTAGCCAAGCAATGACTACGAAACATTATCAGAACACTTTCGTTTCATTCATTCCATACATGAAATAACGGCAAACGATAAATACCTTTATCGCGAAGTGTGTTGAAGTATATAAAACAAGTCCGGACATAGCCTATTCGATCAGTACTCATCGAGATGTCGTGCTTACTAGTAGCGGTAGTCCTCTGCGTCTGCAGTGTTACGGCGGCAACCGAAGTTGGCTGGTGGGAATCCGCAGCGCTCTACCAGATCTACCCTCGCTCCTTTATGGATAGTGACGGCGACGGTATAGGTGATCTGAATGGCATCACGTCTCGTCTTGAATTCCTGAAGGAACTTGGCATCACCGCTACGTGGCTTTCGCCTATCTACGAGTCACCGATGGCGGATATGGGGTACGATGTATCTAATTTCACCAGGGTGGACCCGATATTTGGCACATTGGACGATTTTGATGCAATGATTGCAAAGGCGCATCAATTGGGAATAAAAATTATTATGGATTTTGTACCTAATCATTCCAGCGATGAGTGCGAGTGGTTCGAAAAGTCGGTACGGCGTGAAGATGGCTACGATGATTTTTATGTTTGGGCTGATCCTAAAATCGATCCAGAAACGGGTGAGCGTCAGAAGCCAAGCAATTGGGTAAGTTAATATGCGAGTATATACTTTTTGGCGAGCGATCTTTCATGTCCTCTATTGTCTTTTGTAGGAGGGCTTTGGAGGTTCCGTATGGGAATGGAATGAAGTACGCCAGCAATATTATTTGCACCGTTTTCTAACCAAGCAACCCGACTTAAACCTCACCAATCCAATGGTGCATCAATATTTGGCCGAGGCCTTAGAATTTTGGCTAGATCGTGGTGTGGACTCATTTCGCGTTGATGCCGTGCATTGCTTTTTTGAGACGCGTTACGAAAACGGCACTTTTCCAGATGAGACCAGGAGAGGAGAGTATACAGATGATTTGCCAAAAAATCGCGAAATGTTATACGAATGGCGTGCGTTGTTAGACGAATACACAGAAAAACATGGCGGTGATACTAGGTATTTATTTAACCCACGTGAAATGGTTTACATATAAGTCCAATACTTTACTCCTTAGAATCCAATTAGCAGAGTCATTTGGGAGCATGAATAGTTTGAGCGAGTATATCTCGAATGGAACCCACGTTGGTAGCCAGATGCCAATGAATTTCAATTTAATTGAGGTTCGTACCTCAACCACTGCAACTCAACTGGAAAGGTTAATCAAATCGTGGATGGATGTTATGTGGACTAATCACAAGCAGGCCAATTGGCATGTAGGAAACCATGATCGAAGCCGCCCAGCTACACGCATAGGTGTGGAAAAGAAGGATGCGATGACGATGTTGGTGCAGGCATTGCCCGGCGCATCTGTTGTTTATAACGTAAGAGATACTCTTTGAGGAAGAAAGCGAATCACATATGTAAATCTTTTCTAAATCACTTAAGGGCGATGAAATTGGCATGACTGATTTGGACACAGGCTCTACACAGGCACAGCGTTCGCCAATGCAATGGGACACATCAAAGAATGCCGGGTTCAGTACTGGCAACTCAACTTGGCTGGCTGTAAATTCTAACTACAACTATATCAACGTACAAACTCAGCGGGGTGTGGCACGCAGCACTTTGAATATACTAAAGGCAATGATCAAACTGAGGCAAACTGCTGCCTTTAAGGCAGTCAAGGAGGATGGTGGCTTTTCATATGGCGCTCTGAAAACACAAGTC
>NW_023458562.1:18197719-18230511 GCF_013731165.1 Rhagoletis pomonella
CCGCTGCTGGCGTCGAAGAGTACCGTTTTTTGGCCAATTTGGGTAACCAAATAGAATACTTAGACGGATTGGCCAACAAGACTGTGGACTATGTGGTGCTCAATTCATATTCACCACACAATTACGGGTAGGTGTTATCGAAAGTGGTTTAATTCTCGATAAATATTTGATTATATATATTTCTTTTTGCATTTAAGTGACAAAGTTGACCTAAGCAAACGAATTTATTTGATGCCCTATGAAGCAGTCGTTCTTCGGTGGATTGCTTAGAGTGCTCGCATGCTGATAAAGCCGGTGATCTGATTAATATTTTTGATTATTGCTAATACTTATGTATGTGTATGTATGTTGTGACAGATTAAACAAAAAAATGCAAGATAACAGAAATTCACGTATTTAAATATTTAATATTTTATTGTCGAAGATGTTACGATTTCGTCCCATTTAAAAATACAAAAAAAAAAATCTAAAAAATCAACGGTAATTTTTAGCCATTTGAAACTTGTACTCTATTTTACTAGAATTCAATGGGCTGTAAAACTGCATACTCAGATTCTTTCTAGGAAATCGAATTAAAAGAGCTCGAAATTTTTACAAAAGTTTATTGGTTTTTTTTCGTTAATGTTGCTCAAAGTTTGAAACCTAGATTTATCAAAATTAAATAACAAAATAAAAATTATATTTTAAAACTTGTCAAAATGTGGTGCTGCTATAATTTTTTCGACCACGGTATATATGGCGGCCGCTGTGGTTAGACGTGCGTACAAGCACTCCGCAAGACCTGGGTTTGATTTCTGGCCCGGGCAACATCTAAATTAGAAAAGGTTTTTTCTCACAGCCATTTAAACCATTTTCTAAATTTTATTCTTCAACAATTGCGGAAAAAATTGCATCAAAAACGGCCTCAAGCTCAATAAAATTGTTGAATATAATTGTTATAGGGCCACAAATACCCGCTCGAATGCTCTAAGGATCGCGAAATCAACAAACAACTTCGTAAAAAGTGAAATCGCTATTTCCGATTACTTCAATTCTCAAAAAACTCCATCACGATTCAAAGTCTAGTCTGCTTCAAAAAATTTGAAATCATTCCAGAAAATTGGACAGACATTTTTTCCAAAAATGTTTAGGAAGTTACTCATGTCCAACCATTCAACCAGGACGAGGTGAGAACGCCAATAAGGTGTCTCTAAAACAACGAAGTCCACATAGCCGATGGAATATCGGCTCAGCTATTGAAATCCGTTGGCGAAGAACTGACGCAATGCGTTTTTATCATTACCATATACGAGCACCAACAATGTTTTATATTTTGATTAAAAAAAAACTGATTAAACAGTATATAGCGGAAGAATGAAATCTATTGAATGCAAAAAAGCTATTGATTTTCGAGTGGTCTGCTAATCATAAAACCGGCGGGAATACCGCTTTACATACATAGGTACATACATACATACTTAGTCAAGCGCCAAATATTTCATAAGTGCCTGAATAATAAAAGCACATAACATTCACTTACATAGGAAAACGATTGGTTTGCTCCATAGTGAATATGTATGAACCTACTATTTTTATGTATTTGTATGTATATGAACAATTTTTAGTTTGCAAAATGGCCTAATCTAAAAGATTGATGATTTAGATTAAATAACCACCTTCCTTCAGAACTTTAGGTTAACGAAATCCTACTTTGATAAGAAGTACTGCGTTATTAAAAACAGACGCAACCCTTTCGATTCCAATGTTGCTTGAGAGCAACTTTGCGTATCTATGGGCTTTCCGTAAGTCTTCAAGGAAACTAGTAGCTTTTCAATTGAAAAAGCTTTAGTAGGATTTAATGTTTGCAGCCAATATACACACACGCCTCTGTGCTACTTTAAAACCACGCTTCATTGGTCCTCAATTTTTTGCAGGGAAATGTTCAACAAGTACATAGGTGGAGTGCAATAACACCATATGCAATACGGCCATAATGGCTTTATTTCGCTTGGCGATTTTAAATAAAACCATTATTTCGATACAGCGTTATTTCCAACTAGAAATGAAAATAAAGCCATTATGGTTTTATTGCGCTTTTTAAAATTTTTGTTTGGCGCGCACATAACCCTGGGGGTAATAGCATAGTCGACACATTGGTACGGCAAGAGCTGTTACTTTGAAGCGCGGCCGAAGGTCGACTACTCAAAAAAGAGTTGTGCGCCCAAAAATATTACATATGGCATACCTGAATTTTGAAAACTTAAATCATAATTATTTTAATTATTGGTACTCAAAATAGTTTTTAAGAAAGGTTGTTAGTCTTCATGACTTAAAAGTGCCGCCAGGAGTTAACATCGTAAATAATGTTCGGAATGTATTTTCTACAGATAACTTTTGAAATTCTAAAAAGACGTTCATTTTCGTTCCCGGATTCGTAATACTGGGGTTTTATTATGCGTCTATTTGATACCACTTTTGGCGAAATAATTTGATGAGTATCAATGATTTTCCCAAGTGCCCGAAAACTGGAAAATTTCCGTAACAATGTTAACACACAGCTAGAGTTTCTTTTCTGTGATAGGGCGTTTTCGAACTGGCTGCCGAGATAGGTCGATCTTCCGCTCAGCTATCGATGTGTACATACATACATAAATCTTACATAAACTATGTTTATAAATTTTATTTTATAATTGCCACTTGAGTAAAGACTTTGTACTTTCATTGATAGAAAACAAAATGTTTATATCAATAGACTGCTTGCTACTCATAAATACTCAAACAAGGTTCGATATTCTAAACCAGTGGTTCTTAACCTTTTAGTGATGACCGACTTCCAATAGTTTGGAGAAATATATACATAGGCAGTGGCTAATTGAAAAGCAAAGCCCTCTACAAAAAAAAAGTGACGCTCTGCAAATATTTCATCATGCCCATCCTTGCAGAGGACCATCGATATGTGCTACGAGCGCCTGGATTTGATCGAACTGTTTGGCTTTAAACTCGGGTAGTATTAGTCATAGCCCAATGTGGGCAACTTATGGCAGGATACTTTAGATGAACAGATTATTTTTAGACTATATATAGTCAGGCCCGAAGAGGGGAGGAGGCCGAGGTGTTTTCCCCGGCCCGGAGTCTTCAGGGTCCCGGATTTTTTCTAAATTAAAATATTGTTTGGGGAGAATGAGGGCCCATATTTTCTATTGACAACCCTTGATATAGTACATAATGCCTTGATTATGGTGACGTTCGGCATGTTCATAAACATTTGTATGTATGTATGTATAGCTGAGTTTCTTACCCACTAATTTTGATGGCAACAACGATAAGTAGCATTACATCGATATGTTATGGTAGTAAATATAAATATAAGTACTTATTGATACGGCGTGGGACCTATTCGTATTACGTTTACTGACAGCTGTATGTTTCTACATTTGTATCACTTCCGCGGCAACCGAAGTGGATTGGTGGGAGTAAGCCCTGCTTTGTCAAATATATCCGCATTCCTTTATGGTTAGTAATGGCGACGGTATAGGTGACTTGCATGGCATCACAACCCGCCTAGAATTCCTCAAGGAAATCGGTGTTACGGCTGCATACGTGGCTTTCGCCCAGCTACGAGTCTCCGATGGCGGATATGGGTTAAGGTGTAGGCAATTTCACAAATATTGATCCGATATTTGTGGCACTGAATGACTTTGAAGTGATGATTGCCAAGGCACATCAATTAGAACTAAAAATTGTCATGGACTTTGGGCCAAATAACTCGAGATGGCTACGATGATTTTTATGCATGGGATGACGGTTAAATCGATCCTGGAACGGGTGAGCGTCAGCCAGCAAGCAATTAATAGGGAGAAGCAGATATCCTCGACACTTACTCAAGTTCCAGTTCATTACACAGCGACGGCTCTTGCCTTAACCAGAGAGTGGGAAGTGATGTATACTGTCGTGTTTCAGGAGGGGCTTGCAGTCACAAATTTTGATCTGCTTTGCAGTGTTGCGGAATCTCATCTAAAGCCGCAGTCAAATGTAAATCTGTTGTATAGATATCGGGGCATGGGGGTATAAGGGTAGTTTACAAAGCCATAAAAACGTCCGACTTAGGCCACACTCATGGGCGTAGCCAGGTAGGGGCAGGGGGGGGGGGGGGGGTTGGGGGCGGGGCCCCCCCCCCCCCCTACCTTTAAAATTTTCCTTTTAAATAAAAAAAAAATAACCCCAAAAGCCCGCTTTAAAGGGGTGGGGCCCCCCCCCCCCCCCCTAAATTTCATTCTGGATGGCCATACTGATCACAATTGAATGGCTAAAGGGAAATGACGATAAGTTTGCCAGAGATCTCTGATTTACTACGCTTTCTTAATCTTTGAATTTGTTCCATTTCTTCGAGTCAAAAACGGACCACCAGGTCTTGAACACAATTCCCCCCAAAAATGCTTGAAGAATTTTTTAGAACTTTTTGTTTGCATTCCAATTTAAAAATTTACGATATTGCTCTATTTTCATAATTGTTAAGTTTCACACGGAGATCATCTACCGCATCATTATTGACGTTTCCGGCTATCATTCGCTGTCTATTGACTTCAGTGTTGCACCATGAATCAAATGCTTGTCGCTACGCGTTCACCAATTCTGCGCCGTGTAGCACGGAGTCATTCAACTTGTTTGCATTAATTGAGATCGAAAATATTTATTTGATTGTTGTATTTATATACTTAAGTATGTATTTGCTGTGAGTTGCTGTAGTCGCTGCACGTCGAAATTGTCGCATATGTGATTTATTTGAAATTGATTTTGCTGTTGCTAACCACCAACCGCTAACCGCTAACCGAGAACCGAGAATCCCCATTTGGATGAATGCACAACGCCAACAACAACTAATCATTTCTCCCTTCCTTTGTGCCCCCTTAAAATGAGAAATAGGAGCTCCAAAATCAGTGTCATGTACTACGGGCGTATTTACCCACTACTCGGTGCGTTCGTCTGCATGGAATTTTTTTGGTTGTACGTGTTAGAGAGCACCGCGTGTGGATTTTTATTTTATTTTAATTATTTTTTTTCATTTTGCCTCTGCTTTGGCAACCAACCATTAAAGCGGTAAGAGGGTGGGGTGCTATGGTCTCCTATGCCACTACGATTGACCACACAACGTTCCAACTTTGCTTCTATTCACTAAATGCTCGTCCACGCCATCCCCAGCACACCAATGAGCTCTAACACTCGTTCGTTCGCTAAGCAATCGATACTCGTTGAGGCGCTTTGAGTGCCCGTATTTCATAGTTTTGCCGCAGGTGAATGAAAATTAGCGCTGCTGTTGCCGCCGCTGTCATTGTTGGCGGGAAAATTTCGAATGTCACTTCATTTGTTCTATATATTGTATATACATGTATGTATGTATGTTGGATGTACAATTGAATTAAATTAGATTTGAGTTAAAATATATTGAATTGCATTTGTGGCTAATGGTGTGCAAACGTGAGTTTACTCTTGATTTGAAAGTTTGTTTTACCTGGAATCGTTTCGAGCTTTGATTTATTGTTTTGAATTAGATACGAAATTTCCATGGAAATAAAATTGGATAGAATTAATTACAAAGGGCACGGGCATTAGAATACTGTGTGATGTATGTTGCACTGCTGTGCCATTCAGCCGAAAACTAAGTAGAAATTAGTAGTTTGCCAGAAAGCGTTCTCGTACTTGGTTCTCTGGCTTCTTTTGCTTTTTGACAGTTTTACAGGTTTTAACCCAGAAAAGTTTGGGAATGCAACTAGTATTTAGATATTCCTGAGAACACAAATTTGCTTACATCATTCACACTTCTTTACTTATATGAATTTTGGGATTTTATTAAAATTGAAGAATTTCTTCCTTCAAGCGATGGGTGTGGCGCTGAGCTTGGGAATCTCCACGTAAAAAAATTCAATGTAATGAACGAATAAATAAAGCCCCAGATAGTGACCTTCCGTCACGTTGACGATGCCTGCAAATGAAATTAGCAGACCTAAGTTTTGATAGAACTATGTTGGCATGTCTAAATTTGGTAACAAAACTAATTCGGGTATGCATTCGCTCACGTCGCGCACAATTTTTTCGCCCAAATGTTTTTCGACTGTAAATAGTTGATGCTGATGTTGGTAAGCGTAATATGAGCTGTCAATCTGCATCGTAGGAGGAAAAAGCGATTGACACACGTTACTGTTGGCAGTTGTAACTTCGAAATAGTAAAGGACTTTGTCGACCTACGGTTCCACAGTAACACCATCTATAATGTCAGCCTCGAAATCAAGCGAAGAATAACTCTTGCCAGCAAGTGCCGCTCTACAAATTCCAATTGAACCTGTTCATTATAGGACGCATGTGCACCGTGTAAAAAAAAAATAATAATAAAAAAGATCTATGGCAATGTTTGCGTTGGGTATCGTAGAAGAGCGCCTAACTGTATAGCTCTACAACCTCCTGGGAATTTCGATGGTATGAATAGTTGGTCCCGATAAAAAGATCCTTAATCTCGGCTGGACAAGGGAAGTAAAGTGCAGAAGTACCTGAAGCATTGTTTCGACAGGGTCGGACAAAGGTAGATGACTGTTAGCTGAGTGGGTTTAATGGTAGCACGGTAGAAGGGTGGTTGGTGTCATGTGGCGTGCCTTCACGAGCCGGATATAGCAATAAAGGTCATTTGGTGGTAGAGCAAGAGCTCAACCTGTTACCGTATCTAGACCTCAATCGTGCTCGAATTACGTAGCTGAAGTTCTTCGTCTGAAATGGTATGGGGTTGAAGTCCATTGACGGTATTCACGGGACGAGAGTTGGTAAAAGTCATGGTTCTCTCTCAACGAATGTTGCCTGCCTGTTCAACGTTCGATCGAGTGGCTGTGCGATGAAATTATGGCTCTCGTCCATGAGTTCGTAGAGCTTTGAAGGTGGCTCTACCTCTAGCAAGCACCTGCTCGGGTGTTTCTTGTTAGCAGCCGAATAGCTAACTAAGCATCAAGAAACATAGTTTTTCTGGAGCGTAGCAGTGCCAGCTATGATGTACGGGTGGCAGAAGAAGGCATCTCATTGGTGTATTTTGATGAGTGAGCAAACTGATGTAGTTTAATTAAGAACCTTGCCTTGTATGTTTTAACAAACTTTTCTTATTTTTGAGGCTATGTAGGTACTTTATTTTTAAACGCAGTTAAACTCTTTCTTGTTGGGTGAGGTAGTTTAGAAATGTAGAAGTTAAACAGAAGGAAGGTATAAAATTTCAAATATAGATCCTTAACATTGGACAGGATACTGAAAAACTGAAAACGTAGACTTAGATAATGCGATTGAGCCTCATTTTTAAATATGTTTGCGAAACATAGGACAAGTTTTTCATATGAGATTAGATCCTCTTGTGGTATAACCAAGCCTCCATCGACATCCTACAGCATTAAAATTTTATATGTATGTACGTTGCTTAGGTCACAATGTGAGAGGGTATGCGTATTGAGTTTCGTGAAAGGGACACCCTAATGCGCATATATATACCTTTAAATTAGAGTATTATCAACAGAAAATGTTCAGTACTTCTTTGTGGTATATATTTTTATAAGTGGATGCGCTCCGACCTGACTGAAATAGGAATGAACAAGTTTCGTAACTTCGATAGGGGCGATTGGCGAGGTTTTTTAGTCTCCACTCAAACGGTTTGTAACTGCCATTGAACAAGAAGATGAATCTTACATATCCACTCTAAAACAAGGAACCTTCGAAGTAATTGAGAACCAGTAAAAATTTTCAACGCTGAAGACATAACCATCGAAGAAGAAATCATTGGTAATGGAAAGATTCTAAAATTGTTTTGTCTTTCTTGTTACATATTCCCAAATGCCGCATTAAATAGAAAACATTTTAATTAACCACATTAACAGCGGCATGGGTACAAATGGCAGCCGATCATGTGACATATGTATGTATGTATGTACTTATGGACGTGCAGTTGAAATTGAATAAAGTCATCAGAAAAATGTAATATTGTCAACATGCGTGACCTCTTGAAGATACATATACTAAGTACAAACATATGAATTGTTGATAGACGAACACCAGCACAACCTCCTCCACAACCCCTCAAATGCTATGAGTTCCCCATCTATTTTCTAGAAAAAAAATCGAATTTTTATTGAACTTCATGAGGGTACAATTGAGAATTATGACACTTTGGCGCCAATATGAGCAATTGACATGCATATCTCATAAATATTTGAATGGGGAGAGATGGACAAGTCGATGACAGATAGATAATAGATGAAAATTGAGGAGTTCTAGGAAATATTACATAAATATCCAAATATCATGTGTGGGTTTGTGTTAGCATGCACTTTAAGTTATGACATTTGAATGTATTATTAAACAATCAGCTTTCAATGGTGACGACAACAATAACTACAAAAAATAGTCACACAAAAGATATATTACATATATACACCAATTAAAATATAAAAACGATGCCGACATCAAAATTGATTTTAGCTTTCAGTCTTTACAATGAGCTTAAAGCTATTAAAATGTATGAATGTGTGCGTGTAAGCTCATGCGTGACAGCGCATTTGTGTTATTGTGTGAAAATTAAAAGGAACGGCGGCATGTTCGCATTTGGATTTATACAATACAAAAGCAATTATCAACCATCATAAAAGTAAACACTTTATTTAATTACTTACATTCAGATATGTGTAAAAATGACAAGCGCGCATATGAAAGCGTGTATGTATATATATGTACAATATATATTTATTTACATATGTACATATGTGTGTCCATTAGGGTGATCCTTAAAATCAAATGAGCGATTTTTTTTAGTCCCACCCCTTCAATCGGCAACACCACGATCACAGATATCACATACAAATTTTGGTCCCGATTGGAGACGGTTAAGGCGTGTCGCACAAGGGTCAAACTTCAGATTCCTCTATTGAGTCTCGAAAAATTCAAATTAATTTTTTTACCAACTCATACCCGATCGATATCGATTCTGCCGTAGTCTGAGATATCACATATAAATTTTGGTCCCGATTGGCGTCGGTTAAGGCGTGTCCAATGGCGTCCAAGGCCAGATGCTACATGGTGACTCAAAAAATTAAAAATATTTTTTTCATTTAATATCTACACAAAATCGATACTACTAAGATAGAAGATATCACATAAAAATTTTGGTCGGATTGGAGTCGGTTAAGACGTTTTCAGAGGGTAAGCAGAATTTTGACCCCTGAGCGCTATGGCTTAACCGGCTCCAATCGGGGGCGAAATTTATATGTGATATCTTCGACTATAGTAGCATCGACATAGGGGTTAAGGCTTAGGTAATCTGATGTAAAACTTAGCTTCCTACATTTAAGGACCACCCTAAAGTGCATGTGTTTATACAAAGATTGCCGTCAAAATCAATTACCAACGATAATTCAATAGGCATTTTTATGGTATTTATAATAATTGTTATTGAAACGCGCTGAATGATAAATGGCACTGATCTCATTTATTTACTTTTTTATTGACGAAAGTATTAACACGACTTTAAAGTCAATACTTTGGCAAATTTTAAGGCGTTCAAATTGTTTTTCTGTACGCAAAGGATGCTTAAAATGAAGGTGATGTGTAAAAGAAGTGAGAGCAGAAAGAGAAACCCGCACGCCTTCCTATTTGCCCTTGAATTTTTTCTCGGAGTAAAAGTTGTTTCTTTCAGCCAACTAACCTACTTTGTTTTTCTTCGATAACCACTTAAAAGGACACACGCATTTTTTCTTCCAAGTCATCCCTGTTTTTTTGGAGATTTCTTATTTTACACAGCTAAAAAGTTGTATTTCTTTCAACACAACTTGCACAGCAAACAGCCAAGTTGCAAGAAAAACGAGCCATCTCCTCTAAATAATTGCCAGCAGATGACAGCAGTCCTTGCCGCAGTCGCATGTAATCACGAGTGAAATGTCAAACAACACGAATTGTCAACACTGACAGCAGGCGTGTACGAAACGAAAAAAGGCGCAGAAGAGACTGGGGCGCATTGAACCCAGGTGGGATTTCGAAGGAAATGAGCTGCAGCGACTTGGAAGTAAGAAAGGCAAATGAAAGTGGTGTGGACGTGGTAAGCACAAAAAATTATTTGATAAAAATAAGAAAAATAAACTGAAAAAAAACTAACAAACGAAGCAGAGAAAACAGAAAGTTTCAAAACTATGAGATGTAAGCGCATAAAAACTATAATAAAAAGTACATAGCTAAACAAGGAAAGAGCGTAAAGAAAGCTGCAAGACAACACATACGCACACAGGACAGTTAACTAAGCAAACAACAAGAAAATGAGAAAAAAATACAAACAAAGCAGAATACACAAGCAACTAGCAAAACTTTGTCATACTTTAGTGACACACTGTGCTCGTAGAAAAAAACTCGTCACTGCAGGCTCCCCCACTAGCTCCCTAACCAGCCTAGAAAGTTCTGCAAATTGTTTCTCTGCAGCAACACCAAGGTGAGACTTGAGGGAAACAAAAACGCTAAAATACTTTTATATATACATACAATTATAATTGTTATGATCTACCTGTAGTCTATGACAATATTGATTTAACGACAATCAAATAAACCACGCAAAAAAGAAAACAACCAAAAACTGATTTATTTATATTAGGGGATCCGCGGCAACCCTCTATGTATTTGTAGACAACTGTAAAGTAAACATCACAAACAAATAAAAGAGGAACTATGAGTGCAAAGAGAAGAAATAAGACCTTCAGAAATCTGGCTAACACTACTAAACTACTTGGATGAGCAAACTAGACAAACGCACTCTTATGGAACATACACATGTTGTAAGTGGGGAAGGCTGACAACAAATGACATGGGCAAATCTGTGAGCTTGGAAGGGTTTTCTGTGGTAACGTCCTTAAATTTAGAGACATCCACATTACAGTGCCGTTCTCGGTCGAAAGAAAGTTCTGCTCTCAATATATCGTTACAATAAAAATCGTGTTATGTAATGCCACTGTTTTTGGACTGTGCGAGGTAGCAAGATCACGCTCAAACTGAATTCGCTGCTCTGGGTTCGTAAGAGGGAACGTGGCTATCAAATCTACTTCCATCAATAAAAGAAGACTACTAGTTAGAAGTGACTGATCTAGCCTTATCAAAAAAGTTATGGCGGTTGAATGGTATTGGTTGAGTGATCTCTATCAGGTCGGAATACGCGAAAGGGGGACTTGGCGAAGTTTGTATTTCTTCCTCGAAGAGAACACCAGAACACCAGATCTTAACAATTCCGATTCCCCAGCTACCCACAGTTGCTTACCATTTTCACACAATACTAAAAAGGTGCTACACTCGAAATATTGTGCATGACCCTACAAGTACTGTAACTATGATTAACAATTACGATCAAATTAATGGTAATCATTGTAGACACAGAAAAAGCCCCATTAAAATAAAGACGTTGAACACTTAACAAATATGGCACATTAATATTATGTAAATACTTGAGTACCAGTTTTATCAGTAAATTACAAAATAAATCAGCTGTCTCAAAAAATTTACTTAACCCAATTTGAATACGAAATGCCAAGTAAGTACTCAACCAAATAAATAATGCTCCCTAAATACCCAAGGGAAGCGTAGCAGGAAGCTGTGGCTGGCTTTAGTTGGCTCATTTCCCATTCAAGTGCCCCCACATAATTAAAAAAATACATATAAATTTTTGGTAAATTAGTTACACACAAAATGAAAAAAAATAGAATAAGACAAACAAATATTATTACATATTACAATAACAACAATGCATATATCAAGCGCTAACAAGTAGCATACTTAAACAATGTAAACATGGTAAACAACGTTAAGGTTAAGATGCTACATTGTTGGTAACGCCATGATGAACAATTCGATGTACCTGAAGATTGAATGTGGGGAACGCAAAGATATGAGACGCGGATTTCAAGTGCGCTGTCAAGAGTAGTGCCCACGACGATTTGCTGCTGTTTTCCATATGAAAATTAAAGTAAGAAGCAAAAGACATCGGAGCTGTAGATCAGCAGCACGTACATACATATGTTCATATTTACATACGTACATGGCTCTTCAGACCGTTCGAGCATTCAGTGGCTGGCGGCCGGCTTGTTGACTGGCTACCAACCTACGCAATTATGATTAATCGCCGTTGCGGGCTTGAAGCAGTAGCTTCGGTAGTCACAAGCACAGTGAAAGGCATTCGAGTAATGCATCATTTACGTACTTAGGTGCAACAATCTTGAATGTTTTGTAAATAGTTGGGCTCTTTTGGGTATTCAAGTGCATTCGCTTTGAATTATTACGGTGTCACAGGTTTGCGGGAATACCCAAAAGTTTGGCGACTAACCAAAGTGAGGACAATGTGTTGTAAAGGAAAAATACTTACACATTTATGTGCCGACATGCTTGGCTTTTTGGTGATAAATTAGCGCAAATTTAGCATGGCGTAAGCATGTGTAACTACATATATAAATATGTAAATGTACCAGCAAATGAGATGTTCGCAAAACGAACCAAGTAGGCAATGAGGTGAAAGCGCTATAAATTACATGGGGCGACATTGCACGCGTGAAAACGGAGGTGAAATGAGATACAAAGAGATAAGCGAAGGTTGAGCTTAGTACAGGACTTCATTTCCATTGAAATGCACATTTACATGAGAAACGATTCTCTGGACATTTCAAAGTCAAATTCCTAATGGAAGTTGGATATTTAACCACAGCAAATATGTAAATGAACTTCTCTCACAAGCACACTGAAAGGCAGAAGTAAGTTACCTTCTTCTGCTTCTGATTGAGCACTTTATAAAATTGGACTAGGAGTCTAAAAGCCCTTGATCAGAAAGGTGAAAACAGTTTCACGGAGGTGTCATGAATCCTCTAGATTTAGGCGTATTCTCGCTAGGAATCCCGCTCCGCTTGGTTACTTGAGGGATGAGGCACGACACTGGACTATGAGTAGCGAGAAGTTGTTGTTGTTGTAGCGGCTACAACAACCCCGCCCAGATCGGTTGGTATCTCAGTCGCTTTCGTCGAGTTCCACTAACGGTAGCCCTAAGAAGCGTGCAGCCTCAAACGGGGGAGGTCAACAGGGACAACGCCGTTAGGGTTGTCGGGTTTTCCGGGCATGCGAAGAGATGTTTCGAGTCGTGAGGGGTCTCCCCGCATGCCGGACACTCATTTGGCATATCCTCATTTAGTCTACTCTGGTATGAGTTTAACCTGCTGCAGTAGCCAGAGCGAAGTTGGGCGAGGAGTCATTTAGCTTGCCCCTAGATGCTCACTTTCCATCCAATCCTTCCCCGGGTGACAACCAAGTGGCTATCAGGCCTTTGAGTTCGCTCTAGCTTGGTTAAGAAATGCCTGCTCTCTGTCTCGTCGGAATACTTCTGGTATTAGGCTTATTTGGGTACCAGGTCACAGCAATAATGCGGGGAACTGTGTGGCTGACTAATTGGCCAGCAAAGGCACTCGCAAAGCTTATCGCCGGATAAGGAGCAGCTGGGGGTGAAATTGCTCACTTGTGGTACATTTTTGGATAGATTCTCCTCATGTCAGCTCGGCTAGAGTTGCGCGAAAACCATGACATGCGCGATCGCAAGGTCCTTCTGGCCGAAAGTGGACAGGCGGCGGTCGAGGGCGCTCCTCACACTCGCAAAGCCACAGCTCTCACTTTTCGTGGGGGTTCTAACGAGTCACTATCCAATCGGTATTCACGCAGTAAGGCTGTAAGTAAGGGCTCCGTATGTCGCAGTTGCCTGGAAGATGGCGAAGTGGAATGACCTCAACACTAACTTGCCCTTAAGAATGTGGTATCGCAAATGACAATCTCCTAATTGTCTAAGTGATCCCCGGTTACACGGGGCTGCTACCTAATCTAACTTTAAACCGCGTCATCAGAACCATTTGCATGTTTTTAATGGAATTGTTCTCTCATCAGCTGCTTGACTTACCACATTATTATACACGTTTCCAGCCAGCCGAAATCTCAATCCCAGTAAAAGAATTCAAAAACAGCAACACGATGACATGTGACACAAATTTCTCATTTTCTTGCAAGTTCAGTGCAGCTCTCATACTTAAGACTTGGACCGAAGAGATGTATATTTAGAATGCTTGCATGCTGACAAACGAGACGACGGGGTGTATGACCAACAAAACAACAACGAGCGCAATGCACGAAAATACAAAATGTTTTTGTGTGACAGTTTTTAATTTGTCAAATGTCAAATGGCAAATGACAGTAGTGCTATAAACGATAAAAAAAAGATAAAACAAAAGGAGGTCACAGTTGCGGCCACAACCTTTTAGATTACACAAACAATCACAAGAGTACGTTTGTAAGAGAAATGAGAGCGCGTGACAGTTGATGGCTGTGGATAAATGAACGAACGAATACAACTCTGTCTGCTGTCATTTAACGAAGAGCATTGTACGATAAACGCCTACCATTTGGCAAACGTGAATTAAAAGCTTGACATATTTTTGCACTAAATCGACCTGAAGTCAAATGGACATATGACCAGCATCGTACAGACACATATGTCGTATGTATGTATGTATGTATGTTAATGCCGGCAGGATAGCAAAAAAAAATCCTGTGAGCTTTCTTTCAGGCAGAGAGATTCGTTAATGTACGAGGCGTAATGCGTAAATACGCAAAGGTATCATTGGGGAAAACGATGTGAGTCGGGAGTCGTTATAGTCAGGACGGCATTGTGCATTGGGTCAAGGTTAAATGAAATGTTAATATGTAATGGTTGAATGAAGCCAGCATGTGAATTTATTTATGAGACAACAGAGAATACATTTTTCTAGGCAATGGTTTTTTTTCGCTTAAGTGAAATAGGCGAAAATGAGGATACAAACACGAAAAACGTATAAAAGTGGATTTAGATATAAGCTTAAAAGTTGATGGGAAAAATTCAAAGTAGTATAGATTGTTCAGAAGGAAAGGTAGAACTGCTATGCAGTTTTTCTTTTCGTAAAAACGCTATAACCATAATCACGGCACCAACCGATTCTTCACGTACCATACCAACATATATCCAATTCTACCACGATTTTTCAATCGTCAGACAACGAAGGCGGATTAAGCCGTGACAATGGCAACAACAAAAACTCTAAGTGTATACAATGATGAATGGACGCAAGCAAATACAGGCGTAAACGCAAAAAAAAAACAAATCTAATAAGCAAAAGCTAAGCATAATCATGCATTAAGTGCTCGTAAAAATAATAAACAGGGGACGTCGCACAACGGGAAGACATTAATTTTGATACTCAAAGCTAAGCAATAGCAACAACAAATCGCCCTGTAGCAAAAGTTAAGTCGTAATAGAAATGACGCAGACGATGTAGAAGACATTGACAAATGATAAAATTGGACAAGCCAGCGCCAGCACACCTCAAATGGCCAGCCAAGAAAGGGAATGTCGACATATTTTTTCTATAACTATCAAATTATTATTCCCTTTGCCATTTTTTCAAAGCTAACTACAATATTCGACACGATTTATGCTATTAAATTTTTTTCAATTTTTGCATTTTTAAGTTTGGCACACGCCAAACGCTTGTTGGCTCTCAACTCAGCCACTTTATGGCTGTTACCACTTATCCATACTTGCCATACTTGCCACTTGGCAGTTATACTTGCTGCTGATGTGCTACCCAAAATGGTTAGCGGTAGCGCCGCGCCGTTGTAGTGGCTTTAACTTGTCGCCCCCATCACCGTGCTGCTTTGCTCAGCGTAATTCGCTATGCAATTTTTTTAAGTGTCCAACGACAACGAGCATTTTTGTTTTATTTAAATATATGCACATGTATGTATGTAGTATACTAACAGGGCAATTCTGGCAACTGTCTTTCATCCCACCACAGTCCTTCGGAAGACAAAAGTCATCCGTAAGACAATTGTCACTTCTGGCAACTATGTATCTTCAAAGCTCTTTACTGTCTTTTCGCTTTTAGCAATAAGTTTTTAAAATTTAAATTAAATTTAAAATATATTTTCAAATACATATTTTACTTTATAAAACAATAAAAACTAATAAATAAAATAAAAAAATTAATAAAATAAGATAAATGAAAATATTTTTAAAATTAAATCAATATAAAAAAATATATATTTTTTAAAAAATAAAATCAAAAAATTAAATTATAAACAGAAAACAATAAAACCAAAAAAAAAAAAAAAATAAAATTTAAAAATTAAATAAAAAAAAAAATTTAACAAAAAATTCTTATTTTTTAAACAAAATCAAAAAAGTAAATTTAAAATTTATCAAAAAAAATACAACATGTGAACACAAAAAACTATAAAAAATTTAAAAATTAAAAGGAAATTAAATTAAGAAAAAAATTATATTAAAAAAGAACAAATACATAGAACATGAGTGAAATTAAAAAAATTTATATTTTTCTTTTTAAAACATTAAAAACTAATAAATAAAAGAAAATTAACTACAAACTTAAATAAATAAAAGTATTTTTAAAATTAAATGCATAGAATAAAATTTTAAATAAAACAATACTTATTTGTATTACAAAATCTAAAAATTAACGCAAATTTAATTTACAAAAATCAACAAATTAAATCAAAAAAATTAAAAAATCCTTAAAACTAAATAAAATAAAAATAATATATTTTTCTTTTTAGAACAATCAAATCTAAAAATTAAAAGATAATTAAATCAAGAAAAAAAAAATATATTAAAAAAAGTAAAAAATGAATGAAATTAGAAAATATATATTTTCTTTTTAAAGCATTAAATTCTAAAACTAAAAAAAAATTAAATTAAAAAAAAACATTAAACTAAAAGAAAAAAATACATAAAATATATTTGTTAATTGGTACTAAACGAAATAAAAAATTATGTATATATTTTTCTTTTTAAAAAAATAAAATCTAAAAATTTGAAAATATTTAATTGAAAATAATTTTGAATAAAAAAGAAATAAAAAAAAAAATTTCGCTGCACGAGGACTCGGACTCGGATCTCTCGAATAACTCGCCTGTGTTTTGCTCAAGTGCTTTCTCTCAAAATAGCTTTCCACCACGAGCTTTTTTCTAAGACTTTTGTGGTAGAATAACAATAGACTTTCGGCCTATCTTGACATCTGTCTTTCATTTGTTTTGCGAAAGACTTTTTACTATTTTAGCCAGAATTGCCCTGTAAGTGTTTTCTCGTTGCTCGTTGCGAAGTTATCCGCTGATCCGCAGCGCATTTTCCGCCACTAGCAAGTTGTAGTTCGTAGTTGCCAATTCAAATCACCATTCACTGGCGCTAAAAACAAAAAATATAAAAAAAATGTAAAACAAAAATATATAACGCGGACTGTAGAAAACCATATCCACTTGGCAGCTCGCTTGTATTAGATGTTTTATTGTCGTTCTATTGTTTTGTTGTTGTTATTTTCTACTACATGCAACTCTGCAAGCTTGGCTCTTGTCTAGCAGCAGCTATGTTATTTCTCGGAAGCGCCAGTATGTATCCGTGTCTGCATTGAAAGCAAATAAATTATGTTGTTAACAAGTTGTCAACGCGTGCCATCGATAGGTGAAGTCCAGGAAAACGAACACAATTACAACAGAAATGCATGTTTGCATGTATTTATGTATATATATATTTCGATGCATGCATGAAACTTGCAACATTTGTTGCTGTACAATGTACAGTGCTAATCACTGGTGGCGAAATAAAGTTATTAGATGGCTAGTGAAGAAAAGTGTGGGCAGTGGGAAGCGTAGGTCTGAGTGAGTCGAAATTTGTTTACATATTTTTATTGAGACATAACTCTAAGAGCAAATTCATGTCGGTGGCAACTATTTTATTTGTTCTAGAAATGATTTATATGAAAATAGAGAAAGCAAACACATAATTACTTACTCCATTTGCTCAAAATGTTTGTTTGCTAAGAGTAGAACATAAATATTGACTGTATGTATGAATGCCTATGAGAAAATAAAAATACATCATTCAGCACTTCTTGACAAGAACTTAAGGATAGACGAAAATGATTTTATAAATCGAAAAGTATGAGTTTCTTTTATAGCACTAATTTTACAGTGTGTTTGAACTAATTTTCGAAACAGCTTTGGTGCTCTGAAGTTGGCACCCCCAAAACCAGGTTCTAGAAGGCCTCAACGACCTATGAAAAACACTTGCCACATTTTTTTTTTCCTGAAGTGAGCGATTGAGAAAAAATTACTGGGTGCACGTCGTAGCTTTAAGTCGGATGATTTGTCAATTCTACAACTAGAGTGCTCGTAAGACTTTAATTTCAGCCAAGCTCCATTCGAAACCGTGCCTTAGAAAACATTTGCTTGGATGCTCTCGGTCCGTGGACATTTTTTTTTACGGATTTTGCTCATTTCGAAAATCTCCAAGAGTAGCTAGTTGGTTTCTCTGGGGCTTAAAAGTACAGATTCATGATTCGTCACCTCTTACGATTCCGTAGAGAAGTATTTTTCAGCATTAATTTGTATCAATGGACAAGAGGTTTTTTTTTATAATGAACACACTATACGATATCCAACCAGAACAAAAACTAACAGTTTTACGCCGACTCGGAACGGCAATTGTATTTTTTGAGAAGCGGTTTTTCATGGCAGAAATACACTCGGAGGTTTGCCATTGCCTGCCGAGGGGCGACCGCTGTTAACCTTTTTTCTATATTTTTTTTTTTGCGATGTTGCTTTGACCAGGGCTTGAACCCAGGCCCTGTGGAGTGGTAGCGCGCGCTGCTTACCACTACACCACAGCGGCTGCCAGTATTACGGCTTAATGAAATTCGCCTTCGTTAGAAAGAACGAGAAACACGCTTGAGTTCATTGCACTACCGCGTTGAAGTACTTTACAAAAAAATAAATTTATTAATTCTTAGCATTACATGTGTTCAAGTTTATATTCTCTCCTATGAATTGCCTTTTCGAAAAAACATGCTTAGCGTATCTCTTATTTGCTTCAATTAGCTGTAAACTTTTAATTTCAAACGCGCTTAATTTGCTTAAGTACATACATACATAACTACAAACATATGTTACTACAAATCTATGTACAATCCTTGGCTTATTTGCTTACAATTAACAGCTAAGTGACCAGTGTAAAACTAATAAAAATAAAGGGGGCGCCACTCAGATAAGCAGATCTAGAAATTTTCATTCTATACTTTAGTTTTCAAATAGCAGACAAGAATAAGAGCATCAACGAGAATGGGGTAATTTCTTAAACCCTATCACTTTCTGCTTGAGTTGGGTCGCATAGCCAGCTCTAGAAGACTAACAGCCAGCAAGCAGTCAAGTCGAATAATTAAAAAATATGCGTTTGAATACAAAAAAAAAATAATAAAAATACATACACTGCCGGCAAAAAGTATTGGCATAGCTGCTTTTTTTACAATATATGCAACAATTTTTATTGTAATATTTTTCAGCCAATATTTATAAAAATATGGTTCATTCTACAACAAAAAACATAAGAGTATAGTTTCTCAACTTTGTGCAAAACTCGCGAAAATTCAGCAAATTTTCATGCAAAATTTTAAACTTTTTAATAAGATTTTTTAGGATTTGAGTTTGCAGATTTGAAGCCCAGTCAATTTTATTGTAATGAAGTAAAAGTTCTAAGTAGCTACGAATTACCATTGATTTTTGGCGATTTTTTTCACGCAGTCTCTTCCATACAAAAAAAAATCAAAAATACTTTATATAAAAAAAATCCCAAAAATCAATGAATTTTGTACACTTGAATTTAATGAGCTGCAAAATTGCATGCCCAAAACAATCTAAAAAATCTGATAGAAAAGTTGAAAATTTTCGTGAGTTTTGCACAAAGTTTAGAAATTATATTTTTATGTTTTTGGTTGTAGAATGAACCATATATTTATAAAAAATGTTGGGGAAAATATTACAATAAAAATTGTTTCATATATTGTAAAAAAGCAGCTGTGCCAATACTTTTTACCGGCAGCGTATAAAAATTACATATGTACACGCTTGTAATCTACAGCAAGGCTATATTTGTGGTTGAGTAATGAAACTGTTGTTCGCGTTGGCGGTTGCATTGTCTTATAGATAGCGCGCGATATCTGAGCTTAATGATTGAATTTGTTGCTGGCTTAGTGGAAAACTCATAGTTTCGCTGCCGACAAAGGCAATGGCAGTGACAACTAACTCTCCGCCGAGCTTTGGGTACATACATACATACATGCCATGACACAGATGCACAAACGTTCATATGTCTTAGCGGAACAACAATGGCCGCATTGACAAGCGAAAAACTGCTGTCAATGCAATTTGACATAAGCACATTTTAATCTTGTCAATGAATCTGAATATCAAAATATGTTAAATGGCCACCCGCATGCTGCTAGAGCGCTGGGCTAGAGCGAAGGACAACCATGCTGGCGCACTTTGTACATTAGGGTGGTCCAAAAAAAAGTAAAGTAGAAATTTTCCACCCCTAGGATTTTTCTATACCCAAAACAAATTAGACCCTTGTTTTTTGTGAACTTTACGTCTCTTCAGCAGACTTTGAATAATACTACTCAATTGTTTCTTAACCATATTTTAATATTAGCTATTTTTTATAGGACCCTTAAAACCCCAAAAATTGCAACGGCGAGACCCATAAAAATCTTTAGTATTAAAAAATGGTAAAAAAATAATTTTGTTTATTATTAGAAGTCTATTGAAGAGTAACAAAGTTTTGCGAGCGAAAAATACTGCTTTTCAAGAATTCTATAACATTTACATACATTTCAGCGTTCTCTAAATATTTTTTTGATTTCCAAATAAAAAACAGGTGTGTATTTTCTCGACATAGAATAATCTTAGTGACCAAGAGCATTAAATTTCGGACTTTACTTTTTCACATGCATTTTTGGAACAATCTAATGTACATATATACATATGTACAGTAGGTAAATATGTAAGTTGTTGATGATGCCAACGACGACGTTAAGGATGACGATGATGAATAATTATAAATGCAATGGCAACAAGCATCACTATCAACGTTACCGTATTGGAAATCTTTTTGTTGCTTTATCAAATTTGGTAATTTATTTTTCAGTTTAGAGTAGACCCTCCCCTCACACAGGCCCTTTCTGAGACCACAGAAGAAAGTGGTCCATAAAAGTAAGTATTCTTAGGGGAATTTTTTTCTATTTACGATATGTATTTCCGGTTTCACATGGGAAAAATTGTTTCAGCATTTGTTGGCTAGAAGAATGTGTGATCTCTAGCCTTTTAAAAGTGGATATTGCTACGCCTACCGTCCGTTTTCTTTTCTTGAAGGCTGATTTGTTAATTCTCGGCTGCAATAAAACATATCCACGTCATTGTGAATCAACAGATTGGTGCCTTCAGTTGTTTCGTGGTCTAAGCCTTATGCGAATAGGGTGTATACCCAAATGCAAAATAAACCATTATATGCCATAAGACATTCTCGATTTCGGAGAACGACGAGCAATTGACAAATTTCTTTCTTCGATCACAATTAAGCTTGAAATTCATAATAACCTTTTCTGGCGTTGTGGCTATCGGCGCTCACGCCGACATAAAAATTATGGCTCAATAGAGCGTTGTTAGCATAATTTTTCGATGTCTGATCCTACAATATCTGATAGAAATCATTGTCTTCGGGCATTCATATGTATAGATGCATAAAATAAGCTTAATAATTTTCTGTTGAATTTGGTAAATTTTACTGATGTTTGTGGTAACAAATTAAAAATCATTGTGGCAACAATGATCAGTATACGACCTACAAGCTGTTATGTAGATATGAAACCGGAGAATAGGAAGACAACAACAACAACAACAGAATAATAGTTTGTGGCGGAGTAGCTGACAAAGGCAAATGCTGTGGCAGCAAATTGTGGCAAAGCAAAGACAAAGCCATTTACGGCAAAGGGTAATCGGTATTTGAGCATTTGAAGGCGATTGTGAGCAAGTTCACACAAAAATATAGCAACAACGCTTTCGAGTTATTGCTACAACAACAAAAATAGCAACATCAAAAGCAGCAAGAACCAACTGGATGTATCCACAGAAGTATGTGCACGTATGTTTATGTATGTAAGCTCAACTTGTGCATAAATTAATTGAGTTAATTGAATGTAGTCGGATAAGGGTAGGAGAAAGTGTAACATTCAATGTCTTAAGTAAATTCATATTGATTTAAGCTTACATACACCCAGAAAAAGGTTTAGTTATAATAACCAAGATTTGGTTATAGTGATCAAGTGGCATAGTTGGATATGGCGAAATAAATATATAGTTCCCGAAAGTCTCCAATTTACTTAAGACTTCTAGTTGGGAGAAATGTATATTTGTAAATAATTACAAAACGACTACCTTGATTGGACAATATTGTTAGTTGAATAAAATCATTGTTGAGCAAATATAAACAATGCTTTGGTTCATACAAGTTTTCAATTAATTTTGTGAACTTGCTGTAGACTTGAATCAGCTAACCGTTTATTATTAGGAAAAAAGTTTCAGTTTGACACAAATAAAAATTTACTCGATGTTTGTTGTGTTTACTTTCTTCTTTTATTTGCATATATTAAGCATAAAAATACGTACATATTTACATAAGTTAGTTACTAAAGTAAATAATACATATGTATATGTTGGTAAGAATTTCCTAAAAAACAACGATGAAACAGGAACAGTCGTGCGAAAACCCAGGTCAATATCTGCTGGAAGTATACTGCTTTGCTTTTTCCTTAGCTAAATAGACACTTTCAAATTATAACTCACATGAATTATATATCCACTGAAAAACCCCGGTTGGCATCAAACTTTATATTTTTAATTAAACTTTAAACTATGCGCGCACCGAAACAACTCGCGATGATAGCAAAACTGAAACTGAGACAAACAAGCAGCGTTGCCATTTTAGCCGTTTTCCGGCTAGATTTAGCCGGTATTGATAGCAACTAGCCGGAGAAAATTCGATCTAGCCGGCAGCCGATTTGTTAGCCGGTTTGTAAAAAAAGTTAGCCGTTTTTAGCCGATTTTACTATTTGCCTAATTTTCAGGTGCAAAAAGTAAACAAGTTGTTCGAAAGCAATAATGCAGACCCAATGAAGATTTTTAATGAACTCAATGTTTTACTTTCGCATCTATGCTCCCTAGTGGTTATTAGCGCGGACACATTTGATCCTATATGCTCCCCGTTGGAACCATACCTTGCTCCATTTCCTCAGTTTTATCACAGTTTTGAAGAGTATTTAAAAACAAAAGTAAGCACAAACGCTTTTGACCACGAAGCCGAGAAAAAAATTCGAGAAAATGGTCGCTATTTTATTATCACTTTAATAAAGGAATTACGCCAACGCCTCCCTACAAATATTGCCACACTAAAAAAAAATTGACTTTTTTCGGTTGGAAATGCATTAAGAGTAATTAAACCAAAAGTATTTGTTCAACGACAGCAACAAAAACACAAATATAATGCCGACGAAATAACATCCATAGAGATGCAATGGCAACGGTTAACGTTACATATCTGGAGTAATTTAGACTCAACTGTAAAATTTTGGGCCGAAGTTTATCAATTTCGAAATGCCCTAGGAGAAAACCCTTTTTCTGACCTTTCCAACCTAGTTTTTAGTTTTCTTGTTTTGCCTATAAGTAATGCAGAAGTAGAGCGAATATTTAGTTCAATGAATATAACAAAAACTAAGCAAAGAAATCCAATGTGCGTTAAAACGTTAAACGCTATTTTATATATAAGATACGGTTTAAAACGTGAAAAAAAATGCTGCCATAATTTTACTGTAGATGACGATCTCTTAAAATTAATGAATTCAGGTGATATATACAATAGTGATTCATTTGATGATGAGGAATATACACTCGATATAAATTAATGGTGTTAACTAGTCTTTCGTTTCTTGCGATTTATTTAAATAAAGCATGTGAATTTTCACTAAAACATTTTAGCCGATTTTAGCCGCTTTTTTTTTGCCAATCTAGCCGGTCGGCCCAAAAAGTTCTGGCAACACTGCAAACAAGTATGGGCATGTCATAGCACACATGGCGCAGCGATCGACATGCCATAGCTTACTGAGCGCTCTGGGACCACATGCGTGTTTCACCCATATACGAACAGCGGTAGCGGAGCAATGATTTCCACGCACAATGCAATGGTCGGCATACTAGCGCATTCAAACGATTCAATAAGTGGGACTGTGTGCATTGCTCAGCTGGCGCTCTTCGTATGTGCTCAGAGAGCGCTCAGCATTCTTTAGGGGTGGCTCACAAGCATGAATATGTTCCACTCTCAAACCAAATCGTGGTTGCCTCAACTAAGATTTGGTAACTATGACTAAACCACGTGTTGAAAGAAAGCTTATCTGCATTAGCAGAGCTTAATAACATCCTTTTATGAACCATACGTTAAGTTGAATGGAATTTGTAGAAATATGCTTCAAAGAAATATTTATTAGTATTAACCAAACCCTTCAACTAAATTAACGATTTGTTACAACCTAGATGAATATTAGAAGCTTTAATATATTTAGTTATAATTACCAATCGATGGTAATAGTTCCCAATCCTTGGTAACAGTTCCCAAATATTGTCAAAATTCGGGAACTAAATATCTTTAGTTGTCGAAACTAATCCTTTTTCTCAGTGTAAGTGTGCCTAAACTCGCGAAAGGCAAGCTAAAGTCCTTGCCCGTTTGATTATATGAAAATTGAATTGTGTTGACAGGTTCACGTTTACATCTCAAGTTGAGTGATGTTGCTAAGATTGTTTATGCATACATACTACACACACGCGCTTTGATGTACATGTACAATACAAAGTACATGTACAATAGTCGAACAAATTATAGCCGCACCACATTTTGAAAAGTTTTAACATTTTTCTTTTAATTAAATTTTAGTGATTTTTTTTATAAAACTATAATTCATTCTTTAACAAAACCCGTGCAATTCAAATTTCAAACATATTTAAAAAGAGATCAACAAAGTTTCGTAAAAATTTGGAGCTTTTTTCGTTATTGTTTCTGAGATTGCCGTTTTGCAACCAATTGAATTCTAGTAGAATAAAGAACAACTTTCAAATGGCTAAAAACTACCGTTGATTTATTTTTTTTTATTTTTTAACCGACTTAAAGAAAAGGAGGAGGTTATCAATTCGTAGGAATATTTTTTTTTTATATGTACGATACCGTATACTTTGGACCACGTCAACCGTTTTCTATAATTTTTTTTAAATGGAAAGGTGGTACCTTAAGGGTATAAATTCGATCATTGCATCAAGAAGAACTAAGCAACACTCTTAAATTTTTATTTGAGAATTGAAGTCGGATTTGTGTTTTTTTTTGCTTAAAAATGACTTGCTTTTGTCCATTTTAGTTAAAGGAATAAGGTAAGTGAAGAAGGTACAACCATATGGGTGTCAGACATAAGTGGTTTAAGAAAATAATAGTTTCAAATTATTTTGAAGAGGGTTACCACATATTTTAAAAGTTGAATTAAATTAATTTATACCCAAGTAATATGAAATTTAAAGATGGTTGTCAAATGAGAGAGTTTTAAGAAATATTAAGTTTGACAATTTGCAATATTTTTGATGTGAGTGAAGGTTTCCATCAGTTTAAAAGGTTATATAAATACTATTATTGAATAAGTTAAATGAATTATAAAAAGATGGTTACCAATCGAAATGGATTTGAAACCCTTTATTTCTGAACTATATTTACTATTTACCACGTACTTAAAAAATCTAATTCAATTTAATTCGTCAGTTGCTTGAAATATTTATAGTAATAATGACATACGAAATATATTTAAGAAGATTTTAGTTCGAAAATTGTTTCGAAGAGTTTATCTAATTATACACAAATTATATGCAATTCTAAAATCTGGGTATCAAACGAACGAGTGTTTCGAAATTTTTAATTTGAACGTTTAAAATTTTTTTAGGGTCGCCACCTGTTAAAAAAATTAAATTCAAATTATTCAACAAGTTAAATGGATTTTCAAAATGTGGGTATCAATCGAAATGAGTTTGAAAATAATTTATTCCTGATCTGTATTTGGGAGAGTTGCCACGTAGTCAGAAAATCAAATTCAATATACTTCATTAGTTAATTGAAAAATTTGTAATAAAAATAAAAAAAATCTTAAAAGATTTTAGTTTGAAAATACTTTTAAAGGGGGTTGCCACCTGTTTAAAAAGTCGAATTTGTTTTACTTATACAAAAGTTAAATGAAATATTGAAATATTAGTTAGAAACGAAAGATTTTAAGGAAAACTATAGTTTGATAATACTTTAAATTGGGGTTGCTACCTATTCTTTTTTTTAAGGTCATCAGATCTGCGCCGTTATTTAAAATTTCCATGCTGAGGTTTGATTTTTTGAAGCTAGAACTTTTTTAGCGGGTATAGAGTGATTGGAAGTTTTATGAAAAGAAAAACCGACCAGAAGTGAGACCTCCACTCAAAAATGTCTTTATATGAATCATTTTGTAATTTTTTTGGGGTTTTTATAGACTTTCAACCTGTTTAAAAAGTTTAATTCAATTTTGGCGTTTTAACGCCATCCGGGTTCACTAGTTCCTTCATATTTCTGCTTGATGTCTTTAGCTAAAAACACCCTCCTTCATCGAATGATGGAAACCATATGACTACCCTATCAGTGCGATTGAATCTGTTGACTTGATGTCAAACCCGCTCGCGCGCTTTTAACTATACACAAGCCCCAATGTAATCCAAAACTCGGTTTTAAGCTTACAATTTCGTTTGGTTCAAACGTGAGTGTGCCATAATCATAAACCTTTTTCATAGCATTTTTTTTTTATTCACACACTTGCAACCTTGCTGACCATTGCCACTGCCACTGTCGCTGCCATTACATATCGCATTCCATCTGCTTATTCGCGCTTTGCGTCGCTGCGTTTGGTTTTTTATTTCATTTGGACTGCAACACGCCAGCGCGCATTACAAAACATTGTAGGGAAGCACCTCCAATGGCATGCAGATAATATGTGAAGTTGCACCGCAATGCAGCACGTTCGCTTTGGTCTGACTCTATCTTTTGTTGCATTGTTTCAGGTTTTACTGCGCGCACAGTATTTGCACATCAAAGTCGGATATTAGCCAGATATCCTTTCTTGGTTGAGCTGACTCATTAACGTGGCATTTGTAGCAAATGAAGAGAAGACTTTTAAAGCGCACTGCCTACCGTTCGGTTGCAAATGAAATTGATCTTGCCACAATGATCGGTTTGTTTGCGGTTTCTTTTAGTTGCATTGACTCATTGATATATAGATTTGTAAAATTGAGTGTATGTGTGCGTGTGTGTATCAACGTATCACTTTCAGTGTCGATTAATTTGCATATCCGTCTGTGGTTATTTAGAAAGAGAAGGGTTTTGTTGATTGACTGTCACCAATGGGAAAGGGTTCTGCGGTTGGCTTGTACAAGCAGTTAGCTAATTGTTTTGTAAACATTTGTTGGTTGGGATCAAATGTATATACATACTTGTTATACAGATTTTGTGGTTTAATTTTTAGAAGGTACATAAAAATCGGTTTAATTCAGGTGTTATATGGATTACATGGAAAATCAATGGTATTTCTAGACCACTTAAAACTTGCACTTGATTAGACTAAAATTCAATGAGCTACAAAACTGAAATTTTTTAAAATACACCCATATATAGTATACTTTCTATATTAAGTAATTTCGATTGCCTTCTTACATATAATAAATATGCATAACAATTAAAAGAAAATACATATAACTTAACTCGTCACAAAATGACAAAATGACGCCTACAACTGTCAATTAAGTCATTAGCTTATGGACTCACCTTAAATGTCAAAACTTCAGCACTCTTTTTTCCATATTCGAAACAGTATTGAATTGACTGTCAAACTGTCTACATGACATTCAACGTTCAAGCACTGGACAGCATTTTCTTTGCTCCCAGCCATTTGCCCTACCTGTCAGCGCAGCGCTTTTATTAAAAGTCTCTATTTTTTTTTTTTTATACGGCAGGCAGAAGCGCCCATCAACAAGCCTTCTTCCTATATGTAAATATTTAGTTTGTATTCAGGTGTGTGTGTGTTGCACGTGATTTGCCTATTTGATGCACTAAATTAATGTAATTCTACGTAATTAGTAGCCAAGTAACAAAAGATGTAATAATAATAGAATAAATTAATACCGAATATCAATGTATATACTTGAATGCGACCCACACGCTTGTAACTCAGCGAACCTGCTCGCAATATTTCATTCTTGTTTGCTTCATTTCTCTCTCCCATTTTATTAAAACCCTTCAAAGCTTGCTCCTTTGGTTTCTTTTTTATTGAAATTCTTTGGCAATTGAATTATTGACACCGTAAGCATACAACTCGTAGTACGGCGCGTACCGTCCAATTTCTTAAAATTACAAAGTTTTATGCTGATTCAGATTTAAATTCTTAAATTAAACTTTAATGGCAATTATCTGCTCTATTTTATGTGAATTTTTGCTAATTACATTCCGCAGACAGTTCGAATATTTAATTCTTCGAATCATAATAGTCCGCTATACATAATTTACTTCAAAAAAATTACTGATAACACGGGCCTGCGAAATTTACATAAACTCATGAAAATTCAATGAATTTGCATACTAATGTGCAACTTTTAATTCAGATTTTTTAAAAAAATTCTAATAATGCAATTTTATAGCTCATTCAATTTTAGTATACGACTCAGGAAAATTCAATAAATTTTCACACTAATTTGCAAATTTGTATTTCGATTTTTAACCGACTTCCAAAAAAGGAGGAGGTTATCAGTTCGCCGCATAACTTTGGACCACGTCAACCAATTTCTTTTTGCATCGGAAAGGTGTCTCAGAGGTGGTCCCATACTAATCTGGTTAAGATCCGATCAGCGGACTGTGAGATATATATATATATATATTTTTTTTTATATGGGAGTTGAAGTCGGTTTTTTTTTGCTAAAAATTACTAGTTTTAGAAAAATTCTAATAATGCATTGCAAGTTTGAAATTGCTGGAAAATCGCGTTGATGTTTGGCAATTTTGTTTTTTTTTTTTGTGGAAGGTGTTGCTAATTTTCTCCATACAAAAAATAATTGTCGAACATAATTTGTATGGAAGAACCTGCGTGAAAAAAATTACCAAAAGTCAACGCGAGTTTCTAGCAACTTCAAAAATCCGCAGTCTAGTTATATACATCCCAGAAGGAATTTTGTCAAGGCCTGCCCTTGACAAGGTATTACAGAACAGCTCCTAACACATTACTACGAACAGAGTGCTTCCAGAGCTCCATCTCGAGAAGTGAGTATTTAGACAACGTGTTAAGCAAATAAATTGACATGAGCTACACAAGTTTGAAAATAGGTTTTTTTGAACGATTGTAACAAATTTGATACTAATAAAAATTTGAAAACACATTAAGGGTACACATTTATACACGGAAGTTTCATATTTGGGCAATTGGGCAACTTTGTGCAGTGTGTTTCATGAGGAACATTTTATATTTTGTGCAATTTCTGACATTTAGTTATTTGAAAAAACTTAATTTAAAAAGCTGAAAATTTAAACTCAAATCAAAGTAAATATTAAAAAAAGGGTTGAGCACAATTCAACTATGAGCTGTTCTCCCGAAAGCGGAAACGCAATGCCTTGCATATCTATGTATACAAAATAATTAAGGAAATCATGCAGATGGAAAAACCCCTTACATTCCAGAGAATTCCTTCTGTTATTGCTTTTTGCTCCTTCTATTTTCTACTGGGATGAAGAGCGTAATATATATATATATATATATATATATATATGTATGTGCATAAGGAATACTGTGTAAAAATCTCCCGCGCAAATATTTAAGTTCTTTAAATAATAGGGGTATTCATACAACGTGATAAACTGCCGATAAATGTGATAAAATTATAAATTTGAATGGAATTTGTGGTTTTATCACGGTTATGGGCATCTTATCAGGATATATGAATACCCCTAATATAACTTCCTAAGTTAAATCGTGCAAGTATAAGTGTTAGATGACAGCTTATTGTGATACGGGGCGTATACGTTACATACGCAACTACAGGAATATAAGCACGAGTGGGGTTTTTACATCTTTTAGGGCCGTTTTCTAATGTAAGCAGTAAAGTTGCTTTTACTAACAGGGCAGATAAATTCTTCCTCACTTTAAAGTGTGAAACTTCACTATATTCGTCATAAAATTTCAAAGGTTGGCAATGCAGCATAGACAAATACACAGCGAGAGCAACTGTTAGTAAAAACCAAAACCTTGGTTGAAATATCTAATATATCTGACTCATGAACCAAAACCAAACCAAAATTTAAAGTTGGGTACAAATTTTAAAGGTTGCATCAGGTGAGCAACAATTTATCGATTCGAGAAATTAATGCGCTGATGAGAAAACGAAAACTCGTTATCGGGACGATAAAGTGGCCGGTAAACTAAAGGTTAGATGAGAAAACGGCCCTTAGTATATTTATTTTTTCAAATTTTCCTTTATTAACATGAATACAATTTTGCGTTGGGATCTTGGTATTTATACAAAACTGAAGATAATGCATTTTCTAAGATAAGTCAGCCTCCATTTTCGACCATTAGTGATATCTTGTCATATATGTAGTAAGTATGTGGTTCTCAGCGCCACCATATGGGTGTATTGCATGTTTCAGTATCATCCCATTCTGCCGAATGAATATTACACCATTTAGCAACCCAAAGCGAAAGCTGTTGCTGACTACGAGCCCTCTAGAATGGAAGGGAAAACATACATATGTAGACATGCACATTATGCGTTCAACTAGTTTTATGTTAATTAACCACATAAATAATGAAATTTGGACTTCGGTTGTCAGAGATGCTAATTGATTTATGTATTCTAATAAAATATGATAAGTCAACTCAGGCTGAGGCTGATGCTTAACTCGACGCAGCTCATAGGCTGTTGGTTGCTGTTTGCTGGTGCAGAATGCAATATTTATATTTAATAATAAAGGCAACAAGTGTGGCAAAATAAATTAACAGCGCCATGCAAGGAAATATGAACACTCACAGCCTCTTTTGCAAAAGTAAATGCGGCAGGCGCTTGACTTGTAGGCCACTGTTGCAGCAACAATGAGGTCCCACAGTTTGCAAATAAGCGGCAGCAACGGAAACGGGGTGGTAGTTAGCCGCAAGCGGTCTGACAACAAACCAAATACATATAACCGGAATGCAAAGCAAAACTAATATCAACAACAACAACAACAACCACAAGCCACATTCAACACCAAGCCACGTAAAGTAAATGTAATAAAGTAATTTTATGAGCAGAAATGTTGGAAACAAAATGCAGTCAAGCAATACTCATGAAACGTGTAGGTAACGCATAAAATGCCACACTGCTGCTGGCTGCTTGCATTCACAACTCGGACACAGATTGGTCTATGTATGAGTACAAACATAGATCATCTAGTGGCGCGAGCGAACAGTTGTTGGTTTCCATTCGACACGCAGCACCACAGCTCTGCTGCACATCTTCCAGCCTTCAATTAATGTTAAAATAAACGCCGAAACATAAATGATGACACTTTTGCATTTGCGCTAATTTTCCTGCTAATAAAGCGTGAAAGGCAACCGGCCGTCCAGGCAGCGAACAAAGTACACAGCACCCGCCGCCCAACACGCAGAGCACAGGCATTCATTGAGAGCACCAGTGGAGTAGAGGACAGAACGGACATGGTCAGCTGGTGCAGCCAGTTGACCAGTAACCGGTGATCAGTGTTAAACACGCGCCGAAGGGAATTCGACCAACTACACACATAAATATATGCACATATGTGCTTGGGTATCTATTAGGGATGTTAATTTTTTCGTTTTTTACGATCCCGGGATTTTAGACATGTCGTTATCACAATCCCGGAATGCTGGGATTAGTCCCGGGATTTCGATATTCATTACTTTTCAACAACTTAAATCAAAAAAATTGCCTCTATATTGTTTGCGAAGCTCTCATACCATAAAATAAATAATAAATAAATGGGTTTGAAACCTATTTTTTTATGTACACCTTGTAATTTCAAAAATATGATTACATCCAAAAATTATTTAAAAAATTCATTGCAATGTAGAATAAAAATATGGGTCCCAAATGAAAGGGGAAATTTCTTAGAAAAAAAAATTACATTTGTTTGGATACACAAGGACGAATAGGTAATTTCTTAAGCTGATAAAGTTAGAAGGAGGAAATTCGAGGATGTTATCGAGTTTATATAATATATATTGCGAAATTTCAAGAATAAAATTTTAAAAGGACATTTTCAATACATACCAGTCCTTATGCACCAAAAAGTGAATCTATTCAAATTCTACAGAATTTCCTCTTTAATTTGATACCCATACTTCTTCTCTGAGCACATTTCTCTGAATTTTTTAAATCGTTTTTGAATTACTGGCGTCAGCGTGAAAAACTAAAAACGCAATTTTACTATATTTGCCACATGGCTTCGCGAATATATTGATATTTGTGTTTAAAATTTACTATCGCGCGGTGTTATAAGTATAATGAGCTAGACATTTATAAAAAATATTAGTTATTGAATAAAAAAAGAAATATAGCCAATACTGATCAAGAAAAGGAGTTTCTATTATTGCCATCAGTGCAAATTACAAATCCCGAAAACCCCAAGATTATTTGCCAAGAATCCCGGGATTTTCGGAACCTAAAAAAAGCTCGGGATCCCGGGATTAACATTCCTAGTATCTACATATTTACTTATA
>NW_023458562.1:18230521-18242919 GCF_013731165.1 Rhagoletis pomonella
TATATAGTTTCGTGGTGATGGTCGCGTGGTGTGCCAAATGGACTTTGTTTGTTGATCAAACTGTGGCAGCGCCAGCGCTCTGGCAGCCATTCAGGGCAACATGTTCCAGGAAAATTTTACAGCGGTACTACATAGTAAATAAATAAATGTAACCGCGGTTGTACATGTTTTTAATTTTTTTGTTTCGTTTTGGATTCCTGGTAGCTTGATCTGGTGTGAGTGTAAGCATAAAATTATAATTTATGTGCATACATACTACATGTATATCGTATATACGCCGCGGCTACGGCTGTACTCAACTCGAAGATACAAATCACCAAATGGGAGTTGCATATTTACAGAATTGATGTAACAAGTTGAGGGTAGAGATGTTTATGAATACTTAACACCCAAAAAAAGTAAAAACGGCGTTTCTGAGCAATTTGAAAATTGAAGTCGAAAAATAACTGAACTAAGGTAGACTCAAAATAAATTTAATTGAATCGATTAAAAAAAGTGTCACTAAATGCTTTGGCAAACAAAATTTCAATAATTGATAACTTTTGTAAATACGGCAAATAAATGAAACAAAACTCAATTCATAAGCAATCGATTTAATTTTGCAAATTGACAAATCAAATTTTTCGTTTAGATTTAATTAGTTTTATTTTTTTTTTTATTTTTGACCGACTTCAAAAAAATTGTCTACCGCATAACTTCGGACCACGCCAACCGATTTCTAAAATTCTTTATTTTTAAGGAATGGTGGTACATCAGAGATTGGTCGCATACAAATTTGGTTTAGCTCCGATCATTACATCATGAAGAAATTAACGGTACTCTTGCGTTTTTATATCAGAATTGAAGTCGGTTTGGTTTTTTGCACGGTTTAACAAAACTTGAACGAGTTTGATCTCGAAAGTGGGATCAACCCACCTTAAAGATTTCATGCTGATTTAAAATCTATTTGCAAAATGGAAAATGGCCACAGTGGCCAATTTGAAAAATTTAAAAAAAAATGTCTACGTAGTTTTTTTTTTTAACAAAAAACTCGAGTATTTGTAAAAATCAGAACCTTGTAGCAAAGATTTTTTTTCACCGCTCCGCTCTAGTTCCGCTCCGGTATTTAATTTCGCAGCGAGCTGCGGTCTTAGTTCCGCCCCCACTCCCATAAAAAAGTTTTTTTTTTTTTTTGGATTTATTTACTTACTTACATATCGAGCCTAAATGGCTGTTTGCAGCTCTCAAGAAAAACGCAAAATTCATATAAAATTACGCACAAGAAATGAAATAGAAATGTTTTTCTCTCAAAATTTGTTTAATCAGTTTGCAGTTCCCAATAAAAAAATGCTCGAATATTTATTTCTTCGAGAAAATTTACAGCAAACGCAGAGTACTTTTTCAGCCAACAGGAATAATGAAAAATATTTCTTGTGATTTTTCTTGAGAGCTGCAAACAGCCCATTAAACGCCAAAGAAACGTGGGCGATTTTTTTGATGCAGCGATTTGAAAAACTATCCGCCATATCGGGTCCGACATTTTGAAATTGTGAAAACTAAAACTGGATTCGTGATCAGCGACCCCAAAAACTGAAACTCATTAATAATAATTTTCAAATGAACCCAAGTAATATTTTAAAAATTACCCGCCATATTGGAATTTCGAAAAACGCTACACGGCATTTTATTAAAACTTTTAAGACCTTGCCAGCTTTTTGACACTGCCTGTCGATGGGCAGAGAATCAGAAGGCAGAAGGAGGCCTGGGACATGAGAACTCAATTCGATTTTATGCTGTTGGCTCCAAATTAGATAATAGACTATGTGAAAGAGTATAGCTGGGTAAGTCGAGTTGAACGAGTTGCTTCGTTCCCCAGATCATTGGAATATTTTTCATGCGAAATTTTCGACTAGCTAGCTATTGATAGTGTGCGTCTAAGCTGCCACAACAATTAGGGAACGTACCCATACTACGTGACCCACTTTTCGCAATTTTTAACCCCCCCTCGGCATAAAGGGTACTTTTGCCACCTTTTTGACCGGCCTAGAAGAGGTTAGGCATACCTTGCGTTTCCTGCGTGCCCATGATCGTGGAGCTATTGCCAAAAGAACCACAGCCGTGCGCTCTTGTGGCCAGAGTGGGACGTGAGGAAATAGTATTAGATTCACTCGCTAACTAAAAGGGAAATATCATTAGCTATCGGATTACTTTTTGGAGGCATTCTTTTAAGGAACCACGCAAAATGGTTAGGAGTACTTCATAAAGACTTGTGTAAAGCCCATTATTTCTTCAATTGTTCTGGAAAAGTTTACCAAACTCATTTTTGCCAGTGTCGTATAGTTCCCTATCAATATACATACATATACATAGGGCAGAAGACTGGGTTACTTGTGCTTCCACTCTCACTTATCAGCATCTTGGGATCTTGATACGGGCAAAAAATCTCTGATATGGTTAAACGGGCGAGCATTTGGGTGCAGTAGAGTGCAGACGGTGCGTAGATAATGGATAATGATGCAGGACCACAAGCCAACGTAAATATGTACGTAAATTCATGCATGCATATGTATGTACATATTTACTTTTAAGTACGAAAGTTTAAGGCATAAGGCTGAGTCCGAAAGCTACTTGGCGAAAAGGCTTGAGTAATAAGAATGAGGAAAACAACACAAACAAAACAACAGTAATTTAAAATTCGCGTAAATATAAGATTTTGCTTAACTGGAATGAGTTGCGAGAAGTTCGATAGCAATGGAGCACAAACAGCCACTCCAGCTCCAGCTCCAGCTCCAACTGCACCAGCAGTCATTCACCGTATCGACCCCTTTAAAGCAAACGCAAATAAGTAGAAGGCAGCGTAATAATAACAACGCAACAGTGTGGACAGTTAATAAATAGGCCTGCAAATTCAAAGAAGTTCCAGTCAATTGCACTGTTATCTGTGGCGGCACAACAAAACCCATGCATACATACACAAGCACCAAACAAGTTGACAGTGGGACAATAATGGTACAGCAACAGCAACAAGAACAAGTTTGACGACAGCACAAAAACAAATGAGCTACATACAACAGCATTGAGTTGTTGTGTATACTTTACAGCGCATCTTGTTGCCTGTTTTTGTTTGTTTTTATTGCTTTCTGGCGGCTCTTCTTTTTTGCCACCATTGTTGCTGCTCCTTTAGTCGTGGCTTTAGTTGTCGCTGTGCCTACTACATACTTGTGCTTACTTCAAGCAGCGACTACGGTGTCATCCTTCCACTTGGGGTATGCAATGATTTCCAAGAATGATCAACACTTTGCAAGTTCCTCTTACTCCTGCTGCTGCTGCTGCTGCTGCTGCTCCGCTAAGCGCACTGGCTGGTGATGCGGCGGCAACACTTTAAAATTTATTTACTTCACCCAAGCAAAGCAAGCAGCAAAAATTAAAGTCGCAGTAAAAAACTAAAACACCATCTGCGTCGTAGGCTCACACTTTAGCTGGGTTGGCTGGCTTGATATCTACTCGCACTTGCCGCGCTCCAAGCTTTACTTACTAACGCCCATAGCCAGCTCCTCAGCGGTGTTGGCTCCTTTGCCAGTGCTGCGCTTTTGCTGATTTTGCTTGCACTCACTTATTGCATCTTAGTTTCACCAATTCCTTCTCTCCTTCTTCATATATTTTTTCGTTATATCAAGCGCTCACAGCTGGCAAAATTATGTACTAATTTGAAATATTTTACTTTGCCCTTTTTATTTGTTGTGTGCCTTGCCGTTTTTGTTGTAGTGGTTGTTTGTTGTGTTCGTATTTAATATTGTGCCACTTGGTTTTTAATTAAAATATAACTAGAACTGACCTTCGCACGCATCGGTGAATGAATTTGTGGAATTAATTTTTTTTACAGCCAGCATTGGAAGAAATATTTCAAGGTCTTGAAGAGTGGAATAATGAGTAGACTGATGATTTCAGCAGTGATTGCACTAAATGCTGATTAACGCTCGAATAGGTATAGTGCATTGGACTTTGAAAGCATGCATATAAGTCCATATGTTTCAACTATCAAAACCCGTGGCCTACATATGTATGTACATATCTTCATATGTACATTCATGTACATATCTACAAATCTTCGAAGAGGGTGCTAAATTACTTCATTCCCTTAGATAAGTTATAAAAAGGAATGAGAGCTTCCTTAATATTGATACCTTTGCTATTTTTATCGATACCATTACCGATGGTTTCTCTAGGTAATATAAAATATTTTTTAACAATATTATGAAATAAACCATTTGATTTTTAAATAAGTTTTTTTTTTTTTATTTTGTTATCGATTTAATCGATATAAATATTTATTTTGTTATGGTTATCGATAATTTTATAACAAATTTTAACGAGCTGCCTGTTTATTTATTTAACGCTGTATTTATAAAAGCCGTTATGAATGTAACGAAAGTACCGTTATCGAAACTAATTAAATTTTTTTTCTATTTCTATATATATCGATATTTTTCGATTAGCAGCTGATTTTTATTCATCGATAAATTGATAATTTTTTGTTAGAAAATATTGAGAGTTTATGATTGGAAGTGAATTCTGACAAAATTTTTTGGTTCCAAATAAACACGCGACCGCTTAATATTTGCCCCCCGCTTTAAAAAGCAGTCGTGATTATGTATGTATGTACATATGTATGTACGTAGGTTGCGATGCATTCGATTCGATTTCATTATTAGCCATATGGCACACATCGTTTCTCATGCCATTGGCGGTGCGCAGAAGACAGCATAATGACAGCTGCGTGAGTGTGGTCAAACAGTGGAGGCGGAAGCATTTCGTCAAAAATCAGTGTCAGTGTCGGAGCAATGAAGCGGAAATGGTTGGCATTGACATGGAAACAACAAAGACGAAGAGTACGACAGCAATGAAGCGCGATGTGTAGTAAAAGCGACAGACAAAAAGTTGGAATATAAGCTGGAGAAATTAATGAATTGGCCAACTAATAAAAAGGGCTTATTATTGCAATAGTTCCAAAGAGATGGAGCGCGCGGCTGATGAGCTGCAACTAGCAGCAGAAATTGAAATCGAAATAACGCTAAGAAATTTCTAATATTCGATGAAAGGCAAAGAGAAGCGATTGTTGGATTGATCACAAGTAGCGATTTAAGGCGGAAGAGGTCCGACAGCTGACCAGTAAGAGTGAATGATGTGAAGCGAAGGAGATTAGAAGGCGAATAAATGCGAGAAATTAATTATGGAAATGAAAATATGAGTGGATGGCGGGTGAATCGGTCGGCGGCCAAAAGTAAATCAAAAATCGGTGCTACTAAGTAAGTACATTGGGGTGGTCCGAAAACAATTAAAGTCGGAATTCGAATGCTCTCACGAACTAGGATTGTTCTATATCGAAAAATATGCCCCTATTTTTTTAATGAAAGAATATTTAGAAGTCAGTCAAAGTGCTCGAAGTATTTTATATGGAAAAAACTACTTTTCATAGAAATGGTATAGGATTCTTCAAAATCAATATTTTTCGATCGAAAAACTTCGGTTCTCTTCAGGAGACTTCCAATAATAATATCCAATTGTTTATTTAACCATTTTTTAATACTAACAATTTTTTATGGGGGCCCCCATTGTATTTTCAGGGGTTTTTGGCGGACTTATAAAATATAGTCACTATGAAAAAATGATTAAATAAACAATTGGGTATTATTATTGGGAGTCTTCCGATCGAAAAATTTTGTTTTAAAGGATTATATAAAATTTGTTTTTTTTTCGTATAAAATACATGAAAAATTCTGAGCGCCCTGAGCGACCTCTAAATAGTTTTTAATGGGAAAATAAAAAATAGGGATCTATTTTTTTCGGTGTAGAACAGTCCTATGGGTTAAGAGCATACAAATTTCGACTTTATTTTTTTTTTTACATGCAATTTTGGACCACCCTAATGTACATATTCGTATTTTATATATGAAATTTAATCATGCAGTTACTCTCAGACTGCTGTTGTTCTCAGTGCCGTTGACTGACTTTTTGGCGTAGTTGGCGGCGCATTCGAGTGTTGAGTAATGAATGCTGACAACTACCGCTAGCTGACAATCAAAAGCGCTGTGAAAAGCCGCTGAAGAATGCAGCGGATCAAAAGTTGCAATAAGTGTGGATAAAGGCAAATAAGCACCGCTTTCGAAATTGTGGCGAAGATTAAAAAAGTTTTTAGGCTGAGTGTGAAAGAAGAAAGAGAATGAGCTGGATAGCAGAATTTCCTGCAAGAAAATTTAATGCAAGCCATGCCCCTAAAATATTTGGATGTCCAATTTGTAATTTTTTACCAACTTGCATAATTGAACTACACGTTTGAGCGATAGATTTCTAGTTTCTCCACCCCAATTCATTATTTTCGTAACCATTGAAAATTCACTCAATTTATGTATATTTTTCCTACAGGGGTTCGCTTACACTTCGCACTCATTGTAGCCACTTTCGAATGAAAATGATTTTTCCCATTTCGCTACGCGCTTGAAGTGGCCGGAAAACTACGCGCATAACATTATTCGAGGCGATTGCGTGGCCATGACCGATGCCATGATTTAGATGAGAAAATGATGAGGATGATGAGTAGGAAAATAATGAAGAGAATGTGGTTGGCGGGAGTTGGAGTTGAAGGATGACGTTGAATATAATGCTGACTGCAATGATGAAGAAATACTAAGTGGGTGAAGACCGTGGCTGCTGCTGTTGTTGATGGAGATTTGAGAGTAGTATGATTGTTGTGGTGCAGCTGCCTAGCTCAATACCGGGCCGCCAGTGAAGCTTTCTGTTGTTCCGGATGCAATGCTGTTGATTATGCGGGGGGAAATGTGGGCTTCTGCTGCCACACCCGCTCGTCGCATTGCATAAAGCCACCACACAGTGCACAGTCACTAAGTGAGCAGCGTGGCGAATTTCAGGCCAAGCCATGCCATGCCACACGAACCGCTTTCTATGCATTTGCCTCGCTAGTAGATATCTAAGTATGCACAACATCACAAAAATTTGAGTGACAGTTGAATGATATAATGAGTACCAAGCAAAGATAAACGATGATCGTGGAGCGCTGATGTGCGCGTGATGGATAACAGCACCAGTAATCGTAGTAATGCCGCAACAAAATATTTAGGTGTCTTTGTATGCCACGTAGGAGCAGGCGTAGTGAGCCACAACAAAAAAAAATTTTTAAAAATACTCGAAAATGTTTTGTTATTGTTATTATGTATTTTTTTTGTTCGAATCAAAGTGAACAGTAATTTTCAAGCAGTGTGCAATATACATAAAAAAAGACTTTCCACTTGCATGCAAGTATCTACAAATGCATGTGTGTACATATATGTTTTTGTGGTTTGTTGCGGCCTGCTACAATACATTTCTATCAAAAGCGCTTCAGAAGTCGGTAGTCGTGTCTTTCTTCGCTCTTTTGTTGTTTTTTTTTGCTGGATGTTGTTATTGTTCTTTCACTTCTATTACACACCATCGCTTGGTCATGTTGCCGGCCACCGTCCACGCATTTATTGTCAACTATTCATTACATTTCCAGTTGGAATGTTTCTATTCAAAACTGCTTTTTTTAATTTTTGAAGTGTTCGTGTTCACCATTTGATGGCAATGATGATTTTTCAAATAAATACACAAACACTTTAGTAAAGTGATAAATTTTAATAAACAATGCGTTTAAAATGTGCTACACGAATGTGTGGGGTGCAATGGCACTCAAAAGAAAGAGTTGGTTAGCTTACGAAAAAATGTTGCCTGTTAGTTTAAAATAATTTTAAAAATATTTCCAAATTTCAAATTAAATCTAAAAAGCAAAGATAAAAACGAGAAATATAAGTGCGCTTGGGCCACACTGGAGAAGTGAAACTTACGTTACATATCTACATAATAACCATACCCAATATACATAACCAATATAAATATATGTACATTAGGGTGGTCCAAAAATGTGTATGAAAAAGTAAAGTTGTCATTTTTATGCTCTCACTCGCTTTGTTCTATATCGAATAAAATATACCTATATTTTTTACTTTGAAAAAAAAAAAAAATATTTAGATGTCGCTCAAAGCGCTCTAGTTTTCCATGTACATATCGTCGTTTAAAGTACAAAACTGCGTATCGTCATTGCGGTACAAACATTGGCTGCCAAAAATTGGATTTGGTCACACAAGCTCTTGGCTCAATCCTTATCCATTCGTCCTGAAATATACTAACTAGAAATGCGTTTGCTTTATAAAAAAGAGAACCATTTTGAAATATGAGTGTTTTTACTCTCTAGGAAATTATTTATGCATTCTCACATACGCGGTTTTGCATTTTGCTGATACGCGGTTTTGTACTTTAAACGACGATATGTATTTTATATGGGGAAAAGGACTTTTCGTGGAAATGGTATAGAATTCTTGAAAATCAATATTTTTCGACCGGGGCAACCCTGTTCCTTTTCATGAGGTTCCCAGTAATATTACCCAATTATTAATTTAACCATTTTTTTCATAGTAACTATATTTTATAGGTCCGCCAAAACCCCCACGAAACCCAATGGGGAAAAAATAAAAAACTTTTTATCGATTTTGTTATCGATATTTTTATTGATTTGGTTATCGATATTTCTTGATTTTAGTATCGATAATTATCGATTTTGTTATCGACATTTATCGATTTTGTTGTCGATATTTTTAGCGATTTTGTTATCGATATATTTATCCATTTTGCTATCGATATTTTCATCGATTTTGTTATCGACACTTTTACCGATTTTGTTATCGAACTTTTTATAGGTTTTGTTATCGATATTTATCGATTTTGTTATCGATATTTTTATAAATTTTTCTATCGTTGTTTATCGATTCTGTTATCGATATTTTTGTTGATTTTGTTATAGATATTTACTGATCTTGTTATCGATATTTATCCATTTTGTTATCGATATTTTTAGCGATTTTGTAATCGATTTTATAATTGATTTTCTTATCGATAATAACATTGCTATACATATTTATATAGATAGAAAAAGGACAAAAAATATAACCTTAAAAATTAAGATTTTTTTTAACCTACTATCAATTTTAGTTGAGTGTACGACACTCTCTCCAATTTTGAAGACATTCATTGGACTGCATATTAAAATATTTAATTTCAGACTTTTGTTGAGACATGTATATACATATTTACATAAATAAGTATGTACATTGCACACAATTCACCCTTTTTCTTGGTTTGTTGTTCGCGTGCATTGCAATTCGCCACGCTTACTTATCAAGTGCACTGTTAAAGAGCGAATCACACAGCTGCACACTTTTGACCCAAGAATGAGTGGGGGGCAAAGCAACAAGCAATACGCACTCTAAGAAGTGAGATCGCATGTTGCACACATGTTAAACAACAAAACATTTGATGGATGCTTTTGAAGTGTCAGCAAGTAACAAGCAACAAACGGCAGCAACATCAGCACTTGTTGTCTGCGCATGCGCGCCCGCACATTTGCACACTCATGGCGCACAAGCACATATATATGTAAGTATATATGTACATTTGTAAGGCCACATTTATCTTTTCACGAAATGAATGCATGAAACGCATGCCAACACTTTTTTCCTTTGAATTTGTTGTACTTTTGTAAACTTTTGAAAAGCCCACTCAGCGCATGATTTAAAGCAAATCACTCGTAACCATCTCTTACTAAATGTGGTACAAATAAACAAAATGAAAATGAAATATACTTCATATTTAGCGCGCAGCAAAGAAACGCAACCTTGTGGTTCATAATGAAGTGAAAAATAAATAAATAAACAAAAAGGTGCTGCGAGCACAAATAAGTAGGCAGTCGCTTGCTTGACTATTGAAATGAAATTATTATAGTAAATTAATGAAATGCGAATAGAAATTTGAGAAATTTGTGATAACAAGAGGTCAAATACATTTTAAAAAGTCTAGAGATATGTAGCTCTATCAGCTGTTATCAGCGCTAGAAATACGATAGCTTGATTTTTATTGGTTGTACGCTAAAGTTTTGAAAAGGCCGTAGGAGTGTACATATCGTTACCTTAATGCACAAAGGTGCTAACCAACAGATTTTCTAGTTTACAGGAAAAGCAAAAAACATTTTAAAAATAAAATCAAAAACAGATAGGGCCTTTTTAAAAAGAGGCGTATAACTCTGTTGATTTTTGGTACTAATACTATACAATTTTAGGTGAAGGCGTATTTTAATAAATCTTATCAAAATGTGTCCAAAATCAGTTTCGAAAAAAGTGTTGCTTAGGGCCTTTGTGAATTAAGGTAACGATATGTATATATGTATGTACATATATCTGCGCAACACTAACGTCAGCCAATTTTTTTATGGCACGAGAAGCAATTGTTTCTTAATCAAAACTTTTTACTGCATAGTTTGTTGGATGATTTATGATGTCATAAATACCTGTGATTCTGAATCTAAGGGTAAGTGATACATGCGTATGTGTGTATGTATGTATAACAGCAATTGGCCTACCGTTTTTTTTTTCTTCCGATAAGATATGTATTTCGGCTTATCTTCCTTTAAACTATGTAATTTGCTATACCGAACCAATAAAGTGAAATGTGGCTACATGCGGCTTCTCTTTGGAAAAGTTAACATCCCTAATATGTACATACATATAAATACATGTGGACTTTGATAAATATGCATATCGTTATATACATAACATATAACTTTGTGCGTAACATAATTCTTTTTCTCGTTTTTTTTTCCTTCATTTAATTATGTAATTATGTCAGTTAATGATAGTTTAAACAACGGCTTGCCATGTAATAAATGTAATAAAAACTGATATGTACGCCACATATGCATTTACATACATACATACATACGCAAAAATTTTACATAAAACTAGAGCCAGCATAGCGAAATTAAAAGGTGCATATTTTAAAATTTTATGGCAATCAAACAGAAAATGAGCTACGACGAGCGATTGCATTAGCCATGAACTGTGAAGGATTACATACAAATGTACTTGTTTGCATCTGTGTGTGTGTGTGTGTGTGTGTGTGCATGTGGGCTCCTTTAACATACGGAAATGATGCTGATATTAATTAACGCAAACAAATAAAGTGACTTAATTAGTTCCATCCGTATGCAACGCCAAAAGCCATAAATGTGATGTTGAAAGTGGATACCAACAAAAACAAAAGACAAACAAAAAATTAATGTCACATTTAACGCTTTAATGGCGGTGTGTTGAAGTACTTACATAGAGTTAAAAACGTGGTGGAACGTAAGCTGAGAACATCGTATTGGACACCAGAAAGGATATTCTACATTGTACATATGTACATATATGTATGAGCAAATATCAAGAGTTGTTAACTTTTTGAAAATAAACGTATTTTTGGTCGAAAATGGAGGCACACTTAACTTAGAAAATCACTTCACTATCACTTTCGAGCGCTTTGTTCCCACTTCATTACGCTTATCTCCTCATCTAGATTAAGTGCAAGCATGTGAGTATCGTATATGAGTTCATTAGTTTGCATTATTGTTCGACAAAATGCATCACCAGTATTACGCATTGTGCCAGTGTTCCCTTCGTATCCCTAATGTACTCTATCTCGACGCATGCTACCAGATTTTCATCTTCGTGTCTGCACGAACCAACAACAGTCTTGAAACCATTTGACTGCAGTATCTATTATTTTCTGATGGGATGAAAAAAACCTGCTTAATTAATAATTTCTTAGAAATACATTTTACAATTTTAAACTTTGTTCTATCGACCCATCCATAAATCGACCCTGATCGCACTCCGACTCTTTGCGTTATTTACACACGTTCGCCATCTTGCAATATGTTTTTGACAAGCATCCTTACTTTCAAATATACTAAGTAAAATAATTCGCAGACAATGTTTTACTTGTATGTAGATTTAGCACGCCATAATTGCCACCATCGTTAGAGGTTTTTGTTTTGCGAACGCGAACAACTCGAAATTAATTAAAAACGCCCACATCTCATCGATAAATCAACAGCGAAGGAATAGCGTACAGCAAAATGCAACAGTGGAGTGCGAGAAAAGGTAGAGACAGCGCCGAGTTGTGTAGATGACGAGCGGTTTAGACAAGAGCATCGGGACTCTGCGGTGGAATGTTGAGACATGGAAGCACATGTTATAACATGCTGCATATGCTACATGTCATATGTGAAATTGCGCGTTGTGGCACGAGGATGCGCCAGCAGGAGTAAGGACTCAGCGGTTCATTTAACTGAACAGCAACAGCTTCAGCAATGGCTGCGAAATTTTAAGACAGCTACTACCAGCGAAAATTAAACTCACCGAGAAAAATAAACGATATCCTCAAACCGCAAAATATAACAGAGAAACACTAAATTGACGCGTGGCAGCGGTGCGTGGTTTCGAGTGCTGGGCAAATTT
>NW_023458562.1:18243019-18251521 GCF_013731165.1 Rhagoletis pomonella
CATTTTATTTGCATACACTGAGGTATTTCTGTGTTATTTAATTTTAAACAGTTTTCGAAAGAATGCATAAAAATCTATACATATGTACATTAGGGTGGTCCAAAAATGCATGTGAAAAAGTAAAATCGGATTTTTTATGATCTCACCCTAGGATTGTTCTATACCGCAAAAAAGTATACCCTTATCTTTTTATTTTGATATCAAAAAATATTTAGAGGTCGCTCAAAGCGCCCAAAGTTTTCCATGTATTTTGTATGGGGAAAAAACAACTTTTCGTAGAAATGGTATAGAATAGTTAAAAATCAATATTTTTTACCAGAGAACTCTGCTTATCTGCAGGAGATTCCCAATAATAACACCCAATTGTTTATTAAACCATTTTTTTCATCGCAACTATAATTAATAGATCAGCCAAAAACCCACAAAATCCTCGAAAAATGCGATGGGGCGAGCAATAAAAAATCGTTAGTGATAAAAAAATGGTCAAATAAACAATTGAACGTCTCCTGAAGAGAGCCAGAGTTTTCCGATCGAAAAATATTGATTTTAAAGAATTCTCTACCATTTCTACGATGAAAATTATTTTCCCATATAAAAATACATGCAAAACTTTGAGCGCTTTGAGTGACCTCTGAATATTTTTTGATTTCAAAATAAAAAAATAAGGGACCCCCCTAATGTACTCAGCTCATGCGTGCCTCTTTATGAACTTTACGACAGGGCGTGTATTTATTCCCTATGCGCGCCCTGTGGCTGTGCTGGCGCCAGTGTTAATGTCATTTGGCGCATTTTACGATATTTTACTACGCCGCCTGAAATCAGCGCCACATTCCAAAACGTTTTCAAGCGAGCGTGTGTGTGTTTGGCTCGTTTTGACAGCAATGAAATGAGTTTAGTCGATTAATACTGCAGCTTTTGGCATTTTAAAATTTTTTCAAAAACTTTGTAAGGATCTGCTACTCGACATTTGTTTTTTTTTTCCTTTTCATTTCGTAAGAATTCAGCTTTGACTTAATTTTCTTTTGACTGCTTTGCGACAGGTTAATACGCTTTTAGCTTTATGCACATACTTACACTTAACGCGGCTGCTCTGACAGCTGTAAGCGATAAGCTAAAAGTTATATTTGTGCTAAAGCAAAGGTACGATTTCCAAAGACTGGTCTGTACGTTCGTTTTGGTGATATAAATAATACCACTGCAGTGGCTTTGAAGTGGCTTTGCTTTAGAGCCACTTTGGAAGATATAAAAGTTTGGAGTTGAGAGGTTTTGACGGAGGATACATATGTACATATGTATGTAAATTCAGTGTTTTTTAAATATTCGTAATGTTTTTCGAGCTAATTTTTTTGTTTTTTTTTTTCTATAAAAACACCATCAAAGCTTTAACCACAGTTTCAAACTTTATAAAAAATTGAGGAAAATTAAACAAATTTTCATCGAAATTTCAACTTTCTAATCTAAGTCTTTAGAGCATTTTCTGGGTACGCAGTTTTATTGCCCATACATTCTTGCCTAATTAAGTGAAAGTTTCAAGCGGCTAAAAAATCGCGTTGATTTTTGAAAATTTGTTTGGTGACTACAAAACCTGGCGTTGATTTTTGAAATTTTGTGACTAACGGTCTCCAGCGTTTTATCTCATAAGAAATTTATGATTGTATGGAAAAAAATGCGAAAATTCATCACAAAAATTTTTTTTCAAAAACTATTCCATACAAGCATTAATTTGTTATGAAATAAAATGCTAGAGACCGTTCAAACTTCAAAAATCAACGCCAGGTTTTGTAAATTGCACTTGTTATGTGTATAAAAAAAAAAAAGAAAAAAGTCTAAAAAAAAAATCTCAAAAATCAAAGCGAGTTGAGGGTCCAGTTATAGGAACTAGCATTGAATGTCGTCATTTAAGTACTTTGAATAAATATACGGAAATAAAGTGGTCTATAAAAAAATTGTTCAGTTATGTGTTTCTGCATTGAAACTTTGTACTCAAATATTTATATAATTTTTGTCTTGCCGGTCAATGTAAACAATATAATTTTGTCCGAATAGAGGATAAACACAAGAAAGTTTGTGAACTGGAGTTTATAGTATGGACGACGAGATCTTGTTGTCGTTGAATCACTGTAAACGAGAGAACAACTGTCACTTTGACTGCACACCATTCAGTGAAATTAATTCACCTTAATTACATTTACATACATAACGACAAAAATGGAAGGCAAGATTTCTTAAATATTTCACGAAAAGATGCGTGCATTTCTATGAGAGATAAAACAATTTTTAAAATACATTTTAAGAGCTTTACCAAAAAATTAATGCTGAGACCTGGAATTTTTGTCGAATATTTATTTTAAGACATTCTTTATAATTAGCCAGAATTCGGTGAAATTTTAATTAAAAACTCACAGCTACGTACGCTTGTCGCCTATACTTTTCATTTACTAAAAGCGCTTAGAAGCTTATGCACCCAAACAAAGAAAATAATTATCAAAATTCGTAGTACTGAAATGAAACGATGCAAGTAGGCGAAACTAAAGAAGAGTAGAAAATGTCCTATATAAGCAAATAAATAAAAACAAACTAAGGTACGACAAAGCGTTTTGAATTGATGATGAGCAAAGTGCTACTGAGCTTAAAATAAATAAACACATTTTAAGTTGACACAATGTGGGTAGCTGAGGCAATAGCAAAGGGGAAGTAAGGAGAGAATGACTACATTGAGCTAAATAAGAAAGTTGGAGAAAGATGTAAGCAAAGCACTAAATAAGGTCTTAGCCTGCCTTTAAGTAAATATGAAAGGAGTAGACGCAAGGGGTAGGCAATCGCGACTTCAGCTTAATTTGTTGCTGCTAAACTGGTAGGCAGTTAGAGTTAGCTGGCAGCCTGAAAGCACAGAAACAGCATCGGCATTTGAATGCCATTGAGTGTTGGCTAAATAAAAAAAACTTCAGCCGAAAAATGCGCGCCCACTCGACACTTCAAGCATCGCTAAGTGAAAAATAACAAAAGAGACATATCTACATGGGACCGCGAAAATGCGTAGAAAATTTTCCACGTGTGCATTCATCGCTTGCCACCGCTTGCTGTGCGTGTGGCCACATAGGCGTACGGGTGGTATGAGTGATATTACTTCATCGCGTGTGCTCGCTTGGCCTTCCACCTGCGTATGCTGCTGGGCTTCTGTGCTTTTATTGCTTACTCTATTCCTCTGTCGCTGAATTATTCGCCCATTTCAATGAATGTGAGTCAATTGGCTATAAATATAAATTAAAAACAGCTAGCAGCGCTGAAAGGAAAAGATTTTTGCAAGCGTTTCTAACGAATAGCTAGTGGCTTCGCCCCCAACATCTTTACATGGGAAGCGGCACCGGGAAAAAATTATGTTAATAAGCTTAACTGTTTTCAATTTTCCGCAGCTGCTTAAACACTTTCTTTAGTGGTTGATTTTGTGCGGATATTTTTGACTATTCACTGTCACTGTCGCACACAAGCATAAAAATGCGTGTCTCCTCATTCTTTATTTGCTTTTAAAAAAAAATTTCTCGTTTGGTTTTTATTTTTGGTTCATTTTCACTTCGTTGAATGGAAACTAACACGTGTTCTGAATTTGGCTAAGATGATAGGAAGGACTACGGAAGTTTGCCATTAAATATTGCTTAAGGAAGTGTGTAATTCCAAATTGTTTAAAGTTCTCTCGTTTTTAATGTTTTTAATTATATTTTTAAGGTATTAGCTACAGTAACACGCGTCACAGCAGGGGCAAAGGCAGCTGCTGTGTGCTGCATATTTTATTTGCTTAAAATAGTTAATAATTCCTTATTACAAAACCCAATAGTGGTTTGTCCTTGGCGCTAAGAACTAGTATGATAAAGGAGACCGTAGATGACGAAGGGGAGGCTACAATAATTTTCATTTGGATTTGGGCATTGGCTAGTTAAGATGGATAATGGGCACGAGTGTATAAATTTAACTAGTATTTTACGAAAATATTGCTGTATTTGGCAAATCCAAGAAATAGTCAATCAAAAACGGAAAAATGAGGGAAATTCAAATTTTCGGTTTTTTTATAAATACTATTATTATTAATACAATTCGGTCTAGAGCGTAGCTATCTTTTCTTAAGAGCATTTTCGTTGATAGCGCCAGGATTGAATTTGTCATTCGACAGCCTTGAAAGTGTAACCTTCGCGGACACAGGATAGGTTGTCCTCAAAGAAGTGTATCTTCTAAGAGCCTGAATTGGCAACAGAATAATAGTTTCCCTTTGAGATAAAACATTTTGGTGTTGGGAAAATTTCCATAAATGAGCTACTTTCTAGCAGTGCCTGTACTGGCTTTATGCTACAAAATCCTACCTAGAATAACCACGCCTGTTGCTGGAAAATTTTTCCTGAGAAGCGTTTTCTTGATACCGCCATGACATGCTCTGGCAAGTGAAAGCCATACAATAAAAACTATCAGGGCACTGGGTATTTGCTCCGTAACTAAACTTTTTGTAGCAGATGTTAGACTAGCTGTAGCATACTACAACTCACCAGAGATCTTCATTTGTGCAGCTGGACAGATTATCTCGAACAAAAGTTATTTCCCTTAGTTCCCGGACTGGCTCTAGAGCTCAACAAATTCACTTAGCCAACTGGCACTAGTGCTGGCTATATATAGTGGTAAATTTTTGAAGGTATGAAAATTCTGATTAGTAATTCGATTGGTCACTAGACGGAAGCTAATCAGAATCACTGGAAAATGGCTGCTTGGAGCGAGTGTTACCTCTGTGACTAGCGCCTCGATTGTTTTCCTTGCCGGGAGCTATACTGAAGCAAGCAAATCTGACTCGAGTCTGTCCAAAATCGAGATTTATTTCCGGCACACTTATCACTATCACACTTATTTGAGAAATCTGATATGCTCTCTTGCTTCTTTAAACAATGCTCTGAATTGCCTTAGTTTTGAGTACTATATTTAAAAAAAAATAATACAACATTGCTTACAAAAAATAAATTTTCTCAACGGCAAAGAGAGTAATGTCCGCAATGTAATGTCCGGAAGGAACATATACAATTATTTTAAAGTTAGTCCAATCTTTAGTTTGCTTTTATAATACAATACGGGATTTTTCCCTTTTTACTTGAGTCATCCTTTATATCTGGCACTTCGTTTGTAACAGATTGACCTACACAGCCATTTTTTCACCCAAGTGTTCCTAAAAACGGTTAACAAATAAATTTAATATTCACTGCTTGACTCAAGGCGGGTTGTCATTCCCTTACTGAACTTCTGCTTACACGGTTCATTATTATTTCTATAAACCCTGTTTATTATAAATTTTTTTTATGATTGCTTTATGTCGACTTAAAACTTTGTCATAAATAAGTAGCAACTGTATATATACCTACTTCAGCTCTCTTTTTCTGCAATCTTTCCACCTTCCATTTGCTCATCCTCAATAGCCTACATACTCTCTGCCAAAGCGCGTTGGTGGCAGCAAATCACGGAAACATATGTATATGTGCCTACCTATAAAATACTTATGCATGCAAATAAACAAAAAATAATAACACACTTTGCCGCCAATAAATTGCTCGAGGTCCAATTTAGGTAACGATTTCGTTGTTTATATTAGACAAATGTTTTTTTTTTTACGGGCATTAAAACCTTCCTACTTGTTTTTCGTTAAGCTGTTGCAAGACTGACCAACGTGATTTTTTGTTTGTTATTTTTTACCTTTTCTTTATGTTGGCCTTTGGCTATGGAAGCTATCATTTACACGCGTAATTTATTTGATAATATGCAAAAAATCGTGTTAGTGAAGTAACCAAGGAACAAAACACGAAAATAGCAAAAGCAAATAAAATAAGCACAAACACAGACAATAATGTTGTGGTGCGAGCATATTGTTCAAACGAATGTTGGATAAAAAAAAAGTTAGAAAAAAGTACTCATTATCCACTTACTGCTCACATTACAATTTTTTTTCACATTAGGCAAAACATACATTTGTACATGCATACATACGTAGGTATGTAGTTCTTCCAACCGCCGCACTCTACACACCAATAATCACTGCTTACTTTCAAGGCTTTAAATCAATTTTTAAACATTTATTCTCATGCAGTGCTTTCATTTGAGTTGTACGCTGTTGTAGCTGCTTTTTAATTATCGACTAGTGTTCTAAGCTCTTTATTATTCATTGCAGCCTTTATTCTAAGTTTGAACCCCTTTTTTCAACATTTTTTCGTGCTTTAATTTACCTCACTAACATAAGCATAAATCGATACTCAAAATACAAGCAAAAAGGAAATTAAAGCCAGCATCCAAAATTTAATGTGAATAAAAATTTTACATGCAGCCACCGGCGTAATAGGATCAGGTTTCAAAAGAAACAAAGCCACAGACGCGTTTGGAATTTTTGTAATTCTTTCTGCTCTGGATACTGGCAGCAGAAGCGGGTGTCCATTTCAGCATTGTTTTGTGCGCGAGCTGAAAGGTGTGAGCAATATGAGACTTTGATGCTCACTGTCTGGGCATCTGTCTGTCTGCTGCTGACTGCAATTAAGGAATTTTAGGTAATTGAATGTAAATAAGGCAAGCGTGCATTTTTAGAAAGAGAGATTTTGGTATTATAAAATGTGAAGAACTGTTAAAAACGAACTGCTCTATGAGCTAGCGTTAAAACCTTTTGAAGTTACTTAAAGAGTTGAAGCAGATTCAAGAGAAGAAATGCACTGAAGAAGAGCTGGTTAAATCTGTTTTATCCACTATGTTACTACCCACACAGAGTCACCGGATAGAGCTGGTGAGCGCTGTAGAGCTAGTAGCCATTAATTTTTCAACAAAAGGATTGGCAAAGTGACATTTATATTCACTTGCTTCACTATTTTCTATTTTTTACTTTGATTACTTTTTTCAGTGCCAACTCACCCCTTAACAGTGCAGCGAATGCTCATCTCAGAGCTATAAAGCTACATAAATTCCTCCTTGATAACTCCGCTCAGTTCTTAGCTATCTTTCAATGTACTAAAGTAAGGGTTAGAAATCCTAGAGATTTTAGTGCGCTTTTAAGGTTTCTTCATTTGTAAAGCTCCCACAATTTTTCCATATGTAGATTACGTAGACTGAAGTGAATTCCTCTATCCAATTAAATAGAGAAGCACGTTAAGACCCTTAAATACCATCGTTATAGCGTTTTAAGAGCCGCGTTTCACTCTTTTCGTTAAAACTGATAACACGAAAAAAAAATCCAAGATACTTGCAACAATTTTGTCAGCCTCACAACCAAGAAAGCTATTTATGTTGAAGTGAACATCTCTAAACTGGGCTCGAGGAAAACTGATACAGAGGTAAGTTAGTTAAGACTTTCCATTTCCTCTCTGACAGTAGTCATTACATGATAATCCCATTTTGCTAGGAAATCACCAATTAAGCAGTAGTCAGTTGTAATTCCGGTCTCACTCCATAGTAGAATGAATGAAGCTTGATTAGCGGTTAGTATATTTTGGTGACTAATTTTTACTTCTCTGCTTTTAATTGGGAAAGATCGAAACAAGGAAATGCCCTCATAGAGAATGACTTTGATATCAGACTTTAATTCGCCAGACCGGCCACTGCGTAAATGCCTGCCGCTCGCTATGACCAGATTGTTTCTATGACTTGCAAGAAACACTATTTGGTTAGCAAATTCTAAAAAGCTAACTTTTCTGATTAAAATTTTTGCTGGGGTTCACAGTAGTCCAGGAACTTGAAGTCCATCTAACTATTAGAGAAAAGCGGTCTAAAGAAAGAGTCGATAAGCCAGTGTTTATCTCCTTATCTGGGCTACGCATTCAGCTTAGAAATCGCGCCTTCCACTTTTAGATTTAATTTACGACTATCTGTGTATTTATATACATATACGTATGTTTGGTTATAAAAAAATCTTTTAAGACCAATATCGAGTCATTCTTCTTGTTTCTTTTAGAAGATAGTCATTTGGAATTTTTGGAAAAGGTCTACAAGAAAGAGGTTCAGTAGGGTTTTAAAAGCTCTTGTGTCTGTGAAATGTGACGCTTCCGCGATTAGATAGAGTAAGGGACCAAATTATGAGAAAGGGCATACAATTGCTGGGTTTTGACGGTATTTTTTCCTGCCGCAGCTTTGCCGCTCCCCTGGCAAGACAGTTGAGCTTTTCTTAACGGCGAAGAATTTCACTTCTGTTGAGTTAAAGTGCGATTTTCTCGGCTGCCTTAGCACTCACTGAAAATTATAATTTGAGATCAGATGTTTTTATTTTCTTAAGTAAGGGCAATTTTTTAATTTTAGAATTTTGGTTTTCTCTTCTCAAAGTAAGTTTAAGTGTCTTTCCTTTCACGCCGCCTTCGAGTGGCAGATGGATTTTAGGAGATGATTTTCATGGCAGAAATGCCTGCTTGCCGGGGGCGAATGCTATTCGAACTTTTGTTTATATTTTTCGGAACTGGTATTGAATCTTGCTCCTACAGGGTGATTGTGAGCACATCTAATTACAAAAAA
>NW_023458562.1:18251621-18252777 GCF_013731165.1 Rhagoletis pomonella
ATTTGTCATTTAATGTAAATAGCAAAAAACCTCACACCACTTCAGAAGACAAAACTCTTCCAAGTAGTTAATATTATGGGGGGAGAATCGGCGGGAAAACTAATTTCAAGGATAGCTTTGTCTAACAACACTATTAGTCGAAAAATCCATCACATCGCTCGTTGTTTGATATTATATGTATGCAGAGAATTAGTTCGAAATTTCAATTTATGGGAAAACACAATCAAAATTTGCTCAAAGTTTGGGAATCCTTTCTATATACGTAAATATACATACATAAGCACATGACAAGCTTAAGCGTATGAAATTATCTGAACACTCGGATTATGATAAATTTGACTAAACGTGTTGCACCTGCTTGTAGTAAGCGGCTGATCAAAGGGGGAAAGGGCGACATTCGTTTACAGTTACAAGCACACGAAGTAAGCAAAAGCTCGAGGGTGAACTTATAAGTTGTGTAATTTGTCTTAACGATGTATTCTTACAAATAAATTTATGCCATAATTCGCAGTGATTTCTGGAGAGGAAGAAGTGAGTAACTCACCACAGATTGCTTCTTGCAATTTGTTTAAAGTATATGTATGTAAGAAACTCCTCAGAGAAATTCTGGCGATGCTATTGATGCCTAATAGCTAACTGCTCAAAAGTATATTTTAAAATTGATTTTTTTTTTAACTCTTCCCTTTTTGCCCCAAAATATTCATACTATTTATTTTGCAACCAACCACAACCAAGGCATGCATGCATGCATCTTTCAATCACCGCAATACATAAATAAATAGCATGCCGTTTACGTGCGCTTACTCAACATCTCGTTGACTTTGCCGTCAGATTTTCACATATTTGCCATAAATTCTGCAAAATTACCAGCTCGCAACAAAGGCAAGGCAAATGAAGGACAAGGATAAGAACAAGGAAACATGCTGAAATTTCCAAGAATTTTCGACAATCACCACCACCACCACCAGCAGCGGCGGCAACAATATAAAGCGCAAAATCACCGCAACGCCTTTCGTGTTGACGTTGGCAGCCAGTCAGGCAGGCAGGCAGGCAGGCAATCAGATCGTCCGCCAAACGAAAAGGGGTACACCACAATTGCATACGTGATTTAAGCCAGCGTGCAAGGACGGGGACGAAGATGGCGTCACTGCAGATG
>NW_023458562.1:18252877-18253958 GCF_013731165.1 Rhagoletis pomonella
TTTTTTAGCCTTCTGGCTACCAGAATAAAAAGCGGTAGACTCTCCTGGAGGGCGGAGGGTATGGCCACTGCTACCGTAATCAAAAACTGAGGTTCATCGCGAGCTCATCAATAGCGGTACCCACTCCTTCGTTAAGCTTGGAACCATCTGTATATATGGCAATTTTTCCTGGTTATAAGTGTAAGGCCCCATCCTATTCGTTTCTCTCTGGGATTCTTATGGAGGTACTTGTTGTCTAAACAGAAAAGAGGAGTGGTATAATGTAATTGTCGTAGGTTCTCTGGTAGAGTTTCAACGACCTTTTCGTGTAATATCTGAGGTCTTTCCACGGCTGGACCATGTTTAACCTGACCGCTTTACAGCCGTACAGGCGTATCAATTGGCATAGAGATCCACCGATGGACGATTTACAATTTTCTGTACCTTGTACAGAGAAAAAATATCTTAAAATTCTTTATTGGAATAGAAGCTCTTCGGAACGTCGATTATTAGATTATGTAGATCCATAATGGCCAAAATGCTCACGGAAATTTACCAATATATTTTATAAAGTCGTTCACAAGCTAAAAGCTCTCTCTGCCCATCATAGCTTTTACCCTGAATGCGTCTATTCGAAATATATAAAAAAGCCGCTGCGGTGCGGAGGTTAGAACTATGTATTGTATGATCAGCATGAACTTCCGCCCCAATTTCGCTCACTGCAACTCACAGGCACTAAATCACATAAATTTTCACCGCAGCTACTGTCACTAAAAATAAGAATAATGTTGTATGTACACTGGCTATGTGCAACACAAAATCCTGCCGAAATTCCAGCATAAGTACCAACCACCAGCCAACAAAAGAGAGCGTTGCACAGCAAGAAAGTGTGGCGACGAAAAAAAATTCTGATCCAAAAGCAATACATTTTCGGTAATTCGCACATGCGACCTCGCATGCCAAACTCGACCGAGCGCAGCAACCAAGCCACCAACAACAACAAAAAGCAACTCCAGCTGCAGGCGCTCAACTGCTCAAGTGTTGGACTTTGTCGCCATCTGCAGTGACGCCATCTTCGTCCCCGTCCTTGCACGCTGGCTTA
>NW_023458562.1:18254058-18255198 GCF_013731165.1 Rhagoletis pomonella
CATCTGCAGTGACGCCATCTTCGTCCCCGTCCTTGCACGCTGGCTTACATCACGTATGCAATTGTGGTGTACCCCTTTTCGTTTGGCGGACGATCTGATTGCCTGCCTGCCTGCTTGCCTGACTGCCAACGTCAACACGAAAGGCGTTGCGGTGATTTTGCGCTTTATATTGTTGCCGCCGCCGCTGGTGGTGGTGGTGGTGATTGTCGAAAATTCTTGGAAATTTCAGCATGCTTCCTTGTTCTTACCCTTGTCCTTCATTTGCCTTGCCTTTGTTGCGAGCTGGTAATTTTGCAGAATTTATGGCAAATATGTGAAAATCTGACGGCAAAGTCAACGAGATGTTGAGTAAGCGCACGTAAGCGGCATACCATTTATTTATGTATTGCGGTGATTGAAAGATGCATGCATGCATGCCTTGGTTGTGGTTGGTTGCAAAATAAATAGTATGAATATTTTGGGACAAAAAAAAAGGAGTTAAAAAAAAATAAATTTTAATATATACTTTTGAGCAGTTAGCTATTAGGCATCAATCGCATCGCGAGAATTTCTCTGAGGAGTTTCTTACATATACTTTAAACAAATTGCATGAAGCAATCTGTGGTGAGTTACTCACTTCTTCCTGTCCAGAAATCGTAGCGAATTATGGATCAATTTATTTGTAAGAATACATCGTTAAGACAAATCACACAACTTATAAGTTCACCCTCGAGCTTTCGCTTACTTCGTGTGCTTGTAACTGTAAACGAATGTCGCCCTTTCCCCCTTTGATCAGTCGCTTACTACAAGCAGGTGCAACACGTTTAGTCAAATTTATCATAATCCGAGTGTTCAGATAGTTTCATACGCTTACGTTTGTCATGTGCTTACGTTACTGTACGTATATACGTTACGTATGTATCTATATAGAAAGGATTCCCAAACTTTAAGCAAATTTTTATTGTGTTTTCCCATAAATTGAAATTTCGAACTAATTCTCTGCATACATATAATATCAAACAACGAGCGATGTGATGGATTTTTCGACTAATAGTGTTGTTAGACAAAGCTATCCTTGAAATTAGTTTTCCCGCCGATTCTCCCCCCATAATATTAACTACTTGGAAGAGTTTTGTTTTCTGAAGTGGTGTGAGGTTTTTT
>NW_023458562.1:18255298-18260198 GCF_013731165.1 Rhagoletis pomonella
AAAAAACGTTGTTTATAACAACTCAATTAAATCTGAATAAGAATATGATAGATTTCATTTAATAAATTGCACATTTAATTGACCATCAGCTTGAAAGAGTCCACTAAATGCCTATGAAGATGAGTCATTACCTTTACAGTTTTATTTAAACAATAATCTTTTCAACAAAAAGCTGAAATTTATTTGTAACAATTTTTCTCTCAAATATGTATTACATTTGCTGCTGATAATAAATGTCAATAGCAATTTTCGCCACAAAGCTGTTGTCACATTCATGTTGCCACCAATGGTAGAATAAAAACTAACCACAACCTTGTTTGTATGTTTCATGCGTTTCAGTTCAATAACATCCCTGCAAAAAATGTGACTAAGCTGGAATGACTCCGGGATCAATCGCAAAGGAACATGCGACTAATATCACTTTTTAGATCTTCATTTAGTATGATGTTTTCCTTTATGTACGAGCACATCCTACGAAGAGACTTTGTACCCGAACGGGTATGAAAAGCGAGTGAAAATTAAAATTTGCCCCAGCTGAGATTCGAAACGGTGATCTTAGGTAAGCTTAGCGAATACTCTGTCTACATGCCAACGCCGCGTAAATTTCGTCGCATAAGCGAGTACACAGCATTAAATCTTTAGTTGTACCCGCTAAAGCTAAGTCAGTGACTAATACATAGATCTCCAATTATACCCGTAAGGACGGATTAGTTGCGACTAATTAATGCCCGGTTGTACCCCACGGAGACTAATCCTGGAGTACTCCTTTTAGAGATTAGGCGCACAATTACTATACACCATTTGAATATATATACATATGTACGTATGTATGTATCTATGTATCTATAGACTGTGTAAAGCCCAACTATATTTGCGCAAATGTAGACATAAATTTCTGATGAAATTTGTTTGCGCCTACAAAATGTTGCTGACATTAATTGACCACAACAATTTGGTGCGACGAGTATATTATGAAATTTGAAACGAATAATCGTGTAAATAAGTTTGTTGTTGAAGTAAAAGTGCGCGCGTGCGTGTATGTGAGAGAGTTGAAACTGACGTGCTGGCAGCTGGTGGAGTTTTTATGCGCAGCCAACACTTTTACGACAGCATTTTAAATGAAGCTCCTTTTATAAACTTAAATTATTTATTTTTATGCATTTTTGGCAGCTTTAATTTCAGTTGCGTCCGAACCTTTCGCCATTTTGCTATCAAAAAGCTATCCACTAACTGTCTGCAGCACGTTGCACGTACACTAATTGACAGCGGCAATGGGGCCGTAGCGGTGTGGCTGTGTGTCCATGGGTCCGTGGCGCCATCAGGTGCTCGTCTCGCGCTGATTTAGTTTTTCTCTTTATTGCAATATTTTCATACATTTTCGATGTGCGCGCGCGCGACTTTGTTATTTCATTTAAATTTATGAATGTGAATTTTTGTAAATTAATTAAATTTTAAATTGCCAAGTCGCGTCGACTGTAGCTTGCGCGTGCATTTGAGAGCTGAACGCTCATTGGCACGTTGCATGCAACGGCCACAGCAACCACAAGCGCAGCATGTAAATTGGCTACTTTATTTGCTTAAAAGGCTGTTGACGACGACGCCTTTCAATTCGAATTGCTGCACGTTTTTGTTGGTCGCCTTTTTTTTTTTTGACTACGCTTTGGGAATATCGCTTTTTCATCGTCCGTCACCTATTCGCCTGCATTTTAATTCACATCTTTCATGCCATAAAAATGTCCGCAGCCGAAAGAAAAAATTGCATGATTTACATCGTCAACGCCATCATCAGCGGCTGCGTCCGATGATTTTGAATTTGTTTTAAGTACTCGCTGCTTCGTGCTGTGCCATTGTATTGTCTCGAATTACATTTTTGCCGCTGGCAGCTACAACACTTAGTGCATTCATGCAGCAGTGTTGCGATTTTTTGCTCACACTTTTGAATACTTTCATAAAAAATCGACTTTTTTCACCACTTTTGGTTCGCTGTAAAACTACAATATAGATGATAAATTTGGTATTGTCACACCTGCGTGCCGAAATGCGCATAAATTTTGATAACCCAATGCAGGCAAACGCACACACATTTGCATTTTTTCCCACACACGTACGCGCGTCATCGGCGCTTTGGCCTAAACCTTTACACCCCAACTCATTGCATCTTTTTGCTCACAGCTACATACATATGTAAGTAGGATAGGTAAGAACCCTTTTGGGCTTTGAATAAGTTTTGCAGAAATATGCACAAAAAGTGAAAAAAGAAAGAGCATATAAATAATGCGCGCGCATAAGTTGAAAGTACGGCAGATTTTAAGATTTTTCTCGAATAAGATGTCAAAGTAGCGCTTGCATAAATATAAGCAAGTGTCGACACACAGACTCATTCACATGTCAAATTATGTGTGAGTAAGTGCATACATACAAATGAGCGCATACACTGAGAATTTGAAAAGTAGCGAATTCTTATCTAAATGCGTATACAATATATTCGCTGTTATAAGATGGCTAAAAAATTACTGAAAGAATTTCAACAAAATTTTGGCAGTTGATTCCCTAAACACCTGGCGTTATGGTCGACATGCTGACCAACATTACAGTATGATTTAATTTTGCTCAAACTCCTTTTAGAGTTTTTGAATTTTCCATGCGCAGTGAGGCTAGATTAGATGGCTTTCGGCGAGAGGCTCACCTCACTTAATCATTTCTTATATTGTCCATGTTGGCACCACTTTCCTGGGACGGCAACTGCAATGCCTGTTGGAGAGTGACCGGTCAGAACTTCTGTCAGAACCGAGGCTTGGCGCTTAGCCAGCTGAAGAATCTTCATTGATCGCGCACGGTCCACTGACGGCCAGAAAAGTTATGCTTTTTGGCTCAAAGCGGCACTCAGCACTCAAAGAGTTGAGCAGGCCTCAAGTTGCAGGCTCCTGTCAGTATAAAGGAATTTAAGGGAGCCTTTCTCTGATTCACAAGTCAGCCGGCTTTATATGTAATGCAGGATAACGGAGAGGTTAGGCTATCGCAGAGCCGATTGCCATTTCACTGGCATTTATTTAACCAGTCGACTGCCACCTTTTTAGCTACTTTTTTTTTTTTTGAAAAACACTACCGTTTTGGGGAGCCTAAACTTGAGATAAACGCTATTATTAAGTGCTCGTATGCTGAATTGAAGAAGAAACCAGCGCTTCTTAGCCTTATGGTGAAGCAGATGTTAGCAGCTTTATCCGAAGCACCTGCTGGTACGACGCTAATCATTGCGTTAAGCGCTAGAGTAGCAGTAGTTCAGAAAGCCCAGCTGAAACATGGTCTCGTCAGTGCACAAGTGAAAACTGACCGATCAAGCGAAGCTGGGAATTACACACTTTATATCTTCCGGTGAGCAAGTCGAGTTCTGTCTTAGCACGATTAACAGAAAGTCTAGCACTACACTTTGTGACTAATTTGAACTAGATAATCCCGAAAAAAGGGGCAGAAAACGCGCCATTGCAAAACAACGCTGCTCACACGCGCAGTTAGAGGTCTCCTCCCCATGTATACTCAGGGGTTTTACATCGCATTGGTTAGCACAACATTATAAACTCCGTCGATACCGAGGAAGACACAAACAACGAGACTTTTATGTACCCTAGGTTAGGTTAGAGTGGCTGCCACCGCGCAGAACACGGAGGCACATTTAAGCTGAAAAAGCCCGTTGTGAAAGCACTGGCGGCAGTCATTTGTTTCTTTTCCTCCGTTAGAGGATGCACCACCGACTAAGTTTTACATAAATAGCGCCGCAAATTGAGAATGTTTCCCGAGTTCAGGTCAGCTAAACAGTGTAAGAAGTCATTATTGATGAATTAGTTGCGCGTGTTGGCTACTTCGGGACAGTGGCAGAGATAATGTTCGATGCTCTTCCCCTCTGCAACTGCGGCAAAGGTCGCTGGCCTTTCCCGTGAGTGTCTGGTTATTACCCCGACTATTATTTAGCATAAGAAAAGAGCATAGAGAGAAATAGAGATTGCGCCAATCGCGGTACCGCTAATCCGCTCTTTGTGATTTTGACAGAATGAGCTGTGTGCGTGACGTCACCTGGTGCAATTGTTGAATGTGAGCATACGAAAAAACCAAATAACAATTTTAATATTTGTGCGTTAATATTTCTGCGCGGTTTTAAACAATTATTGAGACATTAAAAAACAAAATGAAGTGTGCAGTGGCAAAGTGTGATAGTGAAAACAAAAGGAAAGCGTGCTATATAAGTTTTTTTTTCGTTTCCTACGGACGCAAACCTGTCGAAGAAGTGGAAGCAGTTCTGCCAGGGAGGACATGCATTAAACACCAAATCGAGCTTTGTGCTATGTGTGTGAGCTATGAGCTTCTACATGGAACTATGTTGGCCTTTCCTTGGTGAATTGCAGTAGGTATATTTCCATGGTGAATGTAGACAGTTGCTGGTTTAGTTTGCTAGCAATGGCATACATACAAAAGCAGTTTCTACAGTAAATAGATACATGAACTTCACTACCTACTTATTTTTGTTAGTACCTGTTTGTTTTAGTGCTGGTATGAGGTAATGCACCAGTGGATAAGGTCGCCAGGCTCTAATTCAAGCGGCATCTTACCGCGCTGTTACGGACCTAATACAAAACAGTGCCCAAATTATTATACATTTAAAAGTTCAGCTTAAATTATGTTTTACTGACATAGAATATTTGCTTCCAAAAAAGCCACACTCATCATCCTCTCGGAAATGGTACAGTCATCAAATAAAAGCTGTGGAGTCAACAGCTGTGGAGTTTATGGTGGTTGGCTACCGTCCACAAATATAAATATGCACTCTGCATGGCTTTTTAAAATGGTAAGTCGAAAAATTCACTTTGCTGCACACCTTCCTTTTGGTCTACATGAAATTGCAAACACT
>NW_023458562.1:18260298-18263301 GCF_013731165.1 Rhagoletis pomonella
TGTACGCGACTATGTACACCTAACCGCTTGCCTGAGTAGACGGAGACAAGAAAAGTAAATTAAAACATTAGTTTCTGTACTTAAATTCAAACTTCTAATTTTTGTAAATGCATATACATACATGCATGTGTACATATGTATGTATGTATGTTAAAGAATATTAAATATTAATATTTTAAAACAGGGACTGAGAACGAAATGTATGATCGAAACTAAATGCCATTGTCGTAGTTTTGTTCCCAAGAACGCGTCAAAACCAAAACCAAAATGAGAACAAAACTGACGAGAACGTTCTCATTGGGAATTATATAAGAACTAAACCCTGTGGTAGGCCACTTCTGGTACAAAAAGTTAGGTGACAAAGCCTTATGCTATTCATTCACCTAAAGATTTTGTACTTTTATTGTATCAGCTTGTTCAAATTATAGTTTCTTTTCTCATAATATTTAAAGCTTTTAAAATCACAATTATTTAATGAAGTTTCCTTAATACGAGAAGTAGGTTGATGAACGTATTGTTGTGAAATAATTGTGGAAGAAATTTTAAAATTTTTTTCATTCCAACACAAAAATTGCCTCAACTGTCGGTCATCGTTTAGATTCGCAGGTGGGTGTGTCTCAATAATTTTATTTGTTACCGATCCGATATCTGTACGTGCATTACCAACTTCGTAAATATTAATATTTTAGACATGCCTAAAACAAGCTGGGTTTGGAAGTACGCTTGTGTGAGGAATGACGGATTTGTCAAGTGCAATGTATGTGTTGTATATTATAATATTTCCCCATATGGTACGGAAGATTCTTATAGATTTTCCCTATGTACGTTCGTTTGCGTTATATGATCGTAAATGCGTTTAATTTTCACCTCTCCACATTTTTTCGGGTGCCCGGGTACCCGGGTAATTACCATACTGTCCGGGTACCCGGTCTACCCGGGTCTACCCGGGTTATAAAATACCCGGGTACCCGGGCTACCCGGGTAATTCAATACCCGGGCTACCCGGGTAATTCAATACCCGGGTAGGGCTTCACCCGCTACCCGGGTACCCGGGTAGCTCATTACCCGGGTGAAATCATCAGCCCTAGTACATATGTGGGCATATTAGGGTGTTCCTTAAAATATTAATATCATTTGGCACCCCTTAATTTTGTTCGACGTAAAAAATGAAAAAATCCACGAAAATTTCAAAAATTAAATAAAAATAGAGTTCGCTCCAGGGTTTGAAAAAAAATTTTTTTTTTTTAAATAACAAAATGTTGTGTTTAACCAGTTACAACTTAACGAGTATATGATTTTAGATGAATGAGTTTCAATAATATGTAAAATTTATCAGATTTCAAGTCAACATTTTTATTTAATTAAAATTTTTTCAAATCCTGATAGTGACCCTTAAAAATTTTGTTAAAATTGTTCAATTTTCGGGTATGTACTTATTTTGTACGTTAAAAAAATAAAGGGATGCCCCAGATGTTGATATTTTTAAGGCCCACCCTAATGTATATCCCTTTGATAGTATGGCTCTGTGTATTTGGGAGAGACCACACAACAATCAGCGCAGAACGACCTTTTTATTTGCGCAACACATGCAAATTGGGAGCATTGCCACCACAGAAACAAAAACAACAACACCATGGAACATAAATTCAACTTGATTTGTAGAACAGCGGCACGGCACAGCAGGAAATCAGCGACCACAACCCAATCCATGGCGCCACCAGTCGCCAGCGTCAAGGTACACTACGAATACCCAGCATAAGCGTACATCTGTCAATTTGTTTTTGTTTATTTGTAACGACTGCTCCACTATTTGTGGAAACTATAGTTGCTGTGCGGTCCAGCGTGCGCCAGCATGTAGATTTCAAGAGGCGCAGCATTAGCACTAAAACCTCTGCGCACCTATTCAGTCATGCAGACGTACAAACATGCATACATACATACATATGTACATGGAATGGAAATTAACTGCCTCACTCTGCATCCTTTCAATTTCGTTTTTATTTGCTTCCTCTGCCAGCTGGTCATAGCTCGCTCGCTGCCAGCTTGCCACATCGCTTATTTAGCCTCATCGCTCGCGCTTCTTGCCCCACTCCTCCAGCCTAAATGCTGTGTTAATGATGTTTCCGCGTTTACGATTATGCGGTGATTAATTCACCTTCTTTTTCTTCACTTCTTCATTTCCTCCCACCCGATAGAGGCATTTTCATCCATACTCTGCTGCTGCTGCTGCTGCTGCTCCGCCAATATGTTTGTCTTCCGCTCTGATTTCTTCCATCTGGCTTCATTTAGTTTGCGTCGCTAACTTCAAAGGCTTTTACTCTATTACTTTGTTGCTTTACCTTAATCGTTATTAATTTTATGCCGTTGATGGATATAAATCGGTTATGCGTAACGTCTTTTGCCGCCTTTGAATGCGTGAATAGGAGAATGGAAAGTAGAATGGTCTGCTGCGCCACTAACGAAGCGATAATTGAAGATTTGCTGAGTAGGAATTCTTTTGGTCGCAATGAATGGCACTGATTAAGAAAATAATTATATACCTTTATATTGACTGCGTCTGAACGTTTGAGCAAAACTCTTCAAGTATGCTATCATATTTTTTTATTATTCAACAACAAAAAATTCGCACGCCCCTAACTAACACCTTTGTACTTGGGTGTTCTTCGCGAAGCTGACACCCCACATTAATTGTCACTTTTTATCGCATCAAATTTGCTATCCAACACTTATAACTCTAATTTGACAGTCATTTCGGGTATCAAAATTATCTAAAGCAAGCCGTCGTTTAATAAATATCAAAAAATTTGTTGCCTGTCAGAAAGATTTAGGGCAGAGTTTTGTTAAGCATACACGTAAAAAGGTTGCGATAAAGTATCCATGTCGGGTCTTTGCAACCCGAATTAGCGCAATAAAGTAGCAAAAATTCCCACCAGCGGCGAGGCAAATAAAAGGGCAACATATCGAAAATGTTATTTCTAAGTATCATAATTCAATTGGTTGATT
>NW_023458562.1:18263401-18269191 GCF_013731165.1 Rhagoletis pomonella
AATCAACCAATTGAATTATGATACTTAGAAATAACATTTTCGATATGCTGCCCTTTTACTTGCCTCGCCGTTGGTGGGAATTTTCGCTACTTTATTGCGCTAATTCGGGTTGCAAAGACCCGAAATGGATACATTATCGCAACCTTTTTAGGTGTATGCTTAACAAAACTCTGCCCTAAATCTGTCTGACAAGCAACAAATTTTTTGATATTTATTAAACGACGGCTTGCTTTAGATAATTTGGATACCCGAAATGACTGTCAAATTAGAGTTATAAGTGTTGGATAGCAAATTTGATGCGATAAAAAGTGACAATTAATGCGGGGTGTCAGCTTCGCGAAGAACACCCAAGCACAAAGGTGTTAGTTAGGCGCGTGCGAATTTTTTGTTGTTGAATAATAAAAAAATATGATAGCATACTTGAAGAGTTTTGCTCAAGCGTTCAGACAAAGTCAATAGGAAGGTATAATTATTTTCTTAATCAGTGCCATTCATTGCGACCAAAAGAATTCCTACTCAGCAAATCTTCAATTATCGCTTCGTTAGCGTCGCAGCAGACCATTCTACTTTCCATTCTCCTATTCACGCATTCAAAGGCGGCAAAAGACGTTACGCATAACCGATTTATATCCATCAACGGCATAAAATTAATAACGATTAAGGTAAAGCAACAAAGTAATAGAGTAAAAGCCTTTGAAGTTAGCGACGCAAACTAAATGAGGCCAGATGGAGGAAATCAGAGCGGAAGACAAACGTATTGGCGGAGCAGCAGCAGCAGCAGAGTATGGATGCAAATGCCTCTATCGGGTGGGAGGAAATGAAGAAGTGAAGACAAAAAGGTGAATTAATCACCGTATAATCGTAAACGCGGAAACATCATTAACACAGCATTTAGGCTGGAGGAGTGGGGTAAGAAGCGCGAGCGAGGAGGCTAAATAAGCGATGTGGCAAGCTGACAGCAAGCGAGCTATGACCACCTAGCAGAGGAAGCAAATAAAAACGAAATTGAAAGGATGCAGAGTGAGGCAGTTAATTTCCATTCCATGTACATATGTATGTATGTATGTATGTATGCATGTTTGTACGTCTGCATGACTGAATAGGTGCGCAGAGGTTTTAGTGCTAATGCTGCGCCTCTTGAAATCTGCTTGCTGGCGCACGCTGGACCGCACAGCAACTATAGTTTCCACAAACAGTGGAGCGGTCGTTACAAATAAACAAAAACAAATTGACAGAGATGTACGCTTATGCTGGGTATTCGTAGTGTACCTTGCCGCTGGCGACTCGTGGCGCCATGGATTGGGTTGTGGTCGCTGATTTCCTGCTGTGCCGTGCCGCTGTTCTACAATTCAAGTTGAATTTATGTTCCATGGTGTTGTTGTTTTTGTTTCTGTGGTGGTAATGCTCCCAATTTGCATGTGTTTGCCAAATGAAAAGGTCGCTCTGCGCTGATTGTTGTGTGGTCTCTCCCAAATACACAGAGCCATACTATCAAAGGGATATACATTAGGGTGGGCCTTAAAAATATCAACATCTTAGTTTTGCATGGGGCATCCCTTTATTTTTTTAACGAACAAAATAAGTACATACCCGAAAATTGAACAATTTTAACAAAATGTTTAAGGGTCACTATCAGGATTTGAAAAAATTTTAATTAAATAAAAATGTTGACTTGAAATCTGATAAATTTGACATATTATTGAAACTCATTAATCTCAAATCATATACTCGTCAAGTTGTAACTGGTTAAACACAACATTTTTGCTATTTAAAAAAAATAAATTTTTTCAAACTCAGAAGCGACCCCTATTTTTTAATTTTTGAAATTTTCTTGGATTTCTTCATTTTTTACGTAGAACAAAATAAAGGGGTGCCAAATGATGGTAATATTTTAAGGCACACCCTAATATACCCACATATGTACCCATATGTAAATAGGTACGCCCAAACCACCGCTGACATATCGTTTGCTCTATTTTTAGTTTGTTATGATCGTTGATGGCGAATGTTGAAAGGAAACGAAATACACTCAATGATGAAAAATGTGTACAAATGCTATGAAATATGCACTGCGAGATTGTAATTCATTTAAAGCAGCCACTGCGCTTTTGTTGCTCCTTTGCTTGCGTTAATTTTGTTACATTCTGACAGCTGATAATTAATAATAACTAATTGGTTCGTTGCTGGATGCTGGGTAATTCACGAAATCTGTCGATACTTAATTTCTTGTTACTAAACTTTCAACAACCTATAAAAATGTTTAAGTTTATGGCATTGAAATTTTGTTAGTAAAATTTATTTCAGAGATTTGGTTACCGCAGCTTATAAATTAAAGTCTTCAATAAGTGTTATCTAAGACATATAATATAAAAATAAAAAATAATTCTTATTTTGTATTTGTATTATAAAAATCAAAAATAACTGTTATTTTTTTTAATATTGCATAAAAATTGCAAACAAAAATTTATTTTCAAATTTGAGTCTCTGTGAAAAAAGAAATCGATTGGTATGTATCACTTAGTTGTAGAACATTTCCTTCATTAAGAATTTTTCCATGACAGTTTTCATAACTGTTCAATAACTGTTATGTTCGGTCGCTGGGCTAGTCTTCTAGGAGTAGAGACCGATTTCGTGTTGCGCTTTTTGAATGTTGCAGATTAATCTGAGTGCAATTTGAATAATCGTCAATATTTATTCCCCGCAGCAACTGACTTGCGTCGTCGACCTCTCCCCGGTCATCTTCTTGAGAAGCTTTGTCGTCCGAAAAGATTTTAAGTTAGCGCATTCGAGAGGAACTTAATTGTGTCTTCGCAGTTGATCAAAAGGAACAGCCTGCTGCTTGCGGTAGTCTCCTAAACCTTGATGAATGGTCAGTCATTTTTCAAAGGGATTTTCTTATTTTGCAGCTGCAGTCAATGCGGTAGCTATTTTCCCGGTTCTTCTAAAGCGGATAACCACATGCAAGCTCAAAGTTTCCTGGGACGCCCCTGGGCGGGAGAAAGACTTGTTTAAGACGGGTAAATGCATTTTTTAAGGGGCACACCCGGCGCGGAAGTCCAAAGATGCCTTGTTCGCTTATTTTATTACTCTGTATTCCCGAAAGGATTCAGAGAAAACGAACTCAGAGCGGGGTTCCGTCGGATTGTCTGGAGCTTATTCCATTAGTCTTGATAATATGACGTCGATCTTAACTCAGTGCTACTGAATCGACGTAACCCTTTCGCACCCTCCACGAGGGTGCCGACTGGTAATGGCCACTACAATTTAGGTTCTGTACGATGTCAGAATGGTGTTCAGCTAAGATCAGAAATCAGTGCTATGTGCTTAAGCTCCTCAATAGCTAAGTTATATGGAAATGGTTTTTGATCGTGGCCTATGGAGGTAATGGAGGAGCAAACCTCTCTAAAAAAGCTCTGGGTTGGAACAAGGTGTTAGACGACTCGTGCTGATGTTCAGCCTGGCTGGGGACCCAGATTAACAAATAGCCCAGTCTCGAACGGAGTGCTCCGGATACCTGGCGACCTCCGGTTCTATCAAGCCTTACCTGCGCACACGGACCTCTGTGCGGGCGGACCTCCATTGTCCGACACTCGTGGGACCAAAATTATGAGCGCAATTTTCAACAAAAAACAACACAACAAGTAGGACGGCCCTCCAAAAAAACCGACAGGGGTGGCTCCAATTAATGCTACAGCCTCGAGCAGGGCATTTATCGGACCGCCAGTCACAGGAGTTAGAGGGGGCTTAAGCGGTAGGGCTGGTCCTGGTACGAGTACCATAGGAGGCAGAGGGGGGAGTGGAGGCTTAGGCAAGTTACCTAAAACTATTGAGTAAGGTCCAAAGAACAGCGTTTCTATGCATTTCGGGTGCCTTAAGGGCCACCCCAAATAAGGCGCTGGAGGTGATTACCAATTCACCCGCAATAAACCTGGTGGGAAAATACGCGGCCGCCGATTCAGCGCTCAAACTAAGAAGTATGGTGCTATGGAAGGATCGGCGGTTTGGTCACGCTTCCATACTTCACACTCTGGGTAGTTACAACCAAGAAGTTGACTACTCCGCTCCCAAACCAATCTTCAATAGGCTCTTTAAGACGAGCATCCCGTCAAGAGGAGAATGGCAAACGCCAAGACCATGGAGACGGGGGGAATTGAATTTTTACACAGATGGATCCAAGCTAGACAATAGGGTTGGCTACGGAGTTTTCTCTAATGAACTAGGACTGGAACTATCCGTCCGAATTCCGGACCACTGCAGTGTCTATCAGGCAGAAGTTTTAGCTATAAAAGAAATGGCTGTGTACCTTAGTACACATGCCGTAACGAAGACTACGATTAATTTTTTCTCGGATAGCCAGGCGGCCATTAAATCAATGAACATGGTAATGCTGAGGTCGAAGGTTGCGCAGGAATGCCTCGCAGCTCTAAACGATATTAGCACCGTGTTCAAGGTCAGCCTCATATGGGTTCCGGGACACAGAGATATTGAAGGAAACTGCAGGGCTGATGAGCTAGCCAGGAAAGGCACGAATCTACCCCTATGTGAAAACAGGGGCACTATTGGGATACCCATGGCAACCTGCAAATTAGAACTTCGAAATAGCATGATCCAAGAGGCCAACAGGTCATGGCTAGAGGAGGGCACATGTAGAACAACCAGGCTGCTTTGGCCGCAAATAGAAAAGAAAAAGACGAAAGAGTTGCTGTGCTTCTCAAGAGAGGACATTGCGAAGGTCACGGCTTGTGTAACCGGTCATTGGCTATTTGGCAGGCACTCTTCAAGACTAGGAATTTTCTCCCACGAATATTGCAGAAGTTGCAGAGATGAGGAAGAGGAAGAAACCGTAGAGCACTTCTTCTGTAGCTGCCCAGCTTTGGCCAAGAGGAGAGCAAGCTTTTTAGGCAGGCCCTTCTTTAGCTCTCTTACGGAACTATCACGCGTAGGAATAAAACCGATTCTACGCTTTATAAGAGCCTCAAATTGGTTCTCTGAAGAATAGTCACCGAGGTTCCCGTGTTCTGCAGTGGTACCACAATGGACCTTCAAAAGGTCTAAGTGAGTTGGTAAATTGAACCGACTGCCACATCAACCTAACCTAACCTAACCCTTTCGTAATCTTTGGTAGCATCACCGGCGTTGCGATTAAGTGGCCTCGATTTTAAAATGCTTAAACTTCTTGAGCTGTTTTCGCAAGCCGAGCGGTCCTTCTTTGAGAGTTGACAGGTTGCCCCTCTTTCAAGAAGTTTCCATTTTGTGGTAGTGCTCCGTTTCTTCCAAATCGAGCAAGCCATCAGTATACTGATTCCTCAATGTATAGAGCTGATTTGATTTGAGGAATTTTTTCTTTTTCCGGGAATCAATCACAACTCAATTGCAGAGTTAATAACCATACATATGTACATTCACCTCGCCTAAGAAATTAACCCTGGCACTCAGCGGCGTTTGTCGGTTGGGTAAACTTGAATGCTAAAAGTCAATAATCAATTTTAATTGAACACAAAAGAGTGAGTGAAAAGTTAACTAGTTGGCCAACGATATTGAACGAGCTGAGAAATGCATACAAACAGTAAAAGAAGAGACGTCGAACAAAACCAATTTTAACGCGAAGCACATCAGTGATTATTTGTTTGCAGTTAAAATTACAATTTACGCGCATCAGCAGCTGACCAATCAAATGCAGTCGCGGGCAAAATGAGCAGCAGCATGCCAAGGTTGGATAAGATGCATAGGAGGAAAAAATAATAAAAAACTGGCAGCAGCATTTAAATGCTGGCTCGCTTGCCACAACTC
>NW_023458562.1:18269291-18270912 GCF_013731165.1 Rhagoletis pomonella
TTTTTTTTGCCTTTTTTAAAAACTAAATTTGCCTATATCTCAGGTTTTAGCGCCTATAAATCCTATCCCTGCTAATCACGAAAGATAATTTGTTGAAATTTTTCGATACCAGTTGCTTTATTGTTCCAAGCTTTTGACTACAAAAAAAAATGTCCCAATTTTTTTATTTTGCACCAATAGTCCAATATAAAAATGCACAAATGTAACAATCGAGTAACACTGCCTTAAAAATTTATGCAATTAAAAATATATATTAAACGAATTTTCGTAAAAATTTCGAGTTTTTAATTAGATTCTGAACATGTTTTGTAGCTTGTTGAATAAAGTACAAGTTTCAAATGGCTAAATATTACGCTTGATTTTTTAGAATTAAAAAAAAACTCGAAATTTGTGCGAAAGTTTGTTGATTTTTTTTTTTTTAATGTTGCACAAAGTGGTAACTTTCATTTAAACGGGTTTTGTTAAAGAAAAAAATCATCAAAATTAAATAACAATAAAAATAATACGTTAAAACTTGGCAAAAAGTGGATCGGCTATAGTTTTTTGAACACTGTCTGCATTTTTTATGTATTTAATTGGGCACATTGTACATTGGGGTATGTATATACCAAAATTAAAAAATAATGTTGTATTTTTTTTCCTTTTAAAAATATTATTTTCTTTTTAATTACACCTATCTTATACCAATTCAAATCATGTCGATACAAAATATTAGCGATATAAATATTATTATTCAAGCTTAATAAGTACCTCAATATTCAGTGACAAAGAAAAAAGTTTTAAAATAATGTTGATGAACAAGAATATCAGCCTGCTCAGTACCTCAGAATTCTATAAAAGTAATAGTTTGGAATCAAATAAAAAAAGTCAAAAAATATCTGGCATTAAAACTTAGGTGGCAACCCTATAAAGAAATACACTAGGTTGAAAGTACATATTACCTTGAGCGTATATGTACCTTATACCTACATACCTGCATAAAAAATGTTCGTCGAAAATAGTAAGATACATGTTGGTTTTTAAAAAAACGGCAACCCTTCGTTATAAATATATACAGATATATATGTAAAAGAATTACTCGTTTAAAGTAATAAGATCTAGAGTACATGGCCCAAATCTAGTCTAATCGAATAAAATGTAATCTAAACTAATCTAGTCGAATCCAATCGAAACATTTAAATATGGAAGCAGGGTTATGGCTCAGTTGGTTCAAATTTTCTGAAAATAAAGGATTTACACTCTATTTATCTCGATATTTTCACCGCCAAGTCAGTTCACGATAAAAATTGCCACGGCCGGAAAATTGTCTTATTATTATTTTGTGTTTTTTTTATCTTCGTATACATATCTGTGAACATTTGACAAAACAAAAAAAAATGTTGCAATCGCAATAAATGTTAAATTATTTTATCGCTATTCACAACCTTTTAAAATGTTTCTGTTTGATTGCTTTGACGGTAAAAAGAGCTTTGCCGACAAATGATATTTTCTTTGCCCCTGAAAGATAAACTTAAGTTGTTTTGGCAAATGCGCACAGATATGTTGTTATGAATAAGCTTTTTTTCTCTTTCATAAATCAACCAATTGAATTATGATACTTAGAAATAACATTTTCGATATG
>NW_023458562.1:18271012-18272789 GCF_013731165.1 Rhagoletis pomonella
TTTTTTGCTATTTACATTAAATGACAAATAACTCGTGCCATCACGTGAATAAAATAAGTAAAAGAAATCATTGATTGCTTCCAGGCCCAGTGGCATGATGAAAGTCTAACTTCAAAGCTGTGACGAATTCTATCTACGTGATCTGCCTAGGAAGGGGCTATATTCCAAAATCTTGGAGAATGCTGAAAGTTGCCTTCCTAGCTAAGGCAGGCAGAGCCTTACACGTGTCCCTTAAAAATTCTTGAGAAACTGATTGATAATCACTTAGGAAACGGGATCCATTGAGAACGTTTGTCTCTCAAATCGGCATACTCACTGAAGAAAAGGTAGATCAATAGAATCAGCTTTATACGGAGTTGTAGAGAACATTGATCAATCCTTTCCGCAGAAGATGTGCACGGTTGGTGCCTTTCTTGATGCCAAGGATGCTTTCTATAACGTCCTGGCAGAGGTAATCGTAAATTCCTTTAACAACGCCAAATCCGACCTTATCAGGTATATTTGTCGCATGGTTTGAAACAAAACTGTTCCATCCAGAGAAAGGCGATTTGTCTCTTTTTGTCACCACCGATCTGCTGGAAACTTCGGAGAAAAGCGGCTGTCGAGTTGTGGCTAATGCTGACAGTGTAGCACTGCCGGTTAGAGGAAAGTTTTAGGCTTCCTGTACAATCATATATTTAGGTATTGATACTGGACAGCAAGCAACCTGGAAGCCCCGCATAACTGCAAGACAGAGCGCTCTTGAGGATTAAGTAGAGAATAAGGGCGTACAGCCAGTGCATGTAGTCTGCTACTGAATAGACAGGCTCTTAGTAATCTCAGCGAACGCCGGGTGAAAACCGTGGAATGCAAGGTGCTTAGATCCTTCTGACTACAGGTGAACCACCGGCAGTCGAGGGTCACTTTGACTTGGAAATTTCCTTTCCTATGTCAAAATTTAGTCTAAATTTAAGAGATTCAAATAAATTATAAACCATTTTTGGATATTTTGAGCCGCATCACACTTATAATTAACTATTTCAGTTTTCTGCAAATCATTTTCTTATTATTTACTAACCCCTTTCACTATTTCCAAGTTCATATAACCACATGCATGATTTTACATAAGTTCCCAAGTGTACAGCTCTTTCCAGCTCATTGCGCAAGCCGCTCATACCGATAACTAGTAATCAGAAGTGATTTAATCCTTTGTGTTTTGCGTCGAGTGTCGATCGTATCACTTTATTGGCGAATAATTTCTGCACTATAATTATCTTCGAGCAGTTACAAAGGAGATGACAAGGGCGAAAATAAAGAAATACATATGTATGTATGTGCATATCAACTCACAAAGGACTGGCTTTGCAATGAAAAAATTTCTGCCGCATGAGGGAAGCGGAAAACTAATAAAAGTAAATGATATATAACAAGCGCTCATTAATCAGCAAAATTAACTACCGCCAAGAGTTTGTGCGTGTGCATGAGCTCGATTGAGCTGGAACAGGTTAAAAGAGGGCAGAACTTGAATTAGGACAAAGAGTGTAAGGTTCAGCCGAAATTTACTTTTGCAAATAAGTCAGCCAGTAATTGTTGCAACTAAAGCAAAATTAAAATGCGCAAATTATTATTATCTGCTAATAACAATTCAAGCAGATATTGAATTTTGTATTTAATGCATTTTGTCAGTTTAATTAAAGTGCTACTAGCAGCAGCAACAACTGCTGCGTTGAATGGAGCAGTGAGTGAAGTGCGAGTTGTGGCAAGCGAGCCAGCATTTAAATGCTGCTGCCAGTTTTTT
>NW_023458562.1:18275789-18363418 GCF_013731165.1 Rhagoletis pomonella
AATACTTAAACAATGTAAAACTTCAAATAGATAAATAGGCAAAAAAAGGCAAAATATTACAAAAAGGCAGAAAAAGGCAATATAGTCAAAAAAGGCACAAAAAAGGCAATTTAAAAATCGTAGTATTAGTGTAGAAAGACAAAAAACGCGTGATTCTTTAATTTATTTATACATACGACGAAGCAGACAAAATAGGCAAATGCCTTAAAATCCTATCCCTGATTATAAGAAACTAACCAAAATTAAACAACAACAAAAATAATATTTTAAAACTTGTCCAAATTTGGTGCGGCTATAATTTGTTCGACTATTGTACATATGTTGACTTTGATTACTCGGCCGTGCTAACATAGTAGTTGTTCATACATAGATTTCTCTCCAGTTTCCTGCTCTTCGTCACTCAACTTGCATTGAACAGTGTACATAAACAACCCCTAGGCTTGATATCGACATATATAAATTTCGTCTTGTGGAACACCATCGTAGACAATGTCCTAGACATATAAATCTTTGCGTAGCCACTTTCCTGGGGAGAATATTCCCCACTGCATAGCCCACGTATTCACATAACTGAGGTGTAGTGTACTACGTCCCTGGACGCGATGAGTATTTACGATCGCCGTGGTAGTCAACAAAGGTTGTAGTAGGTCCCATCGGAATGTTATTTTTAAATTATTTTTTTCACTTATCCTGTTGGTATTTATGTGTACCAGCACTTCTACATATGTAAGTATGTATATTTCGCTTTGCATCTTCAACCTACGCCAGCTGTCCCTTCGAGGAGAGTGAGTGGAATGTATAATTAATATATAGCACCTTATTTAAATTTCAAATTCCTTTTCCTGGCCAAACTTTCAAGTAGCCAGCCAATGTAATTACACATTCTGTGATTCACATTCAGCTGCAAATTAAAGCAAGCGTAAAATCTGATTCACTTAGGGCAAAATCATACACAATTAAAGCGCTTTCATAATATTTTATTGAATTTTTAAGGTTCGTTTCACGACCTGAATTTGGTGTTGGTGGTCGGGCGAGACTTAAAAGGAGAAATAAAAGGGAGCGTGGCACATTGCTTTGCAGACTTCAAAGCAGCAACAAATTGAAATATAATAAATATGTACATTCACACACAAGTCACATTCTTGAAATGTGGTGGCGCTTGTACGAGTACATAACTTGTTGATGTAAGGAAGAAATTAATTTCACCTCTTCGCTACTTTGCAGGTCGCCATGACTTTATCATTTTCCCAACATGCATACATAAGCAAATATGAAAGTAAGTATTTGGATAACTGCGAAAAACTGCCATCCAATCGGAAGGCCACATGTGTTGCTACTTGACGCCGCTACGGAAGGCCACATTCTGTTGCAACTGAAAGTCAATGCTTTCCTCCTACTTCTTTTCCCTTTGCGCAGAGAACTGCTATCTGTTTCCTTGTTTTTTTTTTGCTTTTTCACTATAGGGTAAATTTTAAAAATTTACCACCTTTAGCAGCCACCTTGTACGCCTAAGAATAACACAAACGCAAACACATACTGGCTTAAGTAAATTTTATTTTTCACCAAATCTGACAGCACAGGTGGCGTGCTGTTATTTTTGAGCCGCGCGGCTTTTAGATCAGGATGTAGCACATTTTACAATTTGTCAAGTGATTTGCATTTGCATATGACAGCACATAAAGCTGCCGAAGACGACCTTTCTAAATCCCATTTCTGGTTCTGATTCCGCGAAATATTCTACATTCGAGTGGGATGAAAATTAAATGGAAATTTCGTAATGTTTTTACTTTTTTTGCAACGAGATATATGCGCTTTTATAAATTTTTGTTTTAAGTTTTCAATGTAAAATGCGTGATTAGTTAAGCTTGAGCCCCGAGGGCATACGGCTGAAGTTTTTATTTGACTAAGCCGTGCCTGACTTAATAAGTAAAGTAAATCAGTAGAGGCATAGCGGCATGTTCACTTTGGCCACACTTTCTACAGATCGGGGTCCTGTATATTGCTTGTATCAGCCCTCTAATCTAAATCCAATTCGAGTCCTATGCTTACTGAATACGGCTTTAGTCTGTCCAATATACCTTTAGGCCTTCTATGCATTGGTTTTTCTTTCAGAAGATCTTTACAATGGGGATAGACCTAACGGCAGTCCCGAGTGATTGCAGCTCCTAACTATATCAGCGTAAGTTGCCTCTACCGCTTTTGAGATTATTATCGCATCGGACCTGGAAGTTAATGCTAAGGTGGCGCTTTCTTTTTTCGCGTAATCGTTTCCCCTTTGGGGGCTTTTTCTTTCAATATACAATTATGCAGAGCATGTACATAGAGCCTCCCGAACCACGCCATCCTCTCTGGTCTATATTGTTACCTCTGACCATAGCTTCAACTCTTGTTTACACCATGAGTGGATGATCGACCTATATCGGCAGCCAGTTCGAAAAAACCTGATCTCAGAAAACTTTGCAGGAACACATTTTTGAGAAGTTGATTGAATAGCGCCCTATCCTAGCACATTTCCAATATATTTTCAAATGAGATAGGGCGTGCTTCAACTAAAATCTGAGATAGGCTATTTTTCAATAAAATTCTGAAATAGGGCGTTCTTCAAACAAATTCAGAAGAAGGGCGTTCTCGAAAAGTGTTTTGAGGCTGCCGAGATAGGTCGATCTCCACTTCCACTCAGGTGACGATATATGAATGGTTGTAACGCAGCATTTGCTATACCTGTGCTATCCTTTACCAAGCCATGATCTTATGCTGACACAGAGTTGAAAAATGAGAATTGAAAGGCAACGGTAGAGGCCTCGACGACATTCTCGTGGATGGTTTAGCCAGAAATCCATGGATACCCTTCTTTTTATTTGAGTTTCTAACTCGATTAATATGAATGTTTGCAACTCTATGTTTCTATCATTTTTCAAATTAAATCACTTTTCAGTGAACGTATTTGTTCACATTGGCGGACTCTGTTTTTCATAACAAGCCGCTTTCAAGTTTCTATATAGAGTTTATTTCATCGGTTGCGGATTTTTCTCCCACACTTTTTTATTTCAGCTTTGCTCCATTTTTCCTGCCCTTATTTAAGTATATATTAATAGCATGACTTTAACTATGTTTTACTTTTATTTAATTTTGTTTAATTTTAGTAAATTTTTTTCAGTTTATTTTCCCTCCTTTGCCTCAGCGCTTTAGAACTTTTCGCGCACCCTGCTGCTCTACTCCCCTTCACCGCTTTCGACACAAGTACCACACCAACAATTGGCGTCATTAAAAACTTTTACAAAATACAATTAAAACTTTCGCGATAGCGGCACGGCCACAACGTGCCAAACAGCTTACGTGTCGAGCTAGCTTTTTTCATTCTTTGCCTAGTTCTGCGATTGACCAGCAGCGGCTATAATATCAATGAGTTATTTTTTTTGTTCGATTTGTCGCCTTTTTTCTTTTTATTTTTCTATTTTTGTATGCCCTGTGTACTTGAAAGTGCCAAGGAAAGCGCATCGTTGACAGAAATATCGCTTTTAACTTTTACATCACTTCACTTTCCATGCTGCAACTATCGGGCGCTCAAAATCGCGTAGTCTTAAAGCAGAATGTGTGTGCATGTCTTTAAGAAAAGATTTTAATAGTTAGGGAATAATTTCGCATGAAACATTACATTTTTACACCTCACTTTTGTACTAAAAAGTGACACGCAGCTGTTCGAGCAAATTTATACGCTCATATGTCCGTGCGATTTATGCTGGAGCCGCCTTTTGCTTATTTGTCCAGTATCACTTTCATGCCTTGCGGCGCACCCAACACTCAATAACAATAATAATACCGCAAACAAGCCTGAACTGTCAATTTGGCTATACATCAACCAGACAAGCCAACCATCAAGCGCTGAACATCCATCCATCCATTCAGCTGGTCAGCTAAGTCGTCAGTCAGTCAAGCCAACCATGTTCAGACACTGAGTTGACTGTTAGCCGTTGACTTTTAACCAGTTCGTATGGCGGTAGGTTGATGCTTTTGGCCAAATATGTATGTACCTACTCGTATGCAAATTCAAAGAACTGTGTAGCGGCAAATATGAACTGGAAGAGAGACCGAAATTAACACGCTCACACCTTGTTGAGCAATCAAAAGTCTTAAAGCGACAAGGTCCAACAGTCAAATTAGCACGTCCGCTCCATCAACGAGTTCGATTGCTTACCGGTAAACACAAAAGCTTCAAAACGAGGTACAGCTACGCATGAACTCCCCAGCAGTAATAAGACAGCCAATTTTCCAAAAAGCACCAGTACCTCACCGGTTAAAATATGACCGATTAGAATTGGACTTTGGTTTGCATCAAAAATGCAAGCTTTTTATCGAGAACACCACTCTGTGCCGGTCAACATGTAAAAATGCCCCAATCGCTCAAAGTGATCATTTGAAAACACATTTACATGTCGTGGTTGTAGCTGAGTGCGCAGAGATGCTTTCTACTAATGGTTGTGCTGTCAGGAGTGTCCGAGCTCAAATCTCATTGGCGGAACATATAATTTTAAACTTTTGTTTTTCGGGTTTTCTTAATTACGAAAAAGCATCCGTGAAGTACACGACGAAATCATATACAAACGAAAAGGTTTATTAAAACTAAAATGTAAATGGACTAAGCCAAAACCAGGTAATAAAGAATACTTAACCACAACAGGACATCAATGTTAAAAATGACAGTTGAAACCATTGGCAGCGGAATTATTAGGCACTAAAACTGTTAACAATATGGACTATTCGAGGGCTAACCTAGGTTGGGTCCAAATTTCTACAGGGTCAGTATGTATGTATGTATATAAGTGTGATTATAAATGTACGTGTTTGTAGCGCAAATCGCTGAAGTTGACCGCCTTACTGTTTGCCATCGAAGCGTCCAATTGATCCGTGCCTTTACATTCGATTGGCAACTCAGTTTTTTTTTGACCGCACGGTTCTTCATGCATTGCCGCTTTCAGTTATGCGCAACTGTTTTTTTTTTTAATTTTTGGTTTTCTTCATTGGTATTGTTATTTTCTTCGTTATTGTAATAAGCAATCATATCTGTACAGCTATTTTTCCTAAGAACTGCTGCAGTACAAGAGACCAGTGTTTCCCTCCCCCTAAAAAATATAAGCTTAGTACAAAAGAGAACGAGCCTTATTGAAACAAATCACAGTCCCCACTATATTTGTATTCTTTAATCTCCTCGTTTATCATTCTAAGCTTTATCCTCAATTATTTCCTCATTTCAATATTTCTCATCTTATTCTATTCGCGGCCAAATCATACAGCTTTACCTTCCCTTAGCATCATTCTCTACCCAGTTTTTTTTTCATTTACCTGTACTTAAGCACCTTCGCTTATCCCAAGCTTAGTTTTACTTGTTTACCAAGACAATAAGAGAAAATAAAAAGTAAGTGGAAATAAAAATTCTAATAAATGCATTGCTTTTTCAAAAAATAAAATAACACTTGAAGCCGTCAAATGTCAACTTCAAAAACATTGCAAATATAAAATCGCGCCACCCGCGCCTAAGATACATGGATTTACATAGCTTTAAAAGAAAAGAGCGAATATACATACATAACTACAATATATATATAAGTATTTATGTAAACCCATTGAACTAACTGCAACTCGAATGCTCAAAAGTACTTAAGGTGGGGTCAGCGAGCACTCGACTGAATAAATAAAAGCTTAAATAAACGCGCATTTATTTTAATGCCTCTTAGCTTGCGAAAACATTTTTATTATTTTTTTCTACTTGTTATTGAGAAAAAAAATGTATTATTGCTAAGCCGGTGTTAAAAACGATGCTCCAGGATATAAACGGAATGGAGGTTTAGCAGGAATTATAACTATGGAGAAGTCAAGCACGAGGTAATATTATAATTTTTGAGTTAGACCAGATTATTGGGCAGCTACGTTAATGGCTCCATAGTATAAGTATAGTGCAGAGCTCCTTCTCGTTTCAGAAGCTCACTTAGGGAGAGTGCGCCACAGCTCAACTCAGGCTTACTATGCCTAAACTCCTTACACCGTCGAGTGCTGGGTTGACTATAGAGGCGGCCTGGATTTCTACATACACCTTCAGGGCCTTAGTTAACGCAAGCAACACATCAAGCAACATGTACAACGAAGCATATTTTTTATGTACCACATGCTTGCATTAAGGGTAGATCGGAAGATCGATAGGTACCGCTCTCAATAATGTGGTTAGACGAATAAAGGCCCTTGAGAAAGCAAAACGCATTGCGAAATTTGCTGCGTATGGATGGGGACTTAAACAGTGCCCTAAAGCAAGCAATTTAAGAAGGAGCGATGACGCCATGGCTTCACCCTGCACTCTCGAACTGGATAATCAGCAAAAGTGTCTCGGCGCAATGATATATGCCTGGGACCACGGAGCCGGTCAAAAGAGGCGATTCACAGGGGAGACATACTATCCCTGCTGCTATAGTCGCTGGTAACTAACAAAATAACAAAGTAAATGCAAGGAGGCTAACACTAAGAAACACACACTTTGGATGACCAAAGTAGGACTCAGCGTCAAATCAGAAAAACAGAACTAGTACTACTCACTAGAAAATCTGCGATTTCCAAATGTTAGATGGAGCGACTTTTCAGCCAAAGCAAAGCACTAAATACCTCAAGAGAACTAAAAAAAAGTGGCATCTTATGCATAAAAAAAAGATGCTTGACTGGAGTTTATCGTCTTATCTCTCACGCTGGATATGCGCGCAATTTTCAGGCGGATACTATTTCTCGGTATCTGATGGACGGCAATGCGCAAGAAAACATTTCTTAAAGTATTAGAAAGTTTTCATATAAAGGCTATCTTCATAGGAATTTAGAACTACAACAACGATAGAACTCAAGAATATGATCTCCACTGGGCTTAAACTCACAGATGGGTCGAAAATGTGGAAAGGTATAGTAAATAGCCTGTCGTATTACTGCCAGAAATGTTAGCCCTGGAAAAGGCGACGGAGCTCTTTAGTGGCAAACGAATAAATGGACGAGTGCAGACTAGCCATGATCCATGGCAGAAGTATGCACCGTAACGGAGATACACTTTTGGGGCTAGTTTCACAATTTCTGGTTAACACTAACTACACGTTAAACATTTATATCGACGTTATCGATTCTCTCTTATATGTTATGGAGTCGGTCACGTTGATGACGATGTTTAACCTGCAGTTAGTGCTAATCAGACATTGAGAAACTGGCCCTTACTGGCTTGCGATCTACACTGGCGTTGCTAGCACCTAAGAGGCCGACTGACTCGCCAATTAAGGCACCGTTTCGGGATTCCCTATCAGCAATTAAAGAGGAAAAAGCAAGCGCAAAGCCCGTCCTGGACAGGGGATGAGATACAAATCTAAAAAGCAGCAAAAAAAAAACTTAAAAAATGCATTGTGTCTGACTTCCAATTAGGAAAACGAAAACAAGCAACGCAGCTCAGCTAAGCATGTGGAATTTTGCAGCATACAGCGAAAAAAGAATGGGCTATTGAATACCTTCATAGAGGCGTAAATTTATGTGATTTTTAATTTTCAAGCTCATCATTTCCATCTTTCAATTATTAATTAGTAGATAAATTAGCGATTTACTTCTCGGGACTACATATTTTTTTTAAATTTTTTTCAGTTCTTTTATCGTATTGCTTCGCACAATTAAAAGTAACAACCCGTAGCAGCTAACTTGCCTCCAATTCACTACTAAAAATTCCTCACATTGTCATTCACTTATGAAATTTGTCTGCCTTTGTCAACATTTTTACGACCCAATACCGGATATATACAGATATAGCTCTAGAATTGCCTTATCTTTGTATTTGCAGAATTCCAGCAATACTGCGCCCCAAATGACGGCCTTAAGTGCGGCATTAAAATTGCATTCAAGGTCATAAAAAGCGAAATTTTTCTGGCTCATAAAAATGGGGGAAAGCGAAGAAGATCTGCGAGTTGCTGGCACGCAACGGAGGTGTCACTGCAGAGGCAGTGATAGGCGGTCCAGTATGGTGTCACTTGTGTGGACAGACATCTCCGCACTTCTGCTAACAGCATGTGATTGTTTACGCAAAATTTATACTCAGCACTCAGTGCTATTTTGTGTTGTTTTCAATAATGTCATTCGCACAGACAAAGCTCATCAATTTATACGCGTGCGCGCCACGCAAGTATATACTCGGGGGACTTGGACTTGTTGGACATAGATATGTCTGTACATATGTATGTATGTTTATTTGTAGGTGCGTAAATAGTGAATATTTGCGAGTTGAAGATAGAAGAGGGTACGAACTGCGGTAGGATCGTAAACTTGTCTATATAGGTATGTATGTGAATCGACACAAATATATGTATGCATTGACAAATAAAAGTATGTCCTTTTTATTTCCTTTAATCGCTTTATAGGCTGCTTGAGACTGGCGACCCACTACGGTGGTGCTGCCTTTTATATTTTACTTTGATTTTTTTGTTTACTCTCAAAAAAGGAAATAAACCGAAAAACGTCATTGAAACCCATAAATTCTCAGCCGCTTGTGGCACTGACAGCGCGCTGCACTGATCGTGCTGTCGAGCCTTTGCGTCTCGCATGATAATTAAGAGTTTTATGTAGTAGCGTTGCAGGTGCAACAGGCGGTCCATCGCGCAACATGCAAGCCAACAACCTGTTGCACGGATTGCTACCACTGATCCGGTGCGGGCATTTCCTTTTCATTCTCCTTTTGTTTTCCTTTTTTTATTTATTTTTTCTTATAGCTATTTGTTGCCATTTCCATTGCTTCTGTTCTTCATTGACGCGCCTCAATCGCCGTGTCGTTTAATTGAGTCACAATTAAATGTCATTTTATGAGTGGTCATTCACAATGCCGCCGCCAGCTCGAACAACAGCAACAAGCAGTGTCTTGGAAATCTGTGTAGACGTGGTGGCCACTCGCATTTGTGTGTTTGCCTGCGTTTGCGTGATTTGTTCATTAAAAAGCAACTTAAGAAAATCTTAATTAATGCGTCGTATAACCAATTGGATATGTAACTTTATACTCGTCAGTAAACTCATACACTTTCATACACATATAGACAACTCGGTGAATGTGAATGCCCGAATCAACAACATTCCAACGACAATTCGACAGATGTGTGCGGTTAATGCGGTATAATTTATGTGCAACATGTGGCAAGTGGTATCAATGCTGCATTTGTCATTTGACTGGCATCGATTGACTATAGTGCCGACAGCTGGTCGCCTTGCCGGTTAATCGAACGGCATAAACGAGTAGTTATATGCAGCCATTGCTAGCTCTTTCCAATTGTTTGGGTTGTAAAATTTCAAGAAATTGCATTCTCAATAAGGATATGCACAAACGTAAGCTCAAATAGTAGAGCTCGTTGAGCTAAAGGGTGTCCAAATGATGACTTAGATAGGAAATTTGAAAATAACTTGATTAATATAATTCAACTGTATGGACGAGGAAAAATTATTTCTAAGCTCCACAATGATCTTTTGATCAGCCGGCCTGAAAGCTTTAAGCTGTCAGCGACGTACATGGGGAAGTGGGCAAATAAAACCATAATTTCACTAATCTGCTCAATGCGACTTCACATTCAAGCAGCAAACGCTGTGAAATCAATATAGACACACAAAACGTATTTTGGATCCCAATTTTTTAGGCTATGTTACCATACAAAAATGCTCCAGTCTTTTGAACTTTTTTGAAAAATTTCAAAATTTTTCGGATCATTCGGTCTTCCTTGTTGGTAACTTTCGAGAATTTTTTTTGGAACTTATCTGGAGTGTTTCGGAACTTTTCGGAATTCTTCGCGTATTTTTTGGTAGGATATTTTCGATTGTTCTCATGGAGTTTTTCGGCATTATTAGTGTTTAGTTTTTCTCAACTTTCTGTACCTTTAATACCTTTCGCGTTTTGTAGGGATTTTTTTCGATGCCGTTTAGGATGTTTGTGCAATTTTCGGGGGTTCTCAATATTTAACTTTTAAAAATGTTTCGGGACATTATACATTTTTCCAACTTGTGAAGTTTACCGGGACTTTTCGGGAATGTTCGTGCTATATTTTTCGAACCTTTTGCAAGTGTTTCGAGATTTTACTGGGCCATTCGGGGCTTTTTACCTTCCTTCTATTAGCTCGGTGTGTAACTATGTAATATTGATGCGCCTAAAAGATGCAGAGATTTCTATTCTCAAGTACATACCTGATCACAGTACGAATGGCAATTATAATAGGGAGGTTTTAGTTTTTTAAACTATAATTTTATTTCGTTTAATTATCAAATTATAGTTACTTGCTCCTGTTGGTCTAAAATCCATCCGATTTAGTAAAGCGCATACCCTTTGTGATTTCAGAAATCTAGCTACTACATAATTTCTTCCTTATTCCACCAAATGCAATGTTTAAAAGTTTCCGTAAATAAAAGTTGAAGTGAAAGGCCAGTATCAAATTCATAATTTTAATAATAAAAACTTTCTAAATTTTTAGTTATTATTTTTTACAATTTTTGCACAAAAAATACCATACCGTTTTCACATCGAAACAAATCTTTCAAAATGTATAGCACCCTGTACTCTTAGGTCATCTTACATACAATTGAAGCCAGATTTTATTGCTCATCAATTCGTGGGTACTCGCACAGCAATGGCATACCTTTCCACTGCCCGCTACTAACCGCTTGATATTTAAAAGCAATTATGGCTTGTAGATTTAATAGTTTTTTTAGATTTTATAACCGGATGAAAGTTGTTACTGGTTTGTAATGTTTCAGTTGCAGGATTTAAGCTTTTCGTCGAACAAGCAGAGCAGGTGGAGACTTTAAAACAGCTGACTGGAGGAAATGGCAGATTAGGGGATAGAATAGTGTGCCATAAACTTCGTAGAAGAAATCGAGCAGTGGAACTATTGCTTTTGGAATGTAGATGTAATTGGAAAGTGGCGGATTTGGCGATAGAAAGAGTTTAAAAAAGAGGGAGAATATTTCTCTTTTTCACTATTCGATGGAAGAATTTAGTAAACGAAGCAAGGCTGCACAGGTAAATCGAGTAAGTTACTAAGCACCAATTGAGCGTTTGAAAAAGAACCTTGGAAATTCTTGCTGGATAAGTGTTCCTTTGGTCTTAACTTGCATGGTGCATACTTATACAACCTCATTTTAATACCCGAACGCACTTAGGCACAAGGGTATTATAACTATGTTCACACGGTTGTTTGTAACAGTTAAAACGAATGGAGTTAGATATAGACAAATGTATACATAAACAAGTAAGAAAGTCTAAGTTCGGGCGGAGCCGAACATTAAATACCCGGCGCAAGTATTAAATATATGTTTCTTCACCTTTCCGAAACCTACCGCTAGATGGTAAGCCGGGGTGTATAACTTTTGAGTAAATTAGCGTCCTAAAATTTCGAAATATTGCAGTTTCAAGCATTTCTGAAGTTTACCGTTATATGAAAAGCGGCCGTAATTTTAGTCCGATTTCAATAATTATGTGGCAAGCACAATAACCATACCGAGTTTGGTACAAATTGGTAGAACGGTTACCGATATACACATATGTGATTATAAGTGGGCGGTGACACGCCCATTTTCCAAAATTTTACCATAAACGTATTTCTTGGTAAAGAGTTGTTGCAAGCATCAATTTTGAATAAATTAGCTTCAATATTTACTGATTTATCGAAGATTTTGTATTTCTCTAAATTACCGTTATATGGGATGTGGGCGTGGTTATCGTCCGATTTAAAAAATTTTCGGCGATTTTGTATACTGTGAATTATCTTCAGTAGTAACTAAAATATCGCAGCTTTCGTATTTATGGAAATTATCGTTATATGGGAAGTGGGCGTGGTTACAGTCTGATTTCGCCCATTTTCAATACCAACCTACCTTGGATTAAGGGAAACCTACATACCAAATTTCGTTGAGATATCTCAATTTTTGCTCGAGTTATCGTGTACACGGACGGGCGGACAGATGGACAGACGGACGGACAGACAGACATGGCTTAATCGATTTCTTTTTTCATCCTGATTATTTATGTATAAATTTTTCTATGTCTATCTCGATTCGTTTTGGCTGTTACAAACAACCGTTATGTGAACAAAATTAATATACCCTTGTGCACAAGTGCGCTCGGGTATAATGATCAGTATGAAAAGAGAAATCGATTAAGCGTTGACTGTCCGTCCGTCCGTCCGTCTATGCACCCGACAACTCGAGTAACTGAGATATCTTAACGAAACTTGGTATGCGTACTTCTTTTGAGCGTAGGACGGATGGTATTGAAAATGGCCAAAATCGGACAATAACCACGCCTACCTCCCATATAACGGTAGTTATCAAAAACACGAAAACCGCAATATTTGAGTAACTACTAAAGCTTATTTACTCAAAATTTATACTTACAATGATTTTTAGACCGAAAATGACAACATTATAAATTTTTGAAAAATGGGCGTTGCCACGCCCTCTTATGACAACATATGTATATCTTGGTAACCGCTCAACCGATTGCTTCCAAACTTGGCAGAGTTATTGGCCCTAGTACAACATACCAAATGGCTCAAAATTTTTAAAATCGGACAATAACCACGCCTCCATCCCATATAACGGTAATTCAGATATATAAGAAATCTTCGATTACTCAGTAAATACTTAAGCTGATTTATTCAAAACTGATGCCTGCAATACTTCTTTACCAAGAAATACGCCTATGACAAAATATTGGAAAATGGCTGTGGCAACGCCCACTTATTATCACATATATGTGTCTCGGTAACTGTTCTACGAATGTGTACCAAACACGGTATGATTATTGTGCTTTCCACATAAAAGGAAAACGTTGAAAATTATTGAAATCGGTCTAAAATTACGGTTACTTTTCATATAACGGTAAATTTCAGAAATGCTTGAAACTTCAATATTTCGAAATTTGAGGATTGTCATTTACTCAAAATTTATAATAACAACAATCCCTTGAAAAGAAGTACGATTATTGTGGAATTTTTGGAAAATGGGCATGATACCGCCCATATATGACTACATGAGTTTATCTCATTATGTCTAACTGAACGTTCTATCGAATATATTTGAAATAGGGGTAAAACCGCCCCTGCTTACCATGAAAGATGAAAATACTTACACTTTTTACCTTACTTTATAAACGAATTCCACTATCATTTATTCGTAAAATTTTCCATATTTTATGCTAAACCTCTATTATTTCGGTCCTTTCCCCCTGCTTTCAGCCATGCATAGAAATTTTAAAGCCTGACAAATTACTCATTTAAAAGCTCAACGAAAAATACCTTCAGCGCCATTCTCTTACCCATCGCTCGCATTGCAAATCGGATCAGCAAACACTTTCTTGAAACTAGCATTTTTTACTATCGAAAATCTCACGCTTTGCATATGGAAAGAAATCCTTTAGTTTAATCCAAGCACGTTTAGTCATTAATCAAACAAACAATTCTTATCTACATTCCGCGCAGCCACGGAGCCACGCACCAAAAACCATCACATTGCTGGCACCAACTATGGCGGCGTTTACAACATCAACCGACAGCAACAACTCTCCTGGTAATCATAATAAATGTAAATGTGAATTTCGAACAAGAAAAACACTTTCCAACGCTTAGCAGCTGCACCTCACCTCACTACTGTCTCACAAGTGAAAAGATACAAAAAAAAAACACTTTGCCATCAACACAAACCAACTCTAATCTTATATCTTTGTTTGCAACTTAGTGGCGATGTGGTTGCGTGCTACAAACCACTCTGCATAGCCCGAAAATTAGCGCCTCAACGTTGTTAGTCTGTAATCATAATCACCGCTGGACAGCAGCCACACCAAAAACACCAAACCAGAATTTTTTAATCCTACAACAGCTTTAGAACCGAAGGAGAGGTGGCAAATCGCGAATGATGTAGTAGGTGGCAGTTAGACTGGCAGTAAAGTGCAAAACTAATCAGCAATAAAATTGTTTTGCAAAAAAGGCGATGTGCTAAAAATAATGGATAAGTCGTAGTAACTAGTGGTATGTAGTAGCAAATTGGAATTTGCTGTAAGCAATAAAAAAGCAGTGGAAAACAATAAAACCGCCAACTTTAATTCTAAGAAATCAAAAGCGGAGTCGTAAAACAAAAACTAAGCAACGTGACAGAAAAAATAAAAACAAATATTGGATGTAAAACCAATGAGAAACAATGCAAGCAATTTACTGTTGAACTGGCAAGTTCTAAAAATTAGGAAAGTGTAAGCTTGCACGGCTCGGCTAGATGGTTAATGTATTCCACGTGATATATTCCTTGAGATCTAGTAGTAACAACTACTTATTTTACTCATCGAAGGTGGGAACACCGACCGCTCAGGCATTAACCGAAGAGACTCTTCATAAAAATCTAGAGTGGTACTCAGAGAAAAGAAGGCAGATTGGCGTGAGCGCTAAGGAAAGGAAATGCTGCTGGGAAGGAGCTCGGCACGACGATTCTATCAGAAATAAAAAAAAAAACATTAAATACTCTCAAGTCCGGGATTGGTTACTGCAGAGACGAAGAAAGAAATATTATAACATACGTCAAGAGTATATCAAAGATGTAAAGTGATCACTTCTCTACCTTTTGTTTAATGGCGGCACAGGTGGTGCGTTGGAGGTCTAGGGGCATATCTACAGAACTATAAATCCATGAAGGGGGCACACGTTTTTCGTTTTCAATCTCATTTCAAAATCAAAAGTTATCGAATTCTATGGGACTGAGAAATATTATTTTCTAATTGTTAGTCTATTTATCAAAGCGTTGTATATTAAAAAGTTTTTTTTATTTTATTTACACATTTCTTTTTTGAGAAGGCATATTTTCAAGAACTAATTTTTTGTATCAAATATTTGTGTGAAAATTTTTTCAAGAAACAAAAAGTTTCAAAATTTCAAAAATTTTCATAGAGAATTTTGATGTGTGTGTCTGATTTTTTTCGAATTTTTTCCTCGCCCCGTTCTCTTCAAAGAAAATTATATGAAGGGGTTGACCCGAAGAGATTTCTGTAAGAAAAACAAAGAAAATTCGATAATAATTCTGCAAGAAATTCTTCACATAGCAGCATAATTTTCATTGCTTTACCGATTTTATTCCGAAATTTCGTAAAAGAATCGAAGTGTGCACGGTTTATTTCATTTTAGTAAATTCGGCAAAAAATCGGATCAGATCTTTACGAACTCTTCAAAATCTCTACAATTCAGAATACTCTGAAAAAAAAGGTTTGCAGGGGAGATATTTGGAAAACTATTAAATGGATTTGTTTTTGTTTTTGTGCTGTAAAGTTTTTAAAAATATTTTAATCAAGCTAAAATTTCATATTTATTTATTACTTATGTTTATGGATCAACCCTAAAAATTTGAAACAAATCAAACACATGAAGTGTGAACCCCGTCCGTTTTAGTATAGAACGCTCCATATGCTCTACAAAATCCCCGATATTATATTTTAAATAAAAAATAAAAATCCCCGATTTGCAGAGAATCAATAAAAAAAACAGTAGTACGCATCCTGAAATATTTTTTTTTAACAAATTCCATTAAAAAATGATTTAAATAGTATTCGATGCATATACACAGGTCAAAGTTTACTCACCTTGAAGTTCACCAACCACTCTATAAATGTTTATTATTTTAGTTCTCCTTTCCGCAAAATAGATTTGTATTAAATTATTCACACAATGAGATAGAAGCGAACGAACGATGGTACTAAAATACATATGTAGGTACATATGTATGTATGTATGTACATACATATGTTCATATGAACATATGCGATAAAACCAAATTCAAATGGCATGCAACAGGCACTTGGAACTTATGCTCTTCCAGCCATTTTTATTTCCAATCGCTTAACAAGCACTTGGCACAACAATTCTTTCTTTGCACTTCACCTTTAAGACATATTTCTGCATTTTCCCACTTTCACTTTTATTACACAAAACTTTTGGCGAAACATTACTAATTTGCAAAAACTACTTAAATCACAAGCAATTTACAATTAGATATCAATAAACTTGACCGAACGCGTACCGACGACCACAACAGTAATTTGAAACGACAGCAACCGATTTACAACTGAGCTGGCGATGATATTTAGACAAAGCAGCGCTGTTGGGGAGTATGCGACTGCGGCGCAGCCACCCACAAATGTACCTGTAGAAGTGTGAATGTATGTTTGTGTTACTGAGAGTAGTATAGAGCAATTAGAAAAATGTCATGTATGTATACACAAACCTGTTGAAGACAAATACAGCAACGAAAATAACATGCGAATAATTTTGAAGAAGGTACTATAAGTACTAAATGAGAAGTATTGCAAGGGCGTGAGGAGACATTCCATCATTGCGCAAACAATACTCGGTGACTCCAGTGCGAGAAAATTCAGTATTAAATCGGAAGTGGCTGTATATGTTTTAAATTTATTGGAGGGTTGCGGTCGACCGATGAATCTATTTGTGCCCAATAAGCGATGATTTGGGGTAAATTAATTCACGCAAAATATTTGCAGTGTTGTATTGTTTTAGAAATTGAATTGTGATGAAGTTTAATGTGTGGTTTAGCAAAAATTAAAGGAAAATATACATAAAATAAATAAAATATAAAACTTTTTAATATACAACGCTTTTATAAATAGACTAAAAATTAGAAAATAATATTTCTCAGTCCCATAGAATTTGTTTTGAGAACTTTTATGAGATTGAAAACGAAAAGCGTGGAGCACATGCAATACAAAGCATTATATTTAATTGAAAATAGTCAAACTACATAACTTAGACCTAAAATTTCTACTGAGTTTGAGAACGATTTTAAGCGGTCGTTCACATTCATACACATATTACCCTTCATATCAATTCAGGTCTGTTACATGCGCCCCACGCTTTTCATTTTCAATCTCATAAATGATTATAATGACTTTTGCTAAAATTTTAAAATCAAAAGTTATTAAAACAAATTCTATGGACTGAGAAATATTATTTTCTAATTTTTAGTCCATTTATAAAAGCGTTGTATGTATGTATATTAAAAAGTTTTTTTTTTATTGCAATAGATATTAAAATAATTCAACTTGCAATGAAAAGAGAACAGAAGACTATGCAAGCAAAATGTTGTTTGCCCACGTTTAGTTTAAACTTACGTATGTACATACCTATGTACATATAGCAGCAGTTAATTTCATTTATAGAAATGGCGTGTCGTCCATTTCCGCTGTAGCGCTGTAAATAGCGCATATATTTAGGCGCAATATTTAACTACTTCTGGCGGAGCGACATCTAGAGTCTTCTAATTGTATCTCTTTGATATGATGCCTACAGGGAGGTTGATATCTAGAATTGGCCATAAAAAACTTTGCTACATTTATAGCACAAATGGTGGTCTGGACATACAACATTGCAAGTTGAGAAAAGCGCTGTAAAAAAATTGCAAACAACACTCATATGTATACATTAGGCCGGGTCGATTTGTGGGGAGGCAAAAAAATCGCCCATTGCTCTGTGAAAATCATATTCTAGGGATCAAAATAAGAAACTTTGCCGAAGGAACCATACCTCTAAAACGAATTCTGATGTCCCCCAATTTGGGTCGAACTTTTGGGTAGGGGCAAATTTTGAAAAATCCCACTTTGACCCATTTAGAGTGCTCCAATCGAGTCCAAATGTATGACCTACCCCCACTAACTTTGGAGGCTCGACCCACCGATGCCAGTGGCACACCCCCTGGAACCCCCCTGGGGGTTCACCATACAAACATTTCAAAAAATCGCCGGTTTTGCACTTTACATGAAAAAATCAGCGAAATGCCTGTTTTTTCTTTTTGGAGTTTATTTTTCTCTTTAGAAATTTATTTAGTCAGAACATATGTAAATGAAAAAATGAATTTAACTTAGTAATAGAAAAGAAATTAAAAAAAATATTAGAAATTAGCGTTTTTACAACCCTTTTAAAACCAAGGCATCACTGTAATGCATTTGCATGTCGTAAACATAGTTGTGTGGGTTTTTTATTCAACCATTTTAAAAAATGAAGGTATCACTGTGACACAATTGCAAATCGGAAAATTGCTTGTGTGCGTTTTTTAAGACACAGCTGCATGTCGTAAACTTACTTGTGTAGTTTTTTTATAGCACCTACTTAAGAAATGAAGGTTGTTTTTACAACCCTTTTTGTGGGTATTTTAAGGCACCTTCTTAAGAAATTCGCGTTTTTTGCAACCATGTTAACAATTAAGGTATCACTGGAATGCACTGCAACCTTTTTAAACAATGAAGGTATCACTGTGACACAATTGCAGATCGTAAAATTGCTTGTGTTGTTTTTTTTTAATCCACCACAAGACACAGCAGGTAGAATTGAAATTACCATTTCATTCTTATTACCTTGTCTCGTAGACCATATATAACGCAACAGTTTTTGTGAATGCATTAAGTCGTTGTGAAGAACTCAAAGTGTGAAGTGCTAATTTCAGATAAAAAAAATATTTAAAAAAAAATAATAAGTGAAGTGACCATTCCAAATCAAAAAGTTTACAATGAATCCACCATCCTCTACACCGCAAGATGAAGCAACTACATCAACAACTATCGAAAACCCAATGAGTCATATACCCAAGCATGATGTTACTGTTTTTGGTGTGTCTACTGATTTAACTGATCTTAATTTACCAACCCATCTGGATATCTTGAGATATTATTTTTACTTAAGCGAACGTGCTAAAACAGAACAAAAAAAGTTTTCCCATAAATCATTCACTATTCAAGTACAAGATATGTTGACTGGAATTTGGGAAAAACTTGGTATGGAAATAATGCTGAAAAAAGTGTATTTAATAAATTGAATAAATTGCTTGACAAGTATCAAGAGCAAATCAAGAGAAGAAACAACACCCAACAATTTACAGAGTATGTAAAATCTCTGGAAACAATTTTTTACATTGGAACATGTAAATGCGATTTGAAGGCAGCTGCATGTGCATGGGGCTGGGTTCCCGAACGCCTCAAAGAGTTCATGCACGATCAACATAATCAGAGAAGACTAACAATGGATTCATTTGTGATGGAAACTGAAGAGCAAGGAGCAACGTCTATGTCATCAATGCCAACATACCAAGATCCCGATGATTCAACATACGCACCGCCACCGGTTCAAGAAGATATGGATAGAAGCACAAGTTCACAATACACAGAGAGATACGATTGTTTTAACTTTGCCTTGGTATGTGACAGATTTGGTGTGCCTGACAGAGTAGCATCAGCATTGGGAACCGCTCTTTTGCAAGATTTTAAAATTAAAGATAAGCATGGGAAACCTCTCATCATGGATAAATCGAAAGTTCGCAGAGAAAAAGAGAAATGCAGACAAGAATTGCTTCGCAAACGGTTAGATGATACCAATTTATTAGCGTTTTCATTCGATGGCAGAAAAGATGATACTTTAACGATAGATAAAATTGATGAGAAGTATCATACTAGGATGGTAAAGGAACCTCATCTTGTTATTTTGAGAGAACCCAATTCTGAATTGATTGGTTACGTAAGACTGGAACATGAAACCGCTGAATACAAAACAACCAAATTAAATGGTTTTTTCAACGATAAAAATATATCACTGGATGCATTAATTGGAATATGCACTGACGGTGAGCCAACAAACACTGGCCCACACGGTGGAATTATACGACGATTCGAATTGCTGTTAAAAAGACCATTGCATTGGTTCGTTTGCCTTCTACACTTCAACGAACTTCCGTTTCGGCATTTGTTTGAAGCTTTGGATAAATCAACCAGCACTGGACCAAGATCGGCAACCGGAAAACTGAGCCGTCAAATCGAAACTTGTGAAACTCTTCCGGTAAGTTATTGCAATCACTCATTTATTATAATTGTCAACCATTTTTAATTATTTTATTATTACATATTTTCAGGTGGTGGACGGCTTCCAGAAAATTGAGTTGCAAAATATGCCCCCTGCTCCAGAAAAAATTGAATTTTCCACCGATTCGATGTACTTATACGACATGGCCCATGCAATTTCTAGCGGCGTGGTTCCGGTGGATCTGGCTAACATCAAACCAGGGAAAATTGTACATTCTCGGTGGCTCACCAAGGCCGCTAGATTATTGCGATTATATGTGACAACGGAAAATCCAGATGCAAATTTAAGAATTCTGGTTGAATTTATAATTAAATGTTATGTGCCAATGTACTTCAATATCAAGTATTACAGCTCTGTCGTGTACGGCAGTGCATTATTTTTCAAGTTCATTGGTTGGTCACGATTTCTAGAACCTCGTTTACACAAAATTGTCAATCAAGTAATTAAAGATAATTCATATTATGCGCATTCGGAAAATATCTTGTTATCAATGTTGTTTGATGATAGCAAAGAAAAGCGCGACTGTGCCATCAAGAAAATTCTACGCTATCGAACCGATGTTGACGAGCCAATGGAACTTAGAGTTTATAAAAAACCAGATATAAACTTTAATTGCACAAGTTATACGGAAATGATCAATTTGAATGATATAAATATCGTATTTGAACCACCATTCACGCGAAGCATTCCGTACGATACATTGAAAGAATATTTAAATCAAGATGATCCACCGTTTAATGATCCAAAAATTCCATCACACATACAAGGAACGGAACGACATGTTCAATTGCTAGCTAGCGTTTCCAAACGGGTTATACCGGAAAATGTAGAGGCTGTTATGGCGACGACATTAGAGAGCCGTCGAAATTGCCCAGACTTGAAAGTAAAAAAGACTTCAAACAATAATTTTTTTTAGTTTCTTTTCTATAACTCACTTAAATTAATTTTTTCATTTACATATGTTCTGACTAAATAAATTTCTTAAGAGAAAAAATAGATATTATTATAAATAAATAATAAATATTATTATAAATAAATAAATAAAAATAAAGAAAAAACATAGCCATTTAGCTGATTTTTTCATGTAAAGGCCAAAAATGGTGATTTTTTGAAATGATTGTATGGGGAACCCCCCAGGGGAGTTCCAGGGGGTGTGCCACTGGCATGGGTGGATCGGCCGTCCAAAGTTAGTGGGGGTCGGTCATACATTTGGACTCGATTGGAGCACTCTAAATGGGTCAAAGTGGGATTTTTCAAAACTTGGCCCTACCCAAAAGTTCGACCCAAATTGGGGGACACCAGAGTTCGTTTTAGAGGTATGGTTCCTTCGGCAAAGTTCCTTATTTTGATCGCTAGAATACGATTTTCACAGAGCAATGAGCGATTTTTAAATCGACCCGGCCTAGTATACATACATGCATGCAGATAGATGCGTATACAAGTATTTGGCCGACACCAAATTGAACCGAGAAAATACTTTGGCTAGCATTCATAAGCGGTCAATGAACGAACGTGTGGGTGTGTGTGTGCCTATGCAAAAAAAATATAATCATATCACAACAAAAATTATAAGAAAAAACAAAGCCGTTAGCAAAACACATATACAGTAGCTAAGTACGTGGAAAAAGCAATTGTTGATTTGGTAGCAATTGCAAATTGCTTTCAGTCTGCTTGCACTGCGCCTCCTCGCCGCCCACAATGCTGCGCACCAGCAATTTCATCAATCAAAATGAGTACACGAACAGCAGCAGCTACTCTAAGCGGCACAAAATTATGGTTTTATCTAAAACTTGACTGCTTGGCTGGAAATAATCGCTTCATGCTCGCACTCTATGCTAAACTCTCACGCTACTAAGCCACTATGCAATTTAAAAATTTCTCATTTGCAGCCACGGACACATTGCTGCTATCCCTGCGCGCGTTTGCTTTGTGCAGAAGTTGTTGCTGTTGCATGCTCGACCGCATCATATTTCATGTTGCATGCAAAGTTTCCCAAAAAAATATTTAGGTGGTGGCCAACTGGCTGGATGGCTGTCTGAGCATATCGTCCAGCTAGCCAAGTTAGCAGCAGAGTGCAGCCTGCTCCGCTTAGGCGGCCAGCCGTCCAGCCAGCCCTCATTATGGCCATGCCTGCCTGCAGGATTAACAATGTTGTAACACGATTTTGCAGTTGTTTTTGTGCAGTTTGTATTTTCCAATTTAGCGCTAATCTTTTGTTTTGCTTTTAGATTTGTTATGCATTTTTTTGTATTTCGCATTTGGCTACCACTTCAAACCAATAGGGGTATTCAGGCGTTAGTGCGAAATGCCATTGCAAGAATGCAAAATGTGAATGAGCAAAATTTTGCTTATGGTTGGTGTAGAGTGAAATGCAATAACTGATGCGAGTTTTTTGGCTGTGTTGTTGTTGATAAAATTTTTGCAATTTTACATTTTGCATTAACGTCTGAATACCCCTAATCTGTTTGGTGTGTGTGTTGGCAAAGTGCGTGCGTGTAAATTTGTTTGCCATTTCTCATTTGTCAACAAAGTTGGTCAACACATTCATAAACCCCCGCAACTCGACGGCTTATAAGGATTGTAGTTGTTGCTAAAAGCGCTGCAGGTCAGCGACTAAATGAGGTCCGGCAAATTTGGTGGACTGCGCGGTGGAAAATGCAATTTATATACACTCTTCTGCGCAAAAGTAAGTTTGATTGGTTCACGCTTGAGGAGCTTACCTGCTCAGTTAGCGAAATTGCGTTTGTTTTTGTTGAGGCAGCTGGTTAGCGGTCTGTTGATAAATTGTCAACGTTTTCATGCTGCTTCGTTAGCATCGTAAATAGTTTGCATTAATTTTCTTGCTGGTGAATTGTAGTGAAATATTTTCTGCGAGCGCAAAAGTAGAAACACCCGTAACTTCAGAAGATTGAGCAGCTAATGCAGAAAGTTAAGACATAATACGAAAAGTGTGAACATAATGAATTGAGACAGGAGGTATTATTATGAAAATGCATGACCACATTTATTTTGTACTCTAATCAGATCAGTTTTTAAAAAAATTATGAGTTTTGTTTACGAAGAAGCATCGAAAGTCTAACCCCGGCAGTGTGAGAGCTTTTAACCCGAACTAAACCTCCTAACATCATGTACCGTAAACCTCTTACCGTAAACCTCCTACCGTAATGTACCGTTCTTCCCGGTGCTACCGTCAGGCATTTAGTCGAGAAGTGGCTTCATCACTTGGATCTACATTCGTTAAGCTAAGTGTAGACGGTGGAGAAAAAACGCGAGACTTAGACAAAAATCTCGCTAAAGACGTGTAAGCACTCAATAGAGCTCTACAAGAGACTCATCTACACAGTCTACGTGAGAGTTATTAAGCGAGTCTTTTTGGTCGTACGCAAAGTCCATTTTAGTTATGAGGCAGTCCGTTTGCAGTGTGTTTTAAATTTTTACCACCCTCCTAGTCGGATCCAGTTAGTCCCGCTGTCCATAGTCAAGTCCATAGAGATGACTCTTACCTATGTGCGCTGATTCTACGGCTTGTTTCTTCCTGTTTTAGCTGCGGTGATTTTTTATTTTTTTTGCTTTGTGACACTTATTGAGTCCCATATAGTATAATAGAGCTGCCGTTATGACTGTTGCGAGAAGAAGAATTTTGCTACTTCTAGGTCCTCCAATGTTGGACAGCATTCTTGAGAGCATACTGTACATTCTTGACGCTTTCATGGTTACATGGTGGTCCGCCAGAACTGAGCCTATTGTCGATTATCACACCGAAGTATTTTAGCTCGCGCGGAGACTTAAAGACGAGGTTGCCACTGCTAAGCGAAGCTACTTCTGAATCTTTTCGACTGCTTACAAGAACTACATAAATTTTTTTCCTGCGGCGATTGATAGACCTACGATTTCCAACTAGTTTGTGTATTCGTCTTTGCCTATATATCCAGAAATTTCTGTACTGCGACTACCAGGGCGATATCGTCTGCGAAGCGTAGTATATCTACTCCGGCAGGAAAGGAAAGGCATAGCACACCATCATACATTATATTACATAGTGTTGAGCCGAACACCGAATCCTGAGGCTCAGTTTTCGTGACTGCATATTGCTTCGGCCCATCGCCTGTAGAGCACTCTAGGACTTTGTGCTGAAGGTAGCATACGATTATGTTGTATAGGTAAGATTATACATCCAATCTGCAGTATTGAAGGCATTCTTGATGCACAGAGTGATCACTTCGCAGTAGTGTTTATCTCCACTTCTCCCCCGCTTGCCTGCCATTGCTTCTGTGGTGATCTACCATTGAAGCCAATCAATATAAAAAGTCTCCGATGAAAATGACCTCAAGCTCAACTTGAAGGGATGGTGGAGAGTTAGTACCAATTCACTTCCTTCAGATTCGAAAGCAAACAGTTCGCTTGAAGAAGGCGGAAGTAGGCTGTTGCTGTAAATAGTAAGACAGCCAGGACCACGGAGGCTTTATCTCCGGTAGCCAATGCGGCTTTGGTCGATCTACATAGTTGCATCCAAGTCCATCGAAGAACTATGTAAGATTTTATTTAAAAAAATTATTGTTGTGGCTATGCTCCAATGATCCCCCTGATTTTTCTTCGAATTCGTAAACACTTTACGGAATGCTGAGAAAAATTCGGTAAAACCGAAAAGGGCTACGTCGGGCATAAAAATGGAGAATGAACATAGGCATGACTTTATTTAGGAAGAAATATATGTACGTGCAATTTATTAAATTTAGGGTCCATACTTGAATCGGCTAGCTAACACAGGGCATTAGCGCACACAAGGGGTGGGTTTTGGGGTTCAAACCCCCCCTAAAGCTATTAACCTCAAATACAATCTGTATCTTAAAGATAAGAATCCAGCTCTCAAGGAAATTATAAGAAATATTTATTATAATTTCTGTTGTTTGAAAAAGCGCTTTGCTTTTGCTGTAAATTTTCATGAGGGAATAAATATACGAGCATTTTTTCTTGAGAGATGCAAACTGATTTAAGAAATTTAGGTAGAAGAAAATTTCTTTTCTATTTCTCGTCCGTCGTTTTATATGAATTTTTCGTTTTTCTTGAGAGCTCAGTTAATTTTTTCGGTATTTGAAATATTAAAAAAATTTTGCAATCGTGAAAAATCACCATCTCTACCGAAAACCAGAAATCGAAAGAATGAACATAGAAGTGCAAAAACTCATGGAATCAATAAATTTATTTTTACTGACTCATTTTTAAAATTTTTTATTAGGTACTTTTGAAAGCTGAGCGCATCTTGAGTTTATAGAACTTTTTATTAAGCAAGTAGTTTTTAAGGAAAGAACACAACCGACTTCAATTATCATATTCAAATATAGGGGTACCGTTAATTTCTTCATGATCCAATCATCGGATCTCTAAAACAAATTACGGGACGACCTTGAGGTACTATCTTTCTAATAAAAAAAGGATTATTGAAAACGGTTCACTTGGTCCAAAGTTATGTATTCCGGCGAGATGATAACCTCCCTTTTTTTGAAGTCGGTTAAAAGCGTTTGAGTTCTGTTAAGCCCTGTATGCAGCTCTCAAGAAAACGGTCAAGAAAAAATTGCCATTATTTCGCGTGTGTGTCCAAGGAATTTTGACATTTTTGATACCTCACAGCCTGTTGCCTCACTCTTTCCTCAAGAAATAATGGAACGGGCATATATTTCTGTTGCAAGCCTGGGTTGCCTTGTGCTCTTTTTTCACAAAAAACTTTAGAAAACCGTACTAGAAAACGTAGTATATTTCTTCAGAACTGCGTACTGCCTTGAGGAAATTTGACTCAAGAAAATTTCTTAGCCATTTCTTGTACGTCATTTTATATGGAGTTTTTGCTTTTCTTGAGAGCTGCATACAGGCCTTAAATCTGTAAATAAAGTGCAGTTTATGTATTTTAAAACGTTTATTTATTTATTAGATACTGTACATAAAACTTGCATAAATATATTTTAAAGAGGGTATTATCTGAAGCAAATTGTCAGTATTTTCCGGTGATATATCTTCAGAAATATAAAACCCCCCCTAAAATATATTCCTGGGTGCGCCCCTGACACAGGGAATGAGTCAGCATTTTCCCATAATGCAAATTTCTTGCAGTTCAAAGAGCTCTTTAAACAAACCGTACTGCATCAAAATTGTCATATCAAAAAAATGCTGACTTATTCCTTTTGGTAATTGACTGATTCACTTACAGTTTTTGTTTAGAAACCGATTACCTTTCATTTGAGTAACTAACAGAAAGAAACAAATCTTATTTTATGACTATAAAAATCTAAAGTTCCTCAAGACGCTTATCACTTAAAAATAATTCGTAAATACAGGCAAGGAAAAATACCAAATCATGGAATTGTCCTTTCTGACCTAGGAAAAACTTAACATTATCAAACAAAGCAACTGACTTTGTAGCTTGCGATCGAACAAATGAAATATACTAAAGTGGCAAAGGAATGGTAAAAAAAAAACGAATGCAACAAAAAGGTGACTTATAACAGTGACAAAATAAACCAGTAAAATCTGCTACCAAGGAAAAATGGTATGTAAATATGATGACATTTGTACATATGTACATGCGTGAAGCTGCAGAAAATTTCGCATCACATACATACAACCACATCTTTGTAAGTGTTTATATTCGAATTTGTACATGCAAGCGTATGTATGTACATATGTATGAATCGCCTACCTAGTTGTGAAAACATTGCTTTACTTCAAAGTGGCAAGAAAATTGCCAGCTTTTTTTGCCAACACTCACTATAGTGTAGTTTTTGTTGCTACCACTTTTTTTCTATGCAATTGCATTTGTGTGCTAACAATTTTTTTTCATTTGCTATGCGAATCTAGCTGAATCTAGCCGACGACTTCAAGCACTCAGCAGCCTTTCGAGAGTAAACAATTGCTAACAACTGGCAATAGCCACAAAAAGCAGCAGCAGCAACATGGCAACGGCAAAAAAATAACAATAAGTAAACAACGTTTAAACACACACGTAAAAGTAAAGAGTACGTTTACTGTACCAACACTTCAGAAATGCGTATGTGTGTATAACTGTGTAAGAATGTGTTTTTTGCACTATTCATTCCTCTTGGACTTTTTGTTAAAACTTTTTGTTGCAATTTTCGTTATTGTTTACCTGGGTTTTTTTTTGGGGGGGGGGGGCTTCAAGCACCCACTACCAGTATTTTGATCCTCCCTTTTTTCCAACTGTTGACCATGGCCGATGTTGAACTGCTGGAGATTTGCCGCCAACAGCCAACAGGGCAACATCAATTCTTGTTAACTTTGTTGGCCGTCTCTGTTGCGCGTCGATGTCAAGTTCAACTTGCAACAAATTCACCTTAACAAATACCATGTAAACAAACCAGCACGCTCTGATATTTACCCACATGCTAACATAGTTATGTACATATACATAAATGCACACATTGTAGATGCGTGAGTATATAATGCAAGACTGCTCATTAGGGTGTGCCGAAAATCATATATATATTTTTTTTAATTTTTATTGCTAGTGGCAAAAATATAGTTCGTTGTTCTCTGAAAAATCTTTGCGAGGGATTGAAATTTTTTAGACAATATTTTATTCATGCCCGAGTCAATGAAGGCTCAAAGTGTTAAAAAAATTGTTTTCTTAACTTCGATCGCAAATTAAACTCTCCACCAAAACAACTTTTATTAGCGGAATAACTGTTTTTTTTTTTAAGTCTGCAGTCATTACCAATAAATGCAGTAATGTAATTTTAAATAATAAGATTTGAAATTATGATTTATCAAAAATTTAATAAAAACGTAGTGCAAGTGTGTTTTCTTAAAGAAAAAGAACTTCTTTGTGAAGAATTAAATTATAAAATTACGTAGAAATTTATTAGTTATTTTGCACTCATGAATATTTCGTTTATGGATAGAAACACCGTCTTTCTAACAAATGTCGCAATTATCACAGAAACTATTGATCGCAAATAATTTCATAAATTTATCTTTTTTAGAAAATTCCACCCATAAATATTTTAGTTAATTAATACAACTTAAAATTTTTTGACTAAAATTACAATTGTCTTCGAAATTGTATTAGTCCTGCAGAATTTTTGAGTAGGACATTTTTTGTAGATAATTAAATTTGCCATCGCAGTAAGCTATGAAAAATACACTTGAACACTTTGAAATTCAATTGACTTGGGGGAGCCAAACTGCCGGTTTGACCAGCAATTTAAGGAAAAAATCTTTGTTTCCTTCTATAAATTTTCATATTAAATTCAATTAAAAAAAAAAATCATTTAAATGGCTCTCATGAAACTAGCTATTAAGTGTTCATCGAAAATTTTCCTTTTTTTACAGATTTAATTTTTTTGCTATAAAAATAAAATTTCTAATAAGTCGGATTTTCAGCCCAACCTAATGTATACGCATATGCATTTTTGTATGTACATATGTGCTGTAAGTGAGTTCCTCGGTTTTAGCTCAAAAACTTGCAAGGACTTGTAAGTGGTAAACAAGTAACTTTACAAGGCTAGCAAAAACATTTCGGTTTGTAAAAATTACTAGACTATTAGCCATAAAATTTTGTGGCTGCACTTACAACAAAAACTGATTTTTTGTTAGTTGGGCAGGTGTTGCAGATAGCAAGCTGGAAATTATTGCAGTGTGGCCTGGAAAATGTTGCAACTTATGGCTTACCTTTGGAGAAGCACTTTGAAAAGGAAGAACATTTCTGTTCCTTTCTGTCCTTTGAGGAATGCGGCAACATTGCTAACAAGATTTTGCTTTCACATTACATTTTTTGATAGAGTAATACACACAATTAATAATGAAACTATACTTGGTTTCCTTGGCTATTTTCTTTGTTGTTTCGTTTGTTCTTCGGGTCAAACGATTTATTTTTCAATTGACTCAGGAAAGTAAGATTAAGACATGCTTTTTAACAAGGAGCTTAAGTACAATACTGGCTTTTTTTTGCTTTAAGAAGGCCTTCGATTATTTCCATTTTTGGCCCCTACGAACGACAAAACAAGAACGCCTTCTCAACTACCTAATTTTCTATTCGAAATCTTGGATTTATTTCGGTTTTTATTGACAGGACATACTTCGTCCTGTCTTCAATCACCTCCGGACCCACCAGCGTTGCTTCCATATTCAACGCGTAAAAGGTAGTACGAAGTTGTTTCAACCGATTATGCCAATGTCATAGGCATACATCAATATTTGTAGCTGTTATACAGAATTTTTCTTTAGCAAATTAGTTCTACAGCCCTACTCGAGCTTCTACAACTTCTACTCGAGACCTCGTCATCCTTAAAACGGCGCGAAGAGGTCTTTCCCACTTCTGATAGAGTTGGTGATATCGCTGAACGTAGTTTTACATTGCCGTATTTGTTTCATTGGGATACAGACATCCTGGCATACAGGAACTCCTTTTTTAGCGGCTTTAAAATCTACAAATATATGACGCGTTCTGCACCCCGGTAATTTCATCGTTCTGCTTTTTGCTGATAGAATTTTAAATTGTTTTTCTGTCCGCCAGCAGCTCCGGTTTTTAGAATTCACGAATTTCTGCCTTTTTCGTTTTATTGCGGAAAATATGGAAATATGGAATTACATAACGAGGAGCCATTAATTTGCTAACCAAGATATAAAATCTGTTTTTCGTTTGCACACACAAACCATCAAAACCTGTCTACCAGTATTCTTCGGTAGCAGCGTTAATCGTTGGGCGCTCACAACAACGTTCCGCAGGCAGCAGATGTCCACGCCGGAGAGCTTTTCGGCAGTGTTGATGAAATGCGCACCGAGGTGCACCGAGGGCATTTGAGAACGAAGTGCTGAGATGATTCCACCTCGTCTTGAAGACAGCTGCGGCAGTAGGGATCCATGACGACATTGAGTCCCATCGCTTGGGTCCCTACAGGACAATGTCTGGTCATTACACCTGTAAGAATCGAGAGCTGGCGCTTAGCTAGCTGTGGAAGCTCCTGTGACCACCTGCGGTCAACTACCGGCCAGAAGGAGCTTGTAACTTTGCATTTCGGAGTATTCGCCCAGCGCCCGCTGAGCCGTCTGTGAGCCCATCTGTCCAGCCGTAGGCCGCAGGCTGCCAACGGAGCGCCTAGGTTATAGGTTTCGAAGACTTTTTTAACTTAAAGTCTATAAAAAAGACATCTCCCTTCGTTAAATTAGTAATACAGTCACTTTATTACCTAAAGTCAGCTCTGATGAGCAAAATTTAAGTACTTCTTCAAAAATAATAATGAAATAAGAACAACAACTACATAAAATAATTCGCATTCACTTCGCATTTGAGTCACGACCATCGCTTGCCCGCTTGGCCGTCTGAACAATCGACTGATTATGGCGAATCCAGTTAAAGAATTAACATAAATATCAAATTCAATTTACACGGCACGCAAATGTCCGCCAACAACAACAATAATGAAGCTAAGTGCACACCACATGTAAATATGTATGTAGTTGATTGCAGCTTGCGGTGTGAAGAAAGCAATCACAAAGGCGGATAGACAGCCAAAACTGTTCGGTGGCAAAACGGATTCAAGCACTTCGGGCGAATGTAACAACAAGCAATTTTTGCACAGCATGTACGCAAGCTAACAAGGAGTGAATTCAAGAGCGCATGAGGATGAGCGTGAGCGCAGTTAGCGACCGTTGGCAGCGTTCACCGAAGACGAAGTGGCTGTCAATTTGCGAAAAATAGGCAGAAAATTACAAATTGCAATTCATCATGAGAAAGCATTTTGTACGCATTAAAACAACAACAACAACCAGCACAATTTAAGTAACGAAGCTCGCTTAAGCGTTTATGCGCCGCTATACATACGCTTTCCATAGTCCACACTGGCCGCTGCTGTTGTATGCCACACGCATGCGCCACTTGTAGTGCAACAACCGTGTGCAAGTGTTTTTTGTTGCTGTTTGCTTTGTTACTACTCACTTGCAGCTGTTGTTGTTGCTATTATTGTCGTTGTGTTTTTCGCCAACTCAGCTGCCACCCACAGCGCCAACAAGTCAACGAGCTGATTTGCATGCCAACGCAAATGAATGAGTAGTAGCTGTAATAGCGCAGCGGCAACAGCAACAGAAACAGCAACATTCACTACACCGACGAAAACAAAAAACAGCGACTAGCATTTGCAGTCAGTCAGCCACCGCAAGTAGGCATTACAACATTTGCGGATCCAAAATATGTTTACCTGCGCTAGGTAAATGTGTGGCATTCGAGTGGCTGTCTCTGTTGACTGAATGACTGCCACCCTGTCTGTTTGCCTACTAGCTTGCAAGGCTGCCTGATTTCGCTGGCTGTTTGCTTGTTTGGTGGCCGAGTGGCATGTTGACTGCATTTTGTGGCAAGTTTAATCGTTGCCTTTGCATTGCGGAGGCGTACGATATGCGCTGTTTGTAGAGTACTTGTAGTGGCAAGTGTGCTGTTTGTGGAAACCTGCAAACATAACAACAACAACAACTGCATAACAATATCAACTACCAAAGGCCAACAATCTCGCGCTGACCATAAAGTCAAGTCAAGTTGGTACGCGGGTTTGGCGGTTTGCCGATTCGATATGCAGATGGATTGCAAATGTGCGAGATAAAGCGAAGTTAAACGCAGGCATTTGCTATTTTTTTTTCATAGTTATTTGTTGCGCTTGCGAGTTCCTCATTGCTGCTTTGGTGTTGGTGGCTTTGGTATTTGTTATAATGCAAATACTCACGTGGATCTTATATTCATTGTCGCTGCCTAGTTCTGTGATTGATACGGATTGAGTTTCGCTATCTTGATTGGCATGCCATTGACATCTGACCTAAAATCTCGCGGAATTGCTGGATGGGGCTTTTGTGTTGCGTTGAAGCCTTTTGTACGAGATCGGAATTTTAAAGTGTACCTCGAAATATTAGTCAATGACGCATATACATATCTAGACCACTTTTCATAGTACGTGTGGGCATTTTCGACAAATATACTTGAATACTCAACAAGCATGCATATAGTTACAACTAGTGGAATATACATACAGTTAGATTCCTAATTTGTAAGCGCATAGAAATTCACTTAAATTTAATAGACCGCACGTTTGAAATATGCCTTCTAGATTTGATATAAATCCGGTTCATTTATATATAAAAGACCCAAGGGAACCCAAATAATTTGTGGGACTTTATGAAACCAAGAAGTGCATACACTTTTATTTCAAAATTTTTAATATAAAATTGGTTGCAGGACCACAAAATATGAGGAGTTCAGTCTGAAAGACACTGAGGTGCAGATAGGCGAAAAATAATTATGTATATATGTGCTCAAGTGTTCCGAGTAAACATTTACCCAGCCGTAGTCCTCTCACCAGTTCGGGGTCGGTTTGTTGTGCACGGTTTGAAAGGCAGTATATCTTAGTGCCCGAGTTATTGTAAGCCCTTGAGTAACTAGCGCACATCAAGGCCATGATACGCGATGAAGAATGAAGTCCTTCGTGAGCTGACCCTGTTATCATCAGATACTATGAATTCAGGCCCGCGCTCTACTCTAAGCCTACCCTTTCTTTTAATACAGTGTGTTATGCCTACTTGTTCCCATTGAATGGTATGCAGTCAGGGGCATCCGTTTACCGGATACCTGTCCATTAGGTCGACGAAAGGTCGACCACTCAGTAGGCTACCAAAAAACCAGATTGATAAACGCGAAGTCTCCGATTCATGCACTGCTCAAAGTTGTCCCGACGGACGCTAAAATTCGTCTTAACAACTCATCTTCTTTATTCGCTGGACTCGGTTTCAAAGAAGCATACAGTCCTCATATTTAATAAAAAAAAACCTTTAGCCGAAGACATTTTCACGGAAAGCCGTCAGAAGTGGGCTTCCCGGGAAACCCAGAACCCTCTTCTTTAACTTCTAAGTAGGTGGCCTCCAAAAGGCAACGAACAGAGAGTTTAAGGTTTGCATTTTATGTATCTGCGGGTGTAGAAGAAAATTTTAAAGAAAAATCTCGGACATTCTCGTGTCATACTGAATGCTGGCCTATACCAGGGCGAATTTAACTAATTTCCGGCACCGATGAGAGGTCGGTTAGTTGTTAGTTTTAATGAAGGCCCCAGAACTGTAGCTAAGGACTAACTAGCTGTACTCCACTCATTCAATGTCTTCTACATCACGGCAGCTACGACAAAAATCAAATATTATGTAGACCCTGTGGGCGTGCGTTTCCCCCGATAACCCCGATTACATGACCGAGCAGTGACCATGCCAGAGAATGGAGTGGGCTGGGGCTTATCATTGCTTCCTTTTGTCTGATGCGTCGTGCTATCTTATGCGTGTGCTTTGCAACTAACTCCTTATCGTCTGTTCATCAGAGCTATTTACAAGCCAAAATTTTTAATATTATAGCGGAATACCCTGAAGAAACACTTCTCGCATGCAAAGACTTTTCCGCCCTTGCAAGTTCGCCTTCCATGCAGCTTGTTTATATATATTTATATCGTGGAAGCCATACTCTATTTGTGACAACCCCTTTTGTTTATAATTCCGGAGTGCCCGAACCTCGTTTCATAGATCCATAAGTACAAAATGAAGCAAGGTTTCTGGGGGTAATCCTGACACCCTCAGTTGTCCTTGGTTAGCGTATGATTTCAATTCTCCACTTTTCAACAGTTGATTGGCAAGCATTCTTACCCATTTCTCTAGGTTAGCTTTCCCACCAGAATAGTACCCAGACATTTGGCTTCTTTGTGGCACTTTGTACTAGATCGCTTTCTCATGTCTGTATTTTAAAGTAGGGAGAAATTATAGCTGTAATAGGCGCACAAGAACAAATGCATCCCATCTCTGAAAGGTATTGGTTTCAAATCGGATTTTAGATCACAACCAGTAATTAATTTTCGAAATAGAAATTCAGTCTGGCCAATTTGAGTATTCACTAGACTGGGTCGAAAAAAAAAGTTGCTAATGTCCGCCCCTAAATTTAAAGATTATGTTGAGAGGGTTCTGGAAAATTTTTTTTTTTTTTTTTAACCCTCCGAAATACAGCCGAAATGGTTTTTTCGTTGTAACTTGGTTATTTGACGGCCGATTTTTAAAATTGATATGTCATTATTTTTGTCTTGAGAAGCTTCACTTTTCGTTCTTATGTCTTTTTAAGCTTTGAAGTCGCGTTCGCATGATAAGGGCAGAAACAAAATTTTACCCCCCCTAAAGTATATTTTTTTCCTTACCAAACGAAAGTACTTAAAAATTCAAGAAAATGTTGCCTTCAAACTATATTACTAAAATAATAAACAAAGGAGTTATAGCACTTTTAATATCACAGGTCAACATGAGTTTCAGATGTAAGTATAATAACACAGTACAACAAAAATTGATTTTTTTTATGCAACAGAGTAACCTAAATTTAAGGATTATGTTGAGAGGATTTCGAAATTTTTATTTTATTTTTTTTTTTAACCCTTCGAAATACAGCCGAAAAGGTTTTTTCGTTGAAAGTTGGGTATTTGACGGCCGATTTTTAAAAGATACGTAATGATGGGTACGAAAAAATCAAAACAGCACGTCAATATCCACCAGCAGGGCTTCGCGTGTTCAAGGTCCCAAAGCGTGGCGTAATAAACTTTGAAAGTAAGTCGTATGTCAGCATGATCGATTGGAGTCAGTTTAAGATTACGGAACCCCCTTGTGTGCAGTTCTACCCAGATAGTGAACTTACAATGTTTCAATTTTCGGAAAATGAAGTGATAAATATCCCAGGTAAATATCTTCAAACTAAAAACTTCACGGGTCTTATAGTACTTTTAAATCATTTTTTTTTAGAGTTCCTCTGTCATTCCCAGAATACCGAACGGTTTGTGCGTGTTGTTAGTGAGTCTGCAAGTGCTGTCACTGATGAAAAGCGCCTGGGCCACATTTTTGCAAAATTAGAAAGCCGAGACCAATATAAAAGCCTTGATTCGCGCCAAAATTTGCTTAAGTAGCAATAAATATTGTAAGTGAAATAACTTTTTTGTTGATTATTTTAGTAATATAGTTTGAAGGCAACATTTTCTTGAATTTTTAAGTACTTTCGTTTGGTAAGGAAAAAAATATGCTTTAGGGGGGGGTAAAATTTTGTTTCTGCCCTTATCATGCGAACGCGACTTCAAAGCTTAAAAAGACATAAGAACGAAAAGTGAAGCTTCTCAAGACAAAAATAATGACATATCAATTTTAAAAATCGGCCGTCAAATAACCAAGTTACAACGAAAAAACCATTTCGGCTGTATTTCGGAGGGTTAAAAAAAAAAAAAAAATTTTTCCAGAACCCTCTCAACATAATCTTTAAATTTAGGGGCGGACATTAGCAACTTTTTTTTTTTGTATGGGGACCGACCCAGTCTAGTATTCACTCGCAGTTCTCTTCAATTAACCGCTGTATATATGAATATACATATGTATAATGCATGCAAAAATTCTTTTTTTTTATCCGCTTGCTGTGCACTCCAAGCAGTTCTTAACAGCTGTATAAAAAAAGCATTGGCTAAGTTGAAACCATCTGATACTTTTTATCAAACTCATTGTAATAAATATACTCCATCATTTATGATCAACATTTGGGAGTTCTAATTTAAAATAGGTGCCTTACACCGAAATCACATTTTAATTATTATGCAATTAAAGTTTCCTATATTAAGTCATGTGAAAAATAATAGGGACATGACATTTCGACCAGGTTTGACTATGTTTCTTTTGTTTGTTAAATGTTTATATTTTCTATGAAAATACAGTCATTATCGAACAAAAACCATGTAAGTCTAAATTTCAAACTTTTGTAGAAAAGTTAGAAAAATTCAACAAAAACAAATTTTTTATTAAGAATTTTTAGAAATGTTCCAAGTTTCAAAGTAAACAGTTTTATATACCATTAAATTCTAGCTTAATAAAATGCAAGTTGTTAAGGATTCGTGTTGGTTTTTGTGAATTTTGTGGCTGAAAATGCCCTGCTGATCAATTTAATTTTTTAAATTAATAAAGTTAGAAGGTCGAGATCCGAGCATTTTGTTGAGTTTATATTAATACTTATCACATAATTAAAAAAAAATAAAAAATATTGCAAAATTCATTGAAATTTCAATTGTTAAATTCCAAAAATACATTTTAAATACCTGCGCGTCTTTATGAGGCAAAATAACTAACCTGTTTTAATTCTGCCGAATTTTCTTTTTAATTTGATACACATACTAAGTATTTTTCTACCTTGCCCCGAATTTTTAAATCACTTTTTTAATCAATCATATTTTTAAAATTTTAAAGTTTTTTAAAAAAATCCTGACTTCAGAAAGAAACCTAAAAACGCACTTTTATTATATTTGACGCATGGTTTCGCGAGTTTATTGATTTCTCTTTGTGTAGGATTCACTGTTGCACGGTGTAATACCTTAAATATAAAATTTTGATTCTTTTGCAAAAACTTCTCACCTCTCCTTTACTTCAATGTTGGCTGCATGTTGATAGCATGCCGTTGCCAGTTTTCATACCGTAAATTACAGCTCGTTTATCATTTAAGTGTATTTTAATTACTAGATCGCATGCTGGCCGTCGAAATCCGAAGAAATGCAACCGAAAGCAGGTATCAAATGGGCGCTGCACAATGGAAGCAAACGATAACAGCAACAAGGGAGTGAAAGTGGATGAGGAAGTAGAGCAGAAGTAACATGTCTGAGCCGCTGCAAAGGTCGGCGCTGTTCGAGTGCAACAATTAAAATGGAGATGTCTTGCTTTCGCCGTAAATGTTTGTATTTTTCTTCTCTTGTTTCATTTTGCATTGCATTTACATAAAATACTTATTTTTAATTATTAAAAGTGCATATGCGCTTAAAAAACCAAATGCCAGTTGAGGAGTGCGTGCCACAAGCGCATTTTTCATGGCTCACTGCAAACGCAAGGAGTAATGCATTATTTGATTGTACTTTAACAAATAAGTAAGCGAGTACTTGAGTACGTCCAAGTTGCTGGCAAAAGTAAAACAATTTAAATATTCCTAGCAAGTTGCTTAATTTTTCTCCCTCTCTTTCTCTCCTGCTCATAAATCACTTTTCTGCTTTTAAGCAAAACTTTTAAATTATTTTGAGACCAACAGCGCGTATGAGTGACTTGTTGGCCGCGGGTACTTATTGAGTTTAACTCTCAAAAAAAAAATTAAATTTACGAAATTATTCTTACGCTCGACTGCGCCGTTAAGTGGACATCCCATTCTACTGCTTGAAATTTCTGTGTAACTTAGCACTTTTTTTCAACTTTAATTAGCGCTGCAGCAGCACACTCGAGCGCCCTGCCTCAAACGCCCTGAAGTATGCTTTAAAAGTGCGCTCGCTGCATCGACTAATGACAATTCACTACTGCTGGGCAAATAAATACGTATTTGGCCCCACAAAAGTTTTACAATAAAATCAAGTTGTTGACGAAAAATTCTGCCCGCTGCTGAGCTTTACATTTGCTCCCCCACAAAAGTTGTGTTGCCTTGTTGACCACTGCTGTAGTTCATTTTTCGTTGCGAGTTTTATTTTTGTTCTTTTTTCCGCTACATTTGTTTTATTTCTGTGCTTTATTAACGTTTTTTAAACGAAAACTTTTTTCATTTACGGTTTTTTATATTCGTTTTATTTTTTATATTTTTCTAGTTTTTATGCGCGTCCGCGTTGTCATATTTTTCGTTAATATTATTTTCTTTTTTTTTTGTGTTTTTTTCACTGCTATGCTGCCTTCATTTAATTGTGATGCGCCTGCGGGCTGCTCTCGGTCCAAATGTTTGTTAAATTTTCAAAATAAAAGTAACATACTGTAACTGTAACTACAACAAAATGCTTGACCCAAAAACACAGTGTTGCATTACTGAGTTGCTGCTATTGACAGCAGTTTTTCTTCCTCGCGTATCTATTTGCTTTTTAGCATTAATAGCATTTTTAGTAAGAGCACAATTGTTTAGTAAATATTTTCAACGTAAGGGAAGGGTTCAGTCGAAAAAAAAAAACTTTTTAATACAATAGATATGTGCTGTCCCACACCAATTAGTTTCTACTATGGCTTTCGAGTGATTTATCGCTGCATTTTTCCAGCTGCTAAATTTTTCAAAAGTTCGCCTAAATGTATGCTTAACAAAGTACTGATCTTTTTACATTTACTTTATCAAATAGAAAGCTAAACAAGCCAATGTCTGCTGTACCACAAAAAGTACGTAGCTTAACTGAGAGTTCATAACCGAAAAGTTGAGACAGAGTCGCCTGGTTCAGTGGTTTGGAACGGAAAAAGTGACCAAAGTCTGACTTAAAAGACATACAGAAACATCGAGTAGAAACATATGCCTTAGAACAGAAACAAAATCCGGAGACCTTCTACTTTTCAAAATAGAGGCCCCTTAAAACTAGAATGGGCTTAAGATCGAGAAAAAGGTGAAGAAATCTGCATTCTGTTAGCTCATAGAAATCTCTCTCTCTGCTGTGAAAAATCCACAAAGTTAGGTTGGAATGGTTGGAAAGTTCTACTTTCCCCCTCACATAAGCTCACTGCGAGAGTATAATGAGTTGCTGACCCTATTCAAAACATTTCTCGTGTAAAAGTTATGTTGTTGACGCTATGGCCTTTGTCAAAGCTCTTACGATTCTTTTGCAAAGTCTTGGAAAAATAGTTCGCCAAGCGCACGTATATTTCTACAATTTAAAGCAGTGTAATGGCATATAAAGCGCTTTATAGTTTTTTCTTCTTCGTGGATGGGTCAGAATGCGAAAAGTTTTCCAGCGGTCTTTAGCTGCGTCAGCTTTGAAATTACCCTCAATATTCCAGTATCCAGTCACCCATATGCATCAAATTCTGTAATGCTGAGCCATATCGTTCAAAGTTTTACGGCATCCAGTAATTGAATTTGCATTTTCTGTATGTGAGTCTAAAGCTTTAAGCGATGCTTGCCTGAAGGGAAGATGGAATTTGAATGGTCAACACTTCCGCTTGATTTGCGCTGAAGTGCACAGTAAGAAATTTTCTACTGATTTTGTCCAAAAATGGCTGGAAGCGTCAACTTTTTAATGATTTGATGAATTTTTTTCTCAATTCTTGGAACGGATTTTAGAAAATAAAACTTGTAATTTTGTCAACAAAAACCATCAAACTATAAGTTCCCAGTGGGAATTAGGAGCACGTAATAATACCTTATTAGCAACTTACTCTTCACCTGGCAGTCATTACCATTTCCCTGCCGAACGTCCCTTACTTTTACAAAGGCATGGCCGCCTTATGTAAGTAGGAATTTAGAATGTACATTTGGTATCAGACATACTTCTGAGCCGCTTTACAAAGTAAGTTACGTGTAATGCAGAGCAGTCGCTCGGAGTAGTTCGGTGCTTGGAAATAACTTCGGCTGCACGTTATTTTGCAACTGACAACGTAATGTGTCTTCGGAGGTGTTCATTTTGCCCTTTACTAGTAGATGACATTGGCCATGATGACAATTTTGGTACTAAAAACTGAAAGAAAACATGGCTTACCTCGCAAGGTGCTTACCTATTTTCCCAGTGGGTTGTATTTTATTTGAGAGAAATTTCAGATTTTGAAGGTAGAAAAACTGGGTTTCAAGGTCGTAGAATTTGATTTTGATAGTAACGTGAAACACGATATGGACGATCCACTATGGCGGCAGCTATCTAAAACTCGCAACTTATGTATTTTTGTAGATAAATGCTGGTAAAAATACAAGTTTTTTAAAATACGGGGTTAGACACTTCTTTCTAAAAAGTGTTCCACATTAAAAAAAAAAAAAATAAAAAAGGTAAAAACGAATGACTTCCATCCATTATTGAGCAAAATCAGTCAAAAATTTCCCACTGTGCAGACAAAAGAGAGTCAAAAATATATTTCTGGCCACCTTTCGGATGAGAAAACTAATCCTCCGATCTCCCTTTAACTTTGAAGTCCACTGTATGAAAGAATATGGCACTGTTCATGTGGTGAAATCTGGAACATCAATCGTGTGTTGTTGGTATCACAAGTACTGTCGGGCATCGAAATTGTCGGCCACGGGGATGCACCATTGCATTTGGGGGGCATCTGTGGATGGGAAATACTGTTTATTTCAGAGTCTAGACTACCATAATAAGACTTCACAGAGTATAAATGGATACAGTTTTAGCTGGGTTTAGTTCCTAACCCAAGTTTTTGGACCAAGCAAACAGGGAAGCGATTTCGGTCTCAATTGAAGCGCATGGTATTTTAGGTAATTTTTCTTGTTTCACAGTGGGTCATATCGCTGTAGTCTGATGGTTAAGTCTTACCTGAGTGACCCTTTTGTCCAGAGAGCTGAAAGCCCCTGAAGAGACTTCGCCGTAGATCTGCCCATAATCCATAGAGTGTCGAAGTAGGTTTCAAAATTCCACCTCAGGCTTTTTAGTGTAAACAATGAAGGCTTCACTGGTCTCTATAGGTTTAGTATGGGAGACTAGTGCTTTGGTATCTTTTAATCTCCTTCCGAAGCGATTCAATATAACAGAGCTTCAGACAGCTGACAAAGATGGTTTTTAACCCGAAAAAAACTAACAAGTGCGTACAATGTACTTTCTCTATACTCCAAAAGCTGTATGTAATTTAAAATTTGCAAACTTAATAATATTTACATTACATTAACCTCAATTAAAATTATCGCCCTCACACATGATCTCCCAAAGGCTATAGCTAAAATTTTCATAAAATGAAACTAAATCGCCCCCCTAGTCTTTAGGTAAGTGAAAGAAAATATTATTACTCTTCTTAACGACATCTCAGACGCGTCCATGCGAGTCACATCGCCACTGTGGTAGCAACTGTTTTAAAAGGAATGCACATACTGCCACAAGAAGTAAGAAATTATAATTAAAATTAAAAACTTGTAAAGCAGCCAAGAGAGAGTATTGCAACACTGCACTTCAGAGCCTCCACTCATTTAGATTTGCCAGAGTAGAAAAGTTCAACTTTAATGCGTTCCAGAAAAGCAATGCACTGCACTACGCGCACCGGCCTAGCCATTTGCAAAGAAAGTCAACTGACTAAGTTATGTAAATTTGCACGTACGTGTGCGTGTGTGTTTGGGCGTTATTGCAAAGGGAATTATGCAAAGTAACAAAGTTAAAAGTCGAAATGTGAAATGCGAAATTTGAAAAAGTACAACTGAGCCGAAAGAAGACTGGGAGTATAAGCTTTGTAAAAGTGTAGAAATTGTGTAAGAAAATGTTGCATTGCTAGCAGTTAAATAAATTAAGGTTGTTGCAGGTGAAGAAAAATGGGAAAATAAAATGACATTTGCTTTGGTGTGAATAGCCTGCGCTCTAGTTGTGCCCAAGTGCGTTTCACCTAAAAGCTAAATAGTGGACGAAGGCGAGCTCGGGCTGGTAAAATGAGTCCCTACGCTGGTTAATGTCACTAAAACGTACTTTAATTTGATTTTTCAACTGAAAGAAGAGGGAAGTATACTTTGTGTAAAAGAGTTTTCAAAGAAATAATTTGTTTATGATTGTAAGCGCTACTTTAGCGATTTCAAGCGAGAGTTTTTAAGCGCTTTTTAATTAATTTTGCAATTAAGGAGTACAGCAGTGGCTTTCAGCCCACGGAAGTTGACTTTGACCGCAACTTCAAAATTCTTTCCGCCGATAAAAGCGTATGGGAACTTGGTATCGCACTAAGTGACTATGAGCTCCTAAGAAAGGGCTACAAAATGGACATTTAAAGCTGGCTTGGCGTCTTCGCTCATTAAACTCAGTTGCGGACAGTTAGGCTGCTATCAAAGCGCTTGAGTCGATAACTAAAAAGCTCAGTTTGCTTTGCTCTGAAGAACGTCAAAGATCCCCACAATCTCTTTGCTCGGTATTTAGACTTAAATAACTCATACGGCACTCTTTTTAAATATCCAAATTTGACGAGCGTTTCAAGCGTTTCTTGTGCCTTTTACGTATACAAATTTGCAACCATTTAAGTATAAAATTCCCAAAATGTGTGTAGCAGTTTCCAAAACGTTGGTTCTTTGAGACACTCAGGCAAAAGTAAGACACATCTTTATCTTTTCCTTTTTACGCTAGTCTACCTGCTTTCAAAGAAAATTCAAAGTTTTCGCAAACCTTCACCAGCGCACGCACTTTTCTTGTCGAAAATTAAATTTTCCGCACGCTTTTTACCTCGCCTTTGCGCTTTGGCAACAACTTTTACTACAGCAAAAAAAATGGTGGGAAAAGGTGGAGAGAAGGTGCATTGAATTTAGAAAATTTCAAAAACAAAACAAAGTTGAGTAAGAGAAACGTGCCAAACCTAATTTGAAGAAGCTGCTCGCTAGGGAGTGCTCCGCGTACGTGCACAGAGGCAAATATTTATTTGTGCAGCGCCAAATGATTCGCTTAGAAATTTCAATTCTACAGCCGTAAGTGTGACATTTAAGGCGCCATTTCGCAAATCGTTGTGCAAATTTTCGTTATGTTTAATGAAAATTTTAATTGAGGCATGAACATTTTCGTGGCACATGAATTTTCGCTGTGCAAATATGAAAAGTTATGCGAAGTTCTATTTGATTGTGTTAAATGATGTTGAATTAAGGTGCACACACGGTGCGGAAACGGTAAGAAGGCAGAATGTGGAAAAGCGGAAAAGAGGAAGTAAAGCAGTAGAAGGTGGAAAAGCGGAAGAAAGGAGGGCAAGAGGTAAAAGGTGCGAGTGGCGAAGGAAAGAGGAATAAAGCAGAAGGCAAAAATTAAATAAATGAGCGCAGGTGAATTTTGCAGCTGTTGCAGGCAGATAAAATGTAAAACTGCTAGTGAGACAGGCGCAAACAATTTTCCGAATTCTTGACAGACGATCAGTCTATAAAGATGTAATAGAGTTGGGAGGCTAAAATTTTAAATTTACGTGTTTGAGGCCTGCCGTTTAACCTTAATTCGACAAGACGATATCTAAAGGGGAGTAGCATTTTAAGTAAAGTCTTTTTAATCCGCTTATTAACTGTTGTTCTTGCAAAATTTATAGCAATTTGTTCACCCGCCCATTCAAATGAGATTGTAAACGTTGTTTGAATATTAAATAAATTGAAAATTAAAGTATTTAAAATCTCTTAGCTACCGTTCATTCGCCTGCAATCTCTTTCTGATGAACCACAACTCTCAACCAAAGCCATTTCCGCAGTCATTCACTATCAATTTCCAGCCTTTCCACCCCCCAAAAAAGCTGTCCAAGTAAGTAAACGTCTACTTTAAGTGCCGCGAACGCATAAAGCTAACTACTTGCGACAGCAACTGTTGCACGATCCATTGTGGCAACCTAATGAGTTCCATATAAATTTTATTATTTTATTAACATCCCTCTCACATTTTCCACAATGCAGCCACACTGTTTGCAACGTCAGCAAAAATTGTCGCACAGCAGGCGAGTGGTGAACTCTGCAACAACAGCGCGTTTCCGTTGCAGTAATGCTCATTAAATTTTCATCGAAATTTTGGCAAACTGACATACAACAACGCATACATAAATATACATACATACATACTTACTCTTGCTAAGGTGGCTTATATAAGCCACATACATATGTATGTACGGTGACCATGCGTTCTTTATTTTAAAGGACAGTCCTTTTTCTCTAGATGCTGTCCTTTGACTTTATTTGTTTTTCTAAAAATCTTATTTGTTCCTTATTTTAAAACTTTATCGTTGAAAGTACTTTTCTAGACAATATCATACATCAAAGCATTTCATATAGATCCTGGCATATTCACGCTTTGTAGAACGAGCACAAATTGCAAAAAGTTGGAAAGCTTATACTTGCCATCTACCTTTTCGAGGCGGGTACCCCCGCTATTCTCACTGAGTAAAGAAAATGCATAGAATAGAAAATGAAGCAAAGCTTATTTCTCTATGTTCTACGGGTAATACTTAGAGGCAGGGAGTCGCCATAGGGAATGTAGAGGACTGGCTTCTGTCAGAGTGCCCATTTCATTATAATTAGCGCCATCTAATGTTTGCGCCATCCAATGTAAAGGACCCACCTATTTTTCAATGCATGGCACAGGATTCTTAATCTGTGGTGGCAAAAGTGCTCAATGCTCTTTACCTTCTCTTCGTTCCTGCAACTACAGCAGAAGGGAGGCCTTTCGCTCTCTATATATTCCCTATGAACAGTGTCCGTTGATAAAACAAGTCCATCTGTGGTGTTATTGTTCAAAGAAAACAGATCTGAGCAACAGTTCGTTTGAAGACAGTTTGCTCCTCGGCATTTTGGGCAGAATTGATTGCCTAAAGTTTGGCTCGTTTCGTTGCCAGCCGAAATATTTTTTATCCGGAAACCCAGACTACATTCTTTATGCATCGCCAAGGCCTCAATAGCTTTGCCTGGGTTGGAAGAAAGAATGCCCTTTCTGTATTTTTTCCAAAATATGGTCACCGTACTTATATGCAATGTATACTTGTATATGTGTGCGTATGCTTTCAAGTTGCAGTTGTAAAGAGTGTGGCGATGATGCGAAAGCAAAGGTAAAAAATGCTGATGCTAGCATGTACATACATATTTATATAACATGTGTATATAAGTATGAATATTCTCTGCGCGGTTTGTTATTGTTGCACTCAGCTGTGTAAACTGCCAGCGGTAAAGTGTCACTGCAACTTAAAATGCGCTTTACTGCAATTGACATTGACTGTGCGCAGCTGCAGCGAAGTTGACAGCGGCAAAGAGCACACGGATTATGTGTGTGGCAAGTTGCAACCTTGAGACTATATATACCCAGTAGCAGGGAAACTCATGTCCAGGTGTATTTATGTAAATACATACATATATGCGCTTTACTTTACCACGCTTTCAGCAAGCTATAGCAACATGCAAAATGGAAGCGATTTTTATCATAAATATTATCTTCATGGCCTTTACTTGTTCTTTGTTTTTTTGCACCAGCGCCGGATTTAGATTATATGCGCCCATAGGCTCTTTCAGTGGTGCGGGCTCCCCTGGGAGTACTAAGGCAAACAGCGGACACGGATATCCTCCAGATCTTAGATCTTTAAAGTTGTAAACATAAACTAACCTGACAGTTAAAAATTACGATTGGGTTTTTCTATAAAATCTTTTTTTTGTTAGGGTGGGCAAAGAGTGCGTGTGAAAAAGTGAAGTCGGAATTTTAATGCTCTCACCCGCTAGGATTATTCTATACCGAAAAAACATTCCCGTATTTTTTTTTTTTATCAAAATATATTTAGAGGTTGTTTAAAACGTTCCAAAATTTTCTGTTTTTTTTTTTTAATTCTTTTAATTTTCTTTTTAAAAGAAAAATATTTTTTTTTGTGAATCTTTTTTTTGATATAATTTTTTTCTTTTTCTAATTAAATGTTTCTGATTTTATTGTTTCAAAAATAAAAGCTATATTTTTTTAATATCATACAATTTTTAAAAATAGTTCTATTTTTTTTTTGCTTTATTTTCATTTTTTTTTTTAATTTTTTATTTAACTTTTTTTTATTTATTAGCTATGATTATTTTAAAAAGAAAAACATATATATTTTCTATATTTAATTTAAGTTAAAAAAAAATTGCTTAAAGGCAAACAGCACTGCCGTTTTCGTCCTGGTTCGATCTTGAATCTTTTCTCAAAGCTTGCTTTTTTTCTTGACCATGTCGTCCATTGCCTTTCAACAATATTTCAGATATATTCTTCATCGAAGTTGCACTAAGATTTTAGAAACCCACCCCTTGCCATTTGTTGATATAACCAACTTTAAGGCATCGCTAACACTGGTGATTTTCCTGCGTGAATTCGTTTGCGTAAATACTTTCCAAAAAATTTCAAACACTCGCCAAATTTATGAAGATTTTTGCAACAAAAGAAAAATAGTTTATTTGCTGGCTGACATCAATTTAAAGTAAGGCAGGCATATTTATGGCCATAGCTAAGCACCTCCACTCTCTCTTGACGCCAAACTCGTATGTCAAAGGTGCCACAAACAATTTTTAAACCTCAAACAGCACTTTCTCACTAAGACGCCAACGTCAACTGCAGTTAGGGCAGCGCATGTTGCATGCATAAGGCAATCGTTTTTTTTTTTTGTTGAATTGCTATTATTGCGCAAAATGCTTTCCCATTTCGCTATTTTTCAAGTCGCCTCAAGTTTGCAACAAGCCAGTGCTGCTGACAAAAGTTTTGCTAGCCACAGCATCATTTCACATGCCACACCCAGGCTGTCAAGCTAACAGGATTTTTTCTAAGTCAAGCAATCCGCGCTTAGTTGCGTATACGACACGTACGACCACAGTCATTCAACGACCGATGAAGGCGAAGGGGAAGGCGAAGACGAGACGACGGGCGAGCGTTTATCACTTGGCGCTTGTATTGAATATGTCGCCGCAATGCGCTGCTGCCATTGCTATAGCTTCTGCAACTACATAAGTGTAACTACATACACTCTGCGCGCACATCCCGCCTGCTGTTCCAACCCCACTTATTATCCGCTCACTAGCGTACGTACGCAGCGTTATATTAATGGTTGAGTCTGAAGTTGCTGTTGTGGATTTGCGCTGAAGCTGCGAGTTAATAATGTTGCTCCAGCAAGAAACTTAATGGAAAATTGCACTGACAGCTGCAATGGCAATGACAATAACAATAACAGTATCAATATTGCACCACGCTTCTTTCATCTGTCATTTGGTTAACCACACATTCAAGCGCGCGTACACAAACCTATGAGAGCACGCACGGTGAGCAACCACTAATACATTTCAGTTCCAGGCGCAGATAAGTGCGGGTGTGTCAACGAACTCTACGTCTATTGGTGTCAGTGGCGCTGGTCCGAAGTGCTCGTCGCACTGACTACGATATCAATAACTTTTGCTGCTGCAGTTCAAAGGCATTCGGAGCAATAACAACATTCCGCAACGACCTGCACTAGAAAATTGCGACTACTTCACTTTGAGAGAGTCAACTTTTTTTTTATGAAGATAAATCTTTTTCTTATATTTATTAACTCTGCTGCTGTTGCTGATCCGTGGTGGGCTTAAGTTTTATTGTTTCTTTTTGACGCCCTCTTCCAATGCTTGGCTCCTTCGAAGTTTTAATGGAGCTGCCTTTTTTGTTGTCTTTTGCCGTCTCTGGAAATCTTTGTTGCAATGGACATTGTCATGTGCAATTTCATTTAATGACTTCATACAATCATGTTGTAATTCGAAGTTGTCAAGTGCATCCTTAGCGCTTAAATGTCAAAGATTATTTATTGTAAGTATTTGCGGTGTGAGTAGAGGGACTTTATTTGGTCAAGCGTGAATGCAGGGATTCGGATGTAGTGAATTCTCAAATTAAGCTCATCGATTCAGCGCCACAAATGCGACTATATATCGTCCCTAGACACGAATAAAGGTGCGCCATTGTTTTGAAGGCGAAAAAGGGCGCATTGACGAAAAAAGACGCGTAAAAAACTTCGACGAAAAAGACGCGTAAATTTAGTTGACGGCGAAGAAAACCCGGTATAAAGGGTAGTTTTAAATTAAAATTTAAATTTACTTTTGAACCTGAAAGCTCACAAAAGATTCCGAATTTTACACCAAAAAGGCTCCGAAAGTTTCGTAAAAACCACTACAAAAAAAAAATTCTTAAAAATACTGAAATTTGCTGAAAAAGTTCAAACAAAAACGAAAGCTCTCGAAAAGCCTGGAGAAGACTCGAAAAGTTCTTAGAAAAAAAAAGAAAAATTTAACGCTAAGAACCCTTAATAGTCCCAGAAAAGTTTCGAAAAAATCACAAATGTTGCCGAAAAAACCGAAAAGTGATGCACGAAGAATTCCCAAAAGCTCTGAGAATATTCCTGGCAGTCCCGGTATGTTTTTTTTTGAAAACTACGTTCATTCCCGGTTACTGATAAGTATTCCTTATCTTAATGCAAATAATTATCATTTTCGTATTTTCATGTTTTTTATTTTATAATTTTTTATGGAAATACACATTTTTTGGATTCTAATCGAAATTGTTATCGGTACCTATTTAGTGACCGATATAAGTATCTATCGAAACAACTATTGACTTCGATATTATTTTCGATTACATGAGTTATTTATCTTCTATAGCTGTCGTTTTTTTTGATAACTATATCGATTGATTGACATGTTTATCGATTATTGAATGGATACACTTTTTATAATCATCAACGACACATTTATCGATATCATAATCGGTGAGTTTATAAATACGTTCATTGATTTCGGAAAATTGAGTTATAATTCATGATATAATGCGATCAAGAAAAATAGCCCATGTTCCTCCTTGAGCGGTTGGTACTTCCTCCGACAATCGTCTAGGATATATTTTGCTAACCCAATCCTTCTTACCACCTTTTAACCTCTGAACCTATGCAGCTATTTATTATATCATCTGCAAACTTTAAGTGCACATTTTTTTCTTAAAATTATAAAAAGGAACGAAAATACTCAGGGAATTCAATCAGTACTTCCACTGAATAGACTCAGAGGAATCAAATGCATCCAACAAAAAAAAAAAGTCGCTCAAGTGCCCAATTAAATAAAACTGCATTGAACAAGTGCAGTCCCCAGTCGCCTTCCTCTAATTGAGTTCATGCGCAAGTAGCATTTGAAAAATTGTTTCTGAAACCCCCACCGAGTCACACGAATTACTCATACGTTCCGTACAACCGCAGCGCCCTCGAAAGCGAAAAATTTGCGTCATATAACAGTAAATCAATGCATGCCGCACAATCACGCCATGCAGTCTGCATTTATTTGTTTAATATGAAAATGTGTTTTTTTTATTATTTTGCTCTTCATTTTTTTTCATTTCTTGTTGATGGTGCAATGCACCACGCACTGAATGAACTGCTGCGGCAATTGCGTGATATTAACTTACTTACATTTCTTTTTTTCGATACTTTCGTCACTGCATTGCAAACTGTCAATTTATGATTGGTTGTGCTCCCACTGGCCATATTTTTGCTTGTCTGCATGCATTTGTCCAACTGATTGTCCAATTTAAATAAACAATCAGGCAACCAGCTGACAGAGTGACCGACTCACAAGCGAGAGTGCGTGCAAATACATGCGTGTGTGTATACTTATCAAAGTGCGCGTGAAGAAGCGAAAACCGCGCTAAGTTGTAAAAATAAATTTTTCATTATGATTTATGTTATTTTGATGAAATCATTTCGAGCCTTTCATTTCGCAGCCGTTTGCTTTAATTTTGCAACGACTGCGATTTAAATTGGCGCACAGCACTTTGGTGTGTATTTAACCCATTTAACTGTTGCTGTTTGACTTTTTGTTTGCTGTTTTTGTTAAAAGGAAGAAGCTTCTGGTTGCTTTAAATTGATTAAGCAGAGTTTTTAATTTACCCTGAAGTCTGGAAATTGCAAATAAATGAACGAAAGACCAATTGATGGCCGCTTGAAATTAAAATAAGAACTTTGTATCAAGAGTGTTATTCTTCGTCAACTTCTTTGCAGAAAATTTTTAAAAATTAAGTGAGTTATTTGGTGATTTATTTTCCACCCTTTATATTGCTTTTTTGCTTCCATTTTTTCTTTAGTTAGTTTTGCAGTCTTAAAACTCCCTAGACTTCTTCTCTAAGCAATTTTGTATCCTTTTTCTCCATAAATATTCACTATATTAACTAAGCAGCTGCTGCTTCAAAAATTTCAATAAACTCTGCCCTCGATATCAATTCAAACTGGCCACCACAAATAAATAAATAGGTGCTGTCGTAGTCAGCAATAACTAAATATAACAAAATCGTAAACGCCAAATTTGTCTGCGAAACTCAAATAAACTGCAATTGCTTACGAGTATTTGACCGCTGAACTCTTAAATAAATATTTTATTGCCCACTCAATAAACTCTAAACGGATATTACCGTAAAAATTTTCAATTTCAATTTCGATATGAAATGTCAATTTGTTTTTCGTGAGTTTATTGCTTTTCTTTCCACCTTCTTGGTCGCTATAAAAGTTTGCAAAATAAAGTTTTCAAAAACAAAAAGGCAAAACAAAAAGAAAAGGTAAAGTGGCAGTGGCAAGTTCAAAGTCGATAGGAATTCTATTATCAGCCGCTAACTAAAATTATTTTAAGCGTGAAAAATCAGTTGCACGACCCAGTAGACGTCTCTGTAAGGCGATAGATTGTTGTTCTCGATAGCTTTGTGACTTTTCTCAAGTCAGTTTGAATGCTTCGCAGCCAATGCCGTCGTTTATTTCTGCCTATGGGAGTACTGATTACTGTGTTTACTTTTATTGAGTCTAAATCTGTTTAGTGTCCCTAATAATGCTAATTATGATGTAAAACGAAATGATTTGAAAGTTATAAGATGTGATGTGATTCAAAGTGACGTAAAACGGTAGATATGTTGCTATGTGACGTGATATGGTAGAAAATTTAGTAAGGTGACGTGATGTCATGGAATGTCATGCGCTTGCTTGCACCGCACGGTAAATAGGGCCCCCGGCAGGGTAGTCTTCGCTAACCTTTGCACTGGGTCATGGCGGTGAACGATCTAACTGCCTACGCAGGTGGTGTTGCACTTCTGGTTAAAGGAAACGCTTTATAAACTGGCCCAATGGTATCTTAACATGGTTACTAACTGAACAGCAATAAGTGGAATCCTCGCCAATCCCCCAGTAAGATATAACTGTTCGTATTCACTGGAAAGTATATAGTACCTGACGCTGTTCTTCGCTCTGTTGGAGGTCAGCGCTTAAAGCTATCTGACAAGGTGAAGTTCTTGGGCATGATCCGTATCAGCAAGTTGACGTAGAGGCGAAATATATTGCTGTAGGGAAGCTATTGGAAAGACGGACCATCGCCATCTTGTCACTTAACGTTATGCTGAACGTAGTGTCAGTCGACGTTGCAGGCAAAAGTGTCGCAGCGCGAACAGCTATTGCACTCAGGTACACCGACTGGTTGACCGACTTAAGGGCTGGACACTCCAAAGTTCTAGCGGTTTTCGATTCGATTCGCGGATTCGGCCAGAATCGAACTTCTTCACGGATGGATCGAAACTGAACGGCAGGGTTGGTGGAGGTGTCTTCGTCGAAAGCTTTTCATCAGTACAAAGTTCATGGCTACGGGATGCCTGGAAGTGGAAGTGGCTGCTATTAAGGAAGCGATGGAGTCACTGCTCAGGAATGCCATGAAAATCAGGGAAGTGATCATTTATTTTGATAGACAGGCGGCTATCAGGGCTTTAAGTGCGTTGAAGGTGCGCTCTAGTTTTGTTAAGGAATTTCTTCTCTCTCTCTTTCAGTTGCGTCATAATACTTTTGTATTAAGCTTATTTGGTTTCCGGCTCACGGCGGCATTGTTGAGAACTGTGGTTCTGACGAATTGGCCGCATAAAGAGCGGCTGAGGATGCCACTGATCACCACATGGTACACTCCTGGAAAGATGGGCCTCATGTCAGCTCAAGAAGCGCTGACCGAAAACCAGGAAATGCCCGATTGTAAGATACTTCTGGCCGATGGTGGACAGGGGCAGCCGAGGGTACTCCTCACACTTACAAAGCGGCAGCTCTCACTCTTGGTGTTTACGCAGTAAGGCGGAAGATATTACCAGTTACCGCATGTCGCATTTTCCTGAAAGATGACGAGGTAGAATCACCACACTACTTTGTTAGGTATCCGGCGTTCGCGAGACTAAGGTGTAATTTCTTTGGCTCTCACATCCTTAATAGGCCCGAGGAGATCTGTGTTATTGAGACTAATCGAATTCGTAATTACATAATCGGCTCGAGGCATTTATCGATTTTTGGGTATTTGGGGCCCGTTCAGAATGTCGTAAGCACCGTATAGTCAAACTGAGTCACTGACATCTGGGACTACCAGCTAATCTCACTGGTGGGACACTTAAAACCTCTTTATGTTAACCTTGTGCACTTAATGACGAATTTTAGCCAAAACACTTAATTTTGAAGGCAGGTTTTTGCGTTTTAAATATATACGTACCATACGCTTTTCATTAAAAATTAGACTGATATATTTCTTTTCTAATTTCCTTCATTAAATTGGTGACATTTTTGCACATGCACTTCTCAACTGCCATGCAGTAAAACTTTCTTAAGTTATAATTTGGCAGCAGTTAAAGTATGCTCGGCATACTCTGATGCATCCTCAGGACAATGCTTCCGGAGCTTTTTTGCGGACTATGCATAGCTTACAACCATGCAGAGGGGGTAAGTGTTGATTACCATTAGGCACAGTGCCTAACCACCATTTTTTTTATCAAATAAATAATTATTTTTTTTATACATACATACATACAAACAAACATAACGTTCTCCCCCCTCACTGAGTTATTCACATGCAATGACCCAAATATAAATATGACGAAATTTTAGCAAAGAACATCGATATGACTATAATATTTAGTGTTGCCAGAAGGCGGTTTCTATAAGTTCTGTGAATATTTAAGCACTCAATTAATTTTTGTTGTGGTAATTTTCGCTCATAAAATATTCACCGAATGTAAATCGCTGGCCGTACCCACGCAAGGTAAAGTTAGCTAATAAAAATGCAAACATCTAAATTGCGCTCAACCTAAATTATTAGCCCATATTTTTGTATACATAATCGCAAATTGTTTTAATTAGTCAAAACACATATCAACACATACTCGCACGCTCGTCAGTGCATGTCCGCTGCACCATACCCACCGAAAACTGCTGTTGATTGAATTATTAATCTTGAAAAATGTGCCACTTGTAAAACGTCAAAGCGAAGCAGAAAATACCAATTTGGGGCAGCCGAGGGCTAACAACTTGCAACGGCAACAAGCTGACACACATACATACATACCTACATACATGTGTACATACTTAACATTTGTGTGTCATATGAATAAATTATAACAACGCTTGTGTGTGCATTGCCCAGCGGCACAAATGGAGCAGACGCTGCTCTCGCGAAGGGCAGCGGAAAGAGTAGAGGGAAATGTAGTAACCTTTGCGCATGGCAAGGCAGCAGAGACGGTGGGTGACGTTGTTTGTACGCCTTCAAGTCTGCTCGTATTTCAATGGTTTATTTTTTCCATGTTTTGTTGCAGTTTTCCTTTTTGTGCAGCAACAAGCCTTTAAAATGCCTTCATTTGCTGCAGGCAGACAACCGGCCAGACGCATGAACGAATGATGTGCCGCGCGAGAGAAGGCGAAGTTAATGCAAGCATGATTGAATGAGTAAATGATTGAATGAATGAATGCAAGCCGTCAGCGAGAGCGGAGATGAGTGAGGAAAGTGTTGGGCTAGAAGGCATTGAAAAAATGTGTTGTAGGGGAAGTGGCAGCGCGAGGCAGTGAGAAGTGGTGCGCGTTACACTCGTGGTTGTCGCTAACAAGCTACTTAGCACTGTGTACAACGTAGCAGCACCCGCGATGCCCAGGGAGGGGGTAGCTATGCAACGGTTTGCAAAAGTAAACTCATAAATTTTGCTGTTTATTTCTTGGGAAACGCCTGGTTTTTGAGTGATGAGCGCGAGTAAGTGATGCATGTGGAAAATATTTGTTTGTTTGCTTAATTTTAAAGAGGCATGCACATTTGCATGCAACTGGGGCGCAAATAAATGCAAAAAAGAAAAAAGATTTAAAAAAAAATTGGATTGCATAGAAGTGGCGAATTTGGGAAAAATATTTCAGGCAATGAAAAAGCGAAATTGGAGTTCAATTGCTCAACCTTTGCGTTGAGAAAATAGACCCAGTTTGAAATGAAGATAAAGTGGATAAGCTGATGATGATGGAATTTACACGGCATATCAAACCGTCACTTACAGGTCTTTAAACCACTCTCAAGCATAAGCGGATTTTTCATAGAGACAGGTAGAAGCTGGTGTGGCTATTTCAAGCGGACGCCCTTCGCCACTTCAAGAGGTTACTTTGTATAAGCATCCCGTCCAATTGAATATGTTCGTCTATTCTAAGCGGCAGATCAAGGTGATAGACGGCACGTGCGTAAAATAATCCAGCTGCGGGCTCATATGCCCATAGAGAGCTCCAAAGATACTAAGCCAAACCCCATTACAGTCCATTCCATTCGACGTGCGAAAGACTTCTTCCCACCGCCCCTAATGGGAGCAATAATAACAAAAAAAACCAGAGACAAAGAACGGTCGAAGCCACAACATTACCCCAAAAAGAGCTATCGTAATACCAAGCTTAAAAACTTAAATTAACTTAAAGTAAAAAAACAAGTTTTCCCTATAGCAGCCCAGAAAATGAAATGAAATTTATAGAAGCCACAGATATCCCGTCGCGTATCAGGCGAGGGCTTGGGTACCAATGCTATCCGGTGGAAGTCATAGAGATGTTCCAGTCGTTCAATTCAAGCGCCCTAAAACGGAACAGATGTACAGAGACACATGGTCAGCTGTCTTGTTTGAAAACAATGAAAGCTCAGATTTTTTTGCAAAAGGCGACTTAAGAAGAAGACTATAGCTTCCTAGGGCCGTTGCGGAAGTAATAGTAGTCAACATACTGAAAATGAGTTACCTGCCATCATGACCGTGCGAAGTATAAGCACGCAGTAACTAAATTAAAAATAATCACACGCATTAACTGGTAAGTTTACCAAAATATTAAGTTAAAACCAATTAATTTTAATATTTGATTTACTTAGATGCAAATGGTGGCTTAAGTGCGTCAGTCAGTTAAGTGCGTTTTGATATTAAAAACCAGATAATATGAATAATAGAAAGTACTACTTATTTCAATAAAATTTAGTTGTTTATGGCTAATTTTAGTTTACGTTTGTATGTGTATAAGTAGAGGCATGTATACATATGTACATAGAATAGGTTATACATTTTAAAACAACAATCAGGTATATTAGCTAAACTAAAATACGTGCGTAAACATTTAATTACATTAATGATGCCAATGGATCCAAACGAGCATATATGTATATTAGGCTGGGTCGATTTTGTATGGGGGAAAATAAAAGTCGTTTGACCGCATTGTAATAGTAATATTATGATGTCTTAGGTCTTAGCCAATTGTTATTGGCCACGAAAGATTAATTTAAAACTTATCTTTAGCCCGCGCAATTGCATCAAAGTATACGAATTTTGAAAATGAAACTTTGGCTGGCAATATCTATGGAATGCGTTAATTTTTATAAACCGCACGATATATCAAATTAAGGGTTATTAAATTTAGTACCTCACGTTCATTTATCATTTTTCAATAAGTCTTAAATTTTAAGATATTAAGATAAAACTTACAAAAACTATAATTTTCCCGTATAGATTTTCAATTCTTCATTACTTCAGGAACCAAGTGAAAAATACAAAAAAGTGAGACGGGATTTATTTCAAACGTTTTAATGTTTTCGGATGTTTATATAGTATTAAAAGGACCATGGACTTGGTCACGCCGATTTGATCAGTTTTCAAGATCCTGATGAATGAAATGAAATATGTATCGTCAAAGAATAGGAATCGTTTGATGAGTTAATAGTAGTTGCATACATTAACATAATACATTTAGGGTGGGAAACGCCCATTTTAATTCCATTTATGCAGTCTTGAAAATTGGTGCGGAATAGTTTTATTAGTCAACGAAGACGCACATTTTTCGCGGTTTCTAAATTTGCCGTTATATGAAAGTAGGAGACGTGAAATAATTGTTTAGATATAGTGCATAAGTATTTTAGTTAATTGCATTATGTGAAAAAAGTGTTTAACATATCCTGGGAAATCCTTTTGAAGACTCTCCAATTGGACGATAGTGCTTCGCATTCAGCTTGAACGAAAAAAGGCGCTCCCTGGAACACTTTTCTGTAATCCGGCTCTTTTATCTAAACGTTTTTTATACAATTGAAGAGATTTTAGAAAAAAAAAACTGGAGATCCACTTAAGTTTTTCGATATAACTTTGGTAAATGTTACTCGATCGGCACGTAGTAAGTACCAAATTGAAGGAGAGACTTACTGTTACTGATTTATAGTAATAATATTATAAAAATAATTCAGATTATAAACAAATTGTTTTAAATTAAAAAAAAGTGTTGAACATTTTTTTTTTTGTAACTTTCCTTTATTTGCAATTTTTATATTGTGCATAAACATAAGTAAACTAATTAGTGTTTCTAGAAGTTGTGCCTATTCAGTGTTTCCATACTCACTTGCATAAACCAAAATTTTTCCACGATAATGCAAAATAATGGCTTTTCTATTAGAGCTACCGAAATTGATCCTAAATTTTCAAAAATTCGCAAACTATAGCTAATATTAAAACAAGATTAGAATATTTGCAACCAGCGACCTAAATGAACGGCAGCAATATTAATGCTGTTCTTTACATCTTTTGACTATAGGCCAGTGCAATTATCAAGAGAACAATTAAAAATGTATTGAAAAAAGATAACTTTGAGATTAACGATAAGCTAAACGGCTGCGAAAAATTATATTTGACTTTACCTTTTCCATTAACTGATTCATTATTTAATAATATGCACCAAACCTTTTTGCTGAACCCAGAATTTCGAATTTTATTCGACTAGTGTGCTGTGGATGACTTGGCGGTCGATGCGCGGGCTCTTAACATTAAAATAAAATACTAATATTTTGCAGGCTTCTTGTAGACTTCATGATACATTATATTTTCACTATTACCAAGGGATTTGAGTAAAATTAGATTTTCGACTCGCCCTAATGTATATGTATGTACATACCTCAGGGTGGTCCAAAAATGCATCTGAAAATGTAAAAGCAGAATTTTAGTGCACTCACTCCATAGGATTATTCTAGTTGTATCGAAATTTTCATTTTAATCTTAAACTAGAAAAACGCTCGAACCACCTGAAAGTTCTTGAAAGTTTTAACACATTGTCACAATTTTTAAGACATAATTTTCAAGTTTCTGGCTTTCAGGTTATTAAAGTTAATGAAAATCGACTGAATAGTATTGAAACATAGAAATCAGCCACAGTGTTAGCTAAAAATTTAGCCAAGAAAGTGTTTTTTTAACAAAGCCCAAACAACTGCAGAGTAAAGTATTTTCAATATCTACATCTCATCCATAACATTCGAAGACTGCACTAACAGATTTGTTTTTTCAAACTGTAGGAGCATACTTATAACTATATAATATTAGGTTAACTGGATTTAATGCCGACTTTGCTTAAAACATAATTTAGCCCAAAACAGAAAATGTATCTATTTTATTTATTTTCTCTTTTCCTTTTACTCTACGACGCTTTCTGACCGTATGATTAGTTACCCACTGGACTCTGTTGAAAAAAGATGTAGTTAATTTTTAATTGAAACTTCTCTGTGACTTTCGGGATTTTTATTCATTCCCTTTTTTTCTTATTCCATTCCGCATTTTTTAGTTATTTTACCTTAACTAGCTGGAGAAAATGTGGCAACAGCTGGCTTTCAGCTGAAATTATCATTAACAAATGAGTAATATACATAACATAACATAATTTAATTTTGCATTAATTTTTTATGGCTTTTATTATTTTTTGTGCTTGTTTAAACATAATTGAGCACACAATTGTAGCTGCATAAAGTGTTGACATGCAATTTTTTTTTGTGAATATTGAATATTTCCAACAATAAAAGTACCATTTTAAATACTCGCTATTTGCTTTGCAGTAATGGCTTTATTATGGCATCAATGCTTATTTAAGAGTACAATAATTTAATGTTTTGAAATTTTTAGTAAAACGAAAAAATTTTTTAAATTTTTTATCCCTCTATACCTATGTAGGTACTTAACTCCGGTTTAAGTCCGGACAGGAAATTGGATTGAATCGGAACCATATGGTAACGGGTTCCTGCGCAGAAACTCTGCATTATTTTAACACCGACGCATTAAAGACTGTGATTTTATGGAAAAATGTTTCCCATACGAACTAAATAGCTCTCAGTAGTTCTTACGAAAAAATTTTATATTTAAATTCTTGGCCTTCAATTCTTATTTTTGAATAAATTTGTTGAGATCGTATTCAAGTAAAAACTTAGACATTTTCGAAATTGTCATACGCTAATCAGCTGATTTACGCGCAGAACGAGTGTAAGCATATGCCACTCAAACGCACATAGATATGCACATCATCGCAATCATTTATACGCTCATTAACTTAATTAGTTTTTACAATATTAATTAAACCAAATGCAATATAAAAGTGTTATTGTTGTAACTTTTGTCAACTTCTAGCTTAATTAGCTTACAACGCATACATATATGTAGCATTATTATGTTTTTGCCATCATATGCATTTTACTAAATTTTTTAACTTTTTTAAATTTTTTTTAATATTTATATTTTACAGTTTCGCCAAATCGTTTTTGCTTTAATTATTCAATTTAATTATGATTGAAAAGTTTAATTTTTAAATGCCATTTTGTTAGTTCATAAAAAAGGTTTTTTCAACATAAAAAAAAACAATGCAATTTATTTTATTGTGTTTTGGTATTGAGCAAAAAAATAAACAAGCGTAAAAATAGTGAAAACTAAAGGCGGCGATTAATTAAGCGCACAAGCGCTATCGAGCGTGCAATAATAGTTTTATTAACGACAGCCTTGGCGTATGAGTAACAATTCTGCATAATCTGCAGTTAAATATGTACATACATGCATGATTTTGAATTTAATTAATTACACTGGCCAACAAAATTTTGCGGCACAGCTTTTGAGCGCTGATTCCTACAGGATTTTTCCCTTAGATTTAGAATGTGTCCTTTAAATTATTCACTTGGCTCTAGTTTTCGAGATATTTGGGTTATATTTGAGAAATATAATTTGCCTTCTTTGGAACTAGTAATAGATCTCTAAAGAAGCTCAAAAAATTCCGTTTTTGACCATTTTATTTAAAATATCGCAAACACCACTGTCAATTTAATAAAATTAAGATCAGATTCTGATTACATAGAAGAAATTATACAAGAATTAGTGGGTACTAAATAGTTGTTCCGCATGTAGTCGCTGGAATTGTGTTGGGCTGTGTTATTAATGAGACAACTTTTTCGTAAAAATTACTTCAAATACCAAATTGGTCAATAACTTGATGTTCATTAGCATAATTAGTCCTTTCAGCTGTAATAAATAAGTCACAATAAGAATCATTTTATTGGTTACAGTTAGTTATGCAGGAGGGGCAGAAACAAGAGGCTGCACTTTTACCACGTTTATATTTGAATTGAATAAGGCACTTCGGCAAACTCGCAACATACATATTTACATATATAGTACTTATGTTCATATTTAGTATAGCACCCGCCGACATTGCCGGTAAGGTGGCTGCAGTACGCGTTGCGGTCAGGAATAGGGACACTGACTCAAAGTCATGGAGGATCACTATGCAGCTAGGCAGTCTAGCTAAATAGCTATTTATTTGCTCAGATGCACTCAAGCCATGATAGCGATGATAAGCAGCAGTCACTTCAAGGAAAAACCAGTGAACTTTACCACTAATGAATCGAAGCTTGACTCAAGTATCATGAATGTATCTTCGGTCGAAAACCACTCATTAATATCAAAACATTCAGACGAACTGCTCAACTAAGGGACTTCGTTGAATAAGGTTAACGTACAGTGCCTAGTCGCTCTAAAATAGTAAGAAATTGTATGAAATTTGGGTAGGCTATAAAAGAAAGCTCTCGAAGGAGTATCAATCAGTTTATGGGCAGATAGGTCTCATACCCAAACATATGGTTCCCTTGGCTCAGTATGGACTGCAGATGATTTTGGAAGCTTCTAATTCAGCTCACATACTTAACAGCAACTCTCGATTTGTTCGAAGAAGTTTCGACAGGACACTGTCGGACGTCGGACTAAGTTTTTGCGTGCTTAGAGTGAATATAACTATTGACCCTGCACTATCTCAACTCGTGTGAACATGAATCTCAAGGGAGTCCATATACTTTGACTCACTTTCCCTAGTTCTATCTCGGATACCTTGCATGCGGACTCGTCTGTTTCCACACTTCACGACTAATCGTTACTTCTCCAAGGGCCTAGTAGCTTGACCGTCCAGAACGAAGGCGAGTTTTGATGGAACCAGATCGACTATACTTGCTAGTTATGTCAACTGCATATATCTTGGTCTGGAAAAAACTCTCTTTAGCTCTTAGTTTCTGATATTCGGCCCTATTATAGCGGTCGACGTCGATGTCATATTTTAGTCAAAAAAACAGCACTCGCAACTCCAACGCTAGCTACGCTGACCACGGTATAATGGGGGCTAATGAGGGCTGTTTTTTGTCGAAAAAATGGCATCGACGTCTACAACCATACTAGGGCGGATTTCAACGTCACACCATGTTTTAAGTACATATATATGTACTATTGTGTAATATAAAATTAAGTTAAATCATACCACATACATAAATATTTTTTTCCAAATACCACCATCCCAAGTAACTGACGACCACTTTCCCAAACTCAATATCCTTACTCTCTGGCCTGCATCATTTCCACTCAACTCATATATTTTCCGTTCGATTTAAAAATTCATAGCTCATAGTGAAATCATAGCACATTTTACATATTAGCTATTTTGAAATTAAGTACTCTTACTAACATTGGCGTCAAGCACCGTCCACTTATCGAAAGAGTTAGCAGCCGCATAAATTAGTATTTAATTTAAATGGCAAAAGAGTTTGATTTGCATATATAAAAACTCAGACTACAATCAGTAGCTCACCTAACTGACTACACACTTCACGGGCAATTTGGTCTGCATACTGCATGCCAGAGCACTACTTGTATTTTATATTGCCTCAGTTTGTGCACGAAGAATGAAAAACAAAGAGAGCAACACAAAGGTATATCAATATCAATAAGTTATAACTCAGACAGCAATTTGCTTAATATTAATTTTTATAGGCATGCATTCCACTGCATCAGCTTTTTCTGTCCGCTTTCTGCTTTAAATTCTGAGCTCTTTTATTTCTCATATCCAACTCGTGAACTTCAATAATGCCTGGCATCGTTTATACTTCGATTTATGATTTTATTACATTGTCCGCATTTTTGATACTCCACTTAGCTGCAGGTCAACTCACTTCAAGGGTCCGCTACCTAAACGAGTGCTCAACCTTGCGGCCAACCATTTTTTTCTCTGCTGTTCATCTCTTTTCGCTATCGCCAGCTTCATCAGCATTGCCAATATTTTAATATGAACTGATATGTGTCGATACGAAATTGCCTTTCCACTTATCTCCCTACCACCGCACATCATCGACTGCACACTTTTTCATCCAAGGGCCAATTCCCACCAGCAGCCGTCCACAAACGCTGTGCATTTGAGTTCGTATTGTTCAAGCTATACTCCCACTCTCCACACGAATTTGTCCCCTCGATATAAGCAACGGAGGCAAGCACTTATAGCTGCTCTTTTCACATCACCTCCCACATCAAATGTCTGGGATAAAATCAACTGTAAATCCGGCCGCAATAATTTCTGTTGTTGCTGTTACTTTCTGAACTGGCCGGCTACTTGGTTGAATGAGTGATCCGTCCATATTGGCGTCTACCTGTGTGCCAGCATAAACATACGTACATATGTGCATTTATTCGTTCATACATACATATGTACTTAATTTTGTATGTATCCCTTTTGCTGTGCATAAACGTACATATGTGTCATAAGATGATATTGAAATCTCCTACTTGACGCAAAAACATCAGCGAATTGGCAGCAAAAAGAGCCAATCATAATATTGAAATGTTGAGTCAAGTGGAAGTGGCAGCAGTCAATTCTCGCAGGTATTCAAATCAACTCAATTGTTTGTTGCTGTAGCTGGTTATGGCTGCTCTTTTTTTTGTACAGCAGTTTATAGCTATTTGGCATACTTAATTTTAAGAGCAAAATAGATGCTTCGCTTGACGAATATTAAATCAGAAGAAGCAAGAAATGTATGTAGTGGGATACGAATACTCAAAATCGAAATTTGGAATTTCTGGCGGACTAGCTTAAAGAAAAGTTGGTTCCTTTTATTTGGCGCTCTTTCACTCTCAAGGGGACGACGTTTGCATTGAGAAAATAAGCTAATTCATTTATTTCAGACGTGCGATGCTAAGCGGTGAACTATTGTTTAGTGCTTATACGAACATTTAAATAAAAGCCGTTTGAGAATCACAGCCTCCTGAGCTAAAAGAATGGAAAAAGTAGAAACTTTAACTTAAATAACTCAACCAGATCTATTTCATACAAGAATTTTGTAACTACACCATTTAAATCAATAAAACTTCAACTACAATAAATTCAATTTTGCAGACGCCTTAATGAATTTACTATAATTTTTAAACTTTTTTATAGCCAACGTATTCTATGGCTTTATTATACAACCACCAGCCCCAAAAAAGTCACCTCCGAATAAACAGCTAAACTTCGCGAAACTGTATGATAAAATATATGTACATAAATACATAGTACTTATGCCCTAAAGTCAACTTTTAACACAAAACAATAAAGTAACATAAATATCGGCTAAGCAGCTGAATGGCCTCCAAAAATGGCAAAGAGTAAAGCCTCGCGTGGCCTGAAAATTGAAATGAATGGCATTTGTAACAGACGGCATACACAAACCACATGCACACAAATTGCCAAGTTAACGCCTCTTCACTAGTAGCCTACATTATGAAACGTGCGAAACTCGGTAATTCGGCAGCGATACCTTAACGCCTATGAGTAGGCTATGATTTTTGTATTTATATAATTATATAATCTGCTTATATGTGATTTTCGGGAATAAAATTACGTGGGTATTAAATAGACACCAGGTGAGTTTCTTATTTAAACTGAGGCTTTGCTCAAATGGGACAAAAAAAGTAACATAAAGTGGCCTTCCTCGGCCAAGTTATTTGTATCTTTTACGGCTCTATTCTGTATCAGTGACCAATTCTTGTCACAGTGTTTTTTACGGATGAACGTTGGGATTGCCTTTTTACATTTTTCGTCATATTTTTGGCATTTACAGTCGAATCTTAAAATATGAACTAATGGCTGATCTTCTCTAGAGGAGACAATTTTTTTTTGTACCAAAATTCATTGCCCTCAAGACAACCCGCTCTAGGAATAACTATAAAAAAAAACTACATTGCCAAATGTAGGGGTTACCGCAACAAAACAAAAAACAAAGACGTGCGAAATTTACTTGCAAAAGTATGCAATATGAACTTTTTTTGCATGCTTCTAAGGTGCATATTTCTCTACTTACTTAAAAATATGTAAGTCTGTGCTTTTTAAAGAACAAACTTTCAAATCCCAAATCATTTTCAAGTGCATTGTAATTCCCAATTAAAATGTAATGTTTAGCCGCATTTGCGCGCAATCGTCCGTTTTTTTTTGTACATCCGACGCATCTCCTTTGCAGCCCCTAGACCCTGCCAACCAGTTAAGGGCGGCATTAACCTGTTTTCTTTTTCCCCTGCACGCCGTCACTCAAATGTCACTTTGCGCAGTTAAAGCTTCAATTTATCGCTGATATTGACATATCCATCATTTTAACAATAAATGCAATCGAATTTTATATTGCCGTTTTAATATTGCAATCTTATTACAGCTGATGTGATTTGTGAAAACAATTTCGCTGTAAGTAGTTATTTCATTAATTTTCTTCTTTTTTCTATTTATATGTTGCAATTTTTCAATAATTTCAGATAATTTTCGCAAACCGCAAATTTTATGTTGATGCTATTTGATACATGAATGCTAAGTATTTTGGTTTACCATAGAAATAGGAAGGCACTTTTGTCATATAAATGGCTCACTGAGGTCCATTATGAAAGTTACCTTCCATTTTTATTGGTTTAAAGTTTATGGGTGATTTGATAATAATTTATTAGTGTACTGTGGCTAAATGTTTAATAATATTTGTTAGTTAAAAGATACATAGTACATATGTGTGTTTGTGATAAGTACATTTTTATACCCGAGCGCACTTGTGCACAAGGGTATATTAATTTTGTTCACATAACGGTTGTTTGTAACAGCCAAAACGAATCGAGATAGATATAGACAAATGTATACATAAATGATCAGGATGAAAAAATAAATCGATTAAGCCATGTCTGTCTGTCCGTCCGTCTGTCCGTCTGTCCGTCTGTCCGTCTGTCCGTGTACACGATAACTCGAGCAACAATTGAGATATCTCAACGAAATTTGGTATGTAGGTTTCCCTTAATCCAAGGTAGGTTGGTATTGAAAATGGGCGAAATCGGACCTTAACCACGCCCACTTCCCATATAACGGTAATTTCCAGAAATACGAAAACTGCGATATTTTAGTAACTACTGAAGATAATTTACTCAAAATTGATATTTACAATAATTTTTAGACGAAAAATAAGAATATTATAAATTTTTGGAAAATGGGCGTAGCCACGCCCACTTATGGTTACATGCGTATATCTTGGTAACCGCTGCACCAATTCCTTCCAAACTTGGCACAGCTGTTGGCCTTCGCACAACATATCAAATGGCCGAAAATTTTCAAAATCGCTCAATAACCACGCCTACTTCCCATATAACGGTAATTTTCAGAAATACGAAAACTGCGATATTTTAGTAACTACTGGAGATTATTCACTCAAAATTGATATTTATAATAAGTTTTAGATGAAAAATAAGAATATTATAAATTTTTGGAAAATGGGCGTAGCCACGCCTACTTATGGTTACATGTGTATATCTTGGTAACCGCTGCAGCAATTTCTTCCAAACTTGGCACAGTTGTTGGCCTTGGTACAGCATAAAAAATCGCAGAAACTTTTTAAAATCGGACAATAACCACGCCCACATCCCATATAACGGAGAGAAATACAAAATCTTCGATAAATCAGTAAATATTGAACGGTAAATTTCAGAAATGCTTGAAACTTCAATATTTCGAAATTGAAGGACGCTAATTTACTCAAAATTGATACACCCCGGCTTACCATCTAGCGCAAGGTTTCGGAAAGGTGAAAAAACATATATTTAATACTTGCGCCGGGTATTTAATGTTCGGCTCCGCCCGAACTTAGACTTTCTTACTTGTTCCGATTATATTGTTGTTGGAATATGCCCCACATTCATTCGACCAAATAAAGCATCAAAGCTTCTCATAAAAAGAGGCTATAATCAATGTCCCTGCCACATCAACACCTAACACTCTCATTCTAAGCATATTCATTGGTCAAATATTGTCAAATTACTTTATAAGCCGGCAGGCAATTCATATGATTATTTGCAGCGAGAGGACAGCAGGCCCACATAAATTTACTCTGCCAGCAAATACAACATATAAAATCAAAGGACCACACAAACATACTATCAAATATGTAATTCAACAACGTAGCCGAATGCATGCGGTTGACACTAAGCACTGCTGCACATACACCCACACACACACACACATAGTGTAGCCAACCACGACAGTTGGCTCTTAATAGAGTTACCAGACTGCAGCAAGCGCGTGCACTCCCTTCCTACAATTCTAATCCACCTCACACAAATATAGCTGCCACAATTTTTAACGCCAACAATAGTTGCAGGGCATTCAGCGCAGTGACTATTATATAACTGCCAACGCTTGTGTCACTTTGATGAAATTGCAGCTTAACTAATGAACTGCATTCGAAGTGATAATTCATTGACCTGGCGCACACACACAAACAACTTTCACCAGCGGCTGGCGTTAAGCTGCGCTACTCCCTCTAATATTGTATGCACTATGCGCACATACGTACCAGTATGCACTTATAGCCACATAGCTGACTTGGTAAGCTCTGCCCACAAATCACCGCACACCCTCACTCAGTCACTCACAATTCATCCAGCTTGCTGTTGGACGCGTTGCATCACTGTGGTCTGCGCGTGCATCAGTTCGTCTCTAAGTCAACGAATTAGTTCATCCATTTCAAATAATAGCATCGCAAATGTGCTTATGTACATATGTCTTACAAAAGATAGATTGCATCTATGTAGATACATATGTGTGATCTAGTATATATACGGCAGTTTAACTGAGTACCCTTTTGTGATGGACAATAGCAATCGCTTCAATGGCTTAAGCCCACAAAGCGTCACATCAACTCAAAGTTGGCTTTAATCTGGAAAATATGTATGTGCGGAATCTGCGCAAATACAAATAAGTGCAAAGTAAATTACCCGCGAAAGCTGTAAAAAACTTAGTGAAGCTTGCGTAGGGAACGAAGTAGTTGGGTGATTAAAAAAAAAAAAAATAGAGTCATTGGCCGTGGTTCGATGCTACAACTCGCGAGTGAAGAATGTAAGTGCAAAATTTTTTTTTGAGATGGCAACATTACAAAATAACTTTTTGAAAAAAAAAGTTTCATGTCCTTCCTACTCAGCTTCATAATCGAATCGTTTAAAAATATTTTAAATATTGAGGTTTTTTCAATTATTTTCACGTTTTTGTATGTGGCAACCCTATTTCAATATGTATCTTTCGCTATTGTAACGCCATTCATTATTGATTTTTTTTTTTCAAATTGTGATTTTAGTGAATAAGTGGTAACCCCGTTAAGAAATTTTACTGGTTTAAAGACCGTTTTAAGAGCTTTTATTGAACATATGTATGTACATAATAAAATACTTAGCATTTGCTTAATTTCCTTAAATTTTTGATAGGTGGCAAGGTCAATCAAAAATATTTCGATACCGAATACAACAAAAACCTTTCTGGTTTTATCATAGTCTGAGAGTTATTTTCAATAATTTTTTCTAATATCTTAATTTATTTAAATAAGTGGCAACCCTAATAAAAATATTATGTCTACATAGAATGAGTCTATATTTTACTTTATTCACATTTTGATTTAGATCTTTTACACCCAGAAAAGAGTTAGCTAAAAATATTTCCCCCAACACTTGATATGGTAACTTTACCTAAATAGGGTAACTATAACCAAATTTTGTGTTAAGGTAAATGTATTTAGCTGACATTTTTCTGGGTGTAAATAAGTTGCAACTATATTTGGTCATAAGCTGACAAGTGAGCGGAGGGTCCACATGATATCCGTTGTTATAACTGCATAGGTATTGGACATAGCTTCTACTCCAGTTTGTGGTGGACGTCTAAATGTCGGCACAGAAATGTATCGACCTAGAATTGGGCCGGTTCCGGAACACCAGGTGGAGAGACGATTATGCGTATTTTTATTAAACATCTTTTGTTCGGGTGTTGCTCGGATCAGGCATCGAAACTAAGTTCCACCGAGTGATGGTATGGTGCTCTAACCTCCTTTTGCTGACGGCACCCGCAATAAGCTAAAATGCCAGCTAATGATAACCTTGCGGGTAAGCAAGGAGACGTGCGTCTGTCACTAGCCTTGCCTGCTTTCTGTGTCGGGGTTTTTCTACAACAAGTTATTTTAACCTAAGTGTAGAAGATACCTTAAAGTTCGGATGCCGCTAAGCAAACACATTCATTGAAGGATGCGTAACACTCAGCCTACCGCCTAAACTGCGACAGGAGCTCGAGAGATACCACGTAATTTCCTTCGAAAATAAAAATTGCAATAGCCTGCGATTTTATCTTAATTATCTGGGATCGAATATTTATCGCAGAAGCTATGCCCGAATAAAATATTTGAAAAGAAGTCCATACCTTATGTGGTAAATCTTTCCCTTTTACGAGAGTGAGAGAGTGTAAAAGCAATAAACGCACAGCAACGATTTTTGTTTTTATTGTTTAACAAAATAGTTAGGTGCGGCATTTCGTTCAATGTTATATCTATAGAATGAAGCAAAAGGAACGATTGGTTGCCTTCTCAGGGGCCATTCCAATGCGTAGCTAAAAATCTAATTTAGAGCTTTACATGCAGCGAATTTCAATTTAGTTTTTGACTTTGCAGCAATTATTTTAGCTAACACAATTTTATTGCTAGGTTTTTTGTCATTTCACCAACCATAAATCTTTCCATCCTTTCCCACCCTATGCCATTTATAAAACTTTAAGCTCGTTTTAGCATATCAAACGCCACAATTGCGACACTAATTTCGTATTTACCAAATAGTTTGCGATTTGCCATTTGCAGCGCCCTTGCCATGCCACTGTTACCAAATCGTAATATTTTGCTAACTGCACTTAATCTCCAGCAAAAACTTGACTCAACGCCACTTTTAATGGCAAATTCATTTTATCTGCACGGCTGCAATAGTAATGCTTCCTCGTGGTCAATGCCACCAAGCATCAGCGTTATCGTTCTGGTACTCCTAATAATACTTGTTTACATGTCGGCTGAACTGTTGCATTTGCCATCGCTGCGTGTGGTGTGGTGTCTCCTTGCTGCGCCCATTGCCTAAAACTTCACTCTCCACTCCGCCAGCCAATCCGCTTTACCATTCCACTCCACATCTTTTAAGTTATTGTCCCCCCGTTACTTTGCCAGTCCTTTTCTACTCAATGCATTGTTGTTGGCAACCGCATTATATTGTAAAATGGTGCATGCTGCGGAGCTTATAATTTTGCAGTGGTACTCGTACGTATGTACTTCTTGCAATAGCAACTTGAATTTATGTGCGACAAATACAAAAGAATAGCCCTGAATTCGCGTTTTACTATTGAATCATTTGTATACCCTTCAGCAAATACATCGCATCATAATATCACATGAGGCAACATCATATAATGTTATTTCACATCAAAGCATATAATTTCATTCTGCGTTCAAATCGCACTCATAGATTCGTCTTATTACATCTCAATCGTTTAACTCACATCACATCATCCCTCCTATCACATCACATGCTAAAATTTCAAATCATTTAAATGAGTACATCACTTTACAGCATAAACTATTATATCGCTTCCCTAATTCTATGATGTAATATCATATCGCTTACTAAATGGCATCACATCAACGCTTATAAGAGCAGTTCTCTTATCAAATTACATCGCATCACGTCATATCCAAATAAAAAATTCAATCTTTTGATCGGCATTACAGGGGAACTTAGGACTACACAAACACTTTACACCTTGTCGCATCTCTTCGGCAGACCGATCGGTTGAGAATATAGCGTCAAAAACTGCCGCCGGGTTTTATGCTACAGGTCAGTGTGTGTGCAGGACTTACGGTTACAGTACTATAGCGTCAACTTTACTTAGACGGATTGACTATGTGATCCCCGATCTGCAATTTAGAACGAACCGCGAAGCCGCTATAGAGATCAAAAGCTGGCGTGCGGCCATATGGAAGGCGGCGGAGCTGATGAACAGAAATCTAGGAAATAAGCTGGTGAAGCCCTATATCGACAGTCAGGCTGCGATAAAGGCGCTGGATTTGCTAAATACCAGTAATGATCTACATCTGCACTGGGTTCCGAGGCACACAGGCGTCGCACAGTGGTTTAAAATTGGTATTTTGTGCTCACAATTCACGGGAGCTTTCCTTTTGGAATAAATTTGATTATTTTTTTTTAATTGAAAGCTAATAAAATTTTCACGATACCAGTTGAGCCCGATTTTTAAATTTTTGTATGTTTGTATACAATTTTTTTTTAGTGCAAATTCCAGAAAAAGTTGCTATTTTGAAGAAAATCGCTGTTCCTATTCCAGTTAATAAATGTTACACAAAAAAACTAGTTGAAAACAATTGTAGGGTTCCCCACATAAGAAAAATTTCAAATGTTATAAAAAAAATTTCACCAAAATTAAAAAAATAATAATTTCTCGAAAGAAGGTTGGGTTCCAGTTTTATAGATCATTAAATTTTAGTGTGATAAAGTGCAATTTGAAAAAGGGTAAGAGGTCGGGTTAATTTCTAACAGCTAACTGTTTTTTTTTTTATTTTTAGCTAAGATTTCGATGTGCATCTGCATGCTAAATGGGAAATAACAGTGTTTGTTATACCATTAACAATTAACGCAGACTCTTAGCCACTTGCAACTTCTTGGTGAAAATTTTGTTACATTTCATAATTTTTTCTAATTTTTTTTCGTTTTGGGAGAACCGTACAACAGTTTCTATTATGTAAAATTTATTAACTGGATCTGTGACCCATGATAAGATCTTTAGAAAATGCAGAACGAAAGAGCAGACAGCGGGTTATTCTGCTGCGAGCAGATTTTCTACCTAATCTAGATGCCACCGGTATTGTGTAACAAAATGTTCCAGTTTGCCAAGAGGACTACGATATTCTTCAATATTGCGCCGGGTACGCAATGATTAGCTGTTCAAAGTGGTCGTAGTTTATCTGGTAACGCTATGGGCCTTAATGCTCCCTTCGAAGCCACACAGAACTGGCCAGCATACCTAATCTAACCTAATATGCTTTCATAGATAAATATGCATACATACGTATGTATATATAAATATATATTCCACGAAACCACATTACCGCCAAATGCCAATATTTAGCGATTTTTTATGCACAGCTTGAGCCCTTGTAGCACAGCACGTAGCATACACCGGCATATACACGCCCACCCACCACACCCATCTGTTTGAACAATATGTGCTACGTACAGAAGCTTCACGTGCACCACATGTGCGTGCATGGTTAATTGATAAATGCCCCAAAGCGCCACCAAGTCTATTATTTATTAATTACTTAAACCAACCAAAGCTCCACCCCAGCCCAAAATTAGTCTTAAAGCAGCTGTAAAGTGCTACGTATGTTAATAATAACGGAATATGAATTATTTATAATAAATTTTAGTAGAAAACCTTATTCGAGGGTACGCATAGTCAAGTTCTGCAGTAACTCGCAACGATCATTCGTTTAAGCTTTTAAAGATGAATAAATGGTCTACTATATTCGTTGCGTTAATAATTTTGGAGCGTCACACTTTAACAGTGCAAGTATGTACCCACCCGTTTAGCGGTAAATTACTTTTTGCATACATAGTTGTTCTTATGTAAATTTTTGTGCGCTCGCACATAAGTTTGTACATACCTTAATAACAGCCGCGTAAAATTAATTAAACGCTTTTTATGGCACTCAGGTGGCTGCTTTAAATTATGCGCCGGAATTCAATTAGCTGAAAGTAATTTTTTTGTTTTTGGTAGACTGCTGCGGCTGGTTTTTTCGCGAACTCCACTGTTAAGTATTCACTGAACACACTCAAACCGTTATACTTTCTTATGAATTTTTGAGGGATTGCATAATGAGCAGATGCGGCAAATCTCGCTAATAGTAGGAGTGGGTAGAATTTAAGTTAAAGTTTCCAGAAATTTTATATTCGAAACATTTTTGTATCAGAACCACTTTAAGAAAGCTTCGGCTTCGTTTAATGTTGCTTATTAAATGAGTGACGTACAGCGCGCCTAAAAGTATGCTACATTCAACGTCTGTGTTGTTATTTATTATTTCATATTACCTATGTACATTTGCGCACTTCTCAAACGGCTTATGAAATAATTTTTTCAAGTCACAAGACCCTGCCATTCTCAATTACGATTTTTATATAGCAATCAGATAATCTGCAAGCACTAAAAACTCATCGCATGTACCGCATTTCATCTCCGCTCTAAAACCAGGCCCTCAGCGAGTCTAAGCTTAGCAGACTTGTTACACAAATCTGCGTCGACCCATCTTCAATCAAAAATACCGCTATATTTAGAATCGAGTTACTTTAATTAAACAGTCAACAATTTACGCAAATTAAAAACCTCAATCTAATATTTCAACGTTTATTTTTCAATCTCGCAACTCATAAAATTACTGCAGTCAATTTAAACGTAGCAGTTAATTAATGTCAACGGGTTTTTTTATAGCATTTTAACAGTGCCAATAGCAGTGATAAATACAAGTTTTTACATGAGAAAATAGATAAAGCGAGTACTAACAAAAAATTGCAGGCTCATCGTGTTTTGGAGGAGGGTTGACTAAAATTTCCATTTTGGATTTTAATATTAAAAAAATTGTTGATACATTTACTAAATATGAGCAGTTGAAATATTTGCATGGACTATTCGTTTAGTATATGTAGAAAGGGAGGCCACCACTGCGGCATTGAGAATTCTTGACACCTTATTGCATATCGAGCTCTCTGCAACGCAGGAAGCTCCTAGTGTAATGAGCAAGTTTGGTACAAAGATCGATCTAACCTGCAAAGTGAAAAACCAGGGAATTTAAAAAAATTCAATGGGAATCTGCGCATTTAACATTATGCCGGACAGTCAGCACTGAATTTCCACATAATAACCTCTAAGTTTGTATATGATTTATTCAGTGCCCAAAACGCTCTAGAGGCCACAAAGTTTTACAAGGATGGGTACCAGGATAAAGAAAATTATAAACAGGCATTGGACTGAATGTCCAAGGCAGAGGCAAGCCAAACGATTTATCTATCCTTCTAATGACGTTTCAAAAAAAAATCTTTATTGAGACAGAGGGGACCTCAAAACTCTCACTGGGTACAACACGGGACACTGCTCCCTTCGTTGCCACTTCGTCTGTCTGCTTGTTGCGAGTTCAAGGAGGAAACACCAGAACACATTCCCTGTGTGTGTGACGCACTCGCTGTTGATTAGCTATCTGAGGGGGTGAAACACTCAGTCCATATTATATTCGGAACAAAAAGCCCTTGGAGGTGCTAGTCTCCATTAAAAGTATTCCTTTATAGAGCGGGGGCCACGCATAATAGACCACGGAAGTGATCGCGGTGCCTATGGCCCTTAATAATAATAGTGAAAAAAATAGTTAGTCTACCCCCAAAACCTCAACGCACCCCTCTTCAACCATTTGACTGAACAGCCTTTGTACATTAGTGAGTATTTCCATCAGATAAATATGCAGCGTACATATGTGTATATTTATGTAAGGATGTACTTGTACACACTAGCTGCTTGCGATTTTTGCAACAAACTTTTTTCGACATAAAATTAAATTAGACAGAAAATTTTTGTCATAAAAACTGTGTAATTTTCAAATAGCGCCAGCTAAATTTTCATGAGCTTTCCGCAGCAGCAACAAACACGCATACCTACATGCAGAAGTATATTAAAACATACTTTGTAATACAGTGTATGAAGCCACTACAGTACCGAGCCTGCATGCACATGTTTGGTTTGGTTTGTTTAACTAAAGTGCAGATTTTTTCTTCTGTCGCCATGTCAAGTTATTCCTTGAAATTTTCCTCTACGAAAATATGACAATGTGCTTGGAGAGCTTCCGAGAATGTACATGCATAAAGTATGTGTAGCTACAAGGAACATAGGGATAGAACAAGTTATTAGATATATAAATATGCGGCATTTATGTGTCATGGTTTCACTGGAAGTAAAGGGAAAAAAGTTTTTATTTAAATTAGAGTATAGTCTAACGCAAACGAGTACTTTAAATTACAAGCCAGGCAAGTGCGATATCGGGGATCAAGAATGGCATGGCATAAAGATGGGAGAAATATATTCATTCGTTTCTTCGGGACAAAAGTAATTTTTTGGTCTCAACTGATCTTCCTCACCATTTTACATTCTTCAGTAAGTAGTGTCCCTAACCATCATAGGCTGTTTTAACAACTTGTTTACGATTATAATGGCGCAATATTAACTTTTCGCTAAAAGACATGCTTTTAAAGTAAAGGCGCTGTGACCGAAACCCCTTATGGACAACCAGGGTTAACTTAGGTTAGAAAGCCGTGTACGAAGTTTCCGTAACTCCGCTTGGAAGCATGTTTGCCTATAGTAAACACCTTTCTGTGAGTTTCAGGAGAGGCACCATCTCATCGGGGTTATTCCAGAGTGTCCTTACTATGCTAAACCACTTCCTGACGCGGATGTACTTGGCGGGTTAATGTACTTTTACGTTCATCATCTCTGTCAGGCAGCTGAAAAAGCGAGATCCCAGGCACCTTTTCTCTAAAACTGGACAATAACAGAGAAAATGTTGAATCTATCTTCCCCATTCTGCAGATAAAGTGAGTTGCGCAGACTTGTGGCGGCTTTTAGTGCAAAATCTTATTCAATCCTCCTTGGGGTATACCGCTCACAGCACCTGACATGCCGAGGATAGCAACTGTCTGCGCTCTTTCGAATTGTTTCCGTTTGTAAATTTTCTCTAGTATTTTCCTCCCATCCTAGAACTTCATGTGTTATGGTCGTTTGGATAATTTTGGTGTACACACCGTCAATTGCGAACGCTGAAATTCCCCAGTTTTTCTCTTATAGCTTTTTGCCGGTCCAGTTCCCTGCTAGGCATTGTTCCCTCCACGCCGTTACGCCTGTGTATAAGTTTGAAGTCAAGGATAATACTCGTACTTAAGTCGTTACTTTGCCTCAGATGATAGCTTCAAGTATGCCTTTTGATGCTTTGTGCAACGATTTTCCGTCCCACCTTGTATTTTTTTGTTTGGTGATGAAAAATTTTCTTGATATTTCTTTTGAACAAAGAAGTTAAATTTAGACCATTCTGTGTTACCTATACAGAAACATTACCCAGTGAAGGAATTTGCCGGGAACTCATATACCTAAATGATCTCAGAAGGCAGCCAGCCTTTGTTCTCCTTACTTTTAATATTTCTTTGCTTAAGCACACAGGATCGTGTCTCCAGTGGAATTCATTGCGCTGCTCTTGAGCATACCACTGTACGCTGCTGGATGCCGGATCTCTCTGGCTTCTACCTTGGCATTGTTGAAAACGCCCTAAAGCCCAAGAGGCTATCTAGGTTATTTTTGAAGGGTACCCACCACTTCTTGGATAGCGCTATGTCGATATATCTACCCTTAAGATAGGCGTGCTGTATTTTCTCCTATCCATTAACCTCTCAAATATTTTTGGAATAAATCACGAAAGCCTTATTGGCCTGGAATTCTTTTGGGGAGGAGTGATTCCATTAGGATATACATGGATTTCAAGTTATAATCTGTCCATGAGCTATTTGCTTTTCTGATACTTCGTACAGCCGAATTGGCTTTAAAAAGTAGCTTGCGGAGAGTTGATGCCTCATTTTTATTATCTAAAGTTTCACGAAATTTCTGCTAGGCTTCATAAGGGGATTTTTGTGAGAAGCTTTGCAGCAGCTTTAGAAAAAAGCAAAGCTAGTTTCTTAATAAAAAAAATCTAGGACGAAAAACTCAAATGACTAGGGGCCGACTACATTTTGCTACCAAGTCATAAAATAACTTGACTAAAATGTTCTCTTTTTTTAATATAACAACGTGTCGTTTATGTTAACAAGTTTAATTTCAGGTTTCGATTGCTGCCTTAAAACCGGCAATGCTTTATTTTTGACTGCCAGCATAGCATCAAATATAGCTACAAAGGGTTTAATAGCACTCAGACACATGTAAATAAGTGAAGGCATCTAGCAAAAAAATGTGTTATTAAAAGAACTCCCTTCTCGCTTATAATTATCAGAGGTGGGAAAAATTTTACTTATGATTTATGTGAGAGTGTATGAGTTTGTGAAGAACAATGGCTAAACGAATGCGAGAATTCCAATGCTGTGTCATTTTGCGAGATTTAATTTGCCAAATGGCAAGGGAAACGCAAAATGCTTTCAAAAGAGGGAAAATTTTTTATCAGAATGATTGCAATTAATTTAAATTAAAAAGGAGTATTTTCATTTGATTATACATAGTTAGTTCATTTCCACTGTTATTGTTCTTTTCAGTTGTATGTATGTAAGTAGCAAAAAATAAAATAGAAAACAACATACAAATAATTTCGTTAGACTGAAAGTGCTTCCAAGTTGCTACTCATTTTTTTCCTTATTTTTATTTTATTTTTATTTTATTTAGTTTATTTTAGTCGGACCTTAATTTGAATAGCGTAGCACTTAGTACCACTTAACTCCATCGCATCTGGAAAAAAAAACGGTTTTCAGTCAAATTTAAATTATTAAACGATGTTCATAAATAACTTTTGGCACATCAACTTTATTTTTATGGCCATTTATGGTAAAAAAAAAATGCCATCCGAAAAGGCGTTGCAACCACACTGCACTACAACAATTTTTAATTAATAGTAAAAACAAGCAAAAGACGCCCATCAGGCATAATGAAACGCAATGCCGCAGAAGAAGCCCTGCTAAGGTAGGAGTCGAAAGAGCAAAGTGACGATGCAGCAAATGGCTGAAAATGGCGCTGCGTGCGGTATGTGCCTTAAACGTATATTAAATGCCCCACTAAAAACTAAACTGCAAGTGTGTAAGATTGCTAGCGTGTGTTACTAAAGGTAGCCTGTTGCCCTATTGGCCAACGTCCACTGCAGGTGGTGTAAAAATAAAATTTGCTAGCTAAATAAATATATTTTATGATTTTAGCAATGGTGGCAGCGTTGTGGGCGCCAACGGTTAAACGGTTATACGGTTATTAAAATGGCTGCATATTAAAGCGAGAAGCGAAACTTGACTGTAAGAAAAATGGTAGTTCGCGGGGGAATAAATACAGTGAATGCGCGATATGGAGAGCTGTATGCGTATACATAGTTATAATGTAGAGCTGTAAGTGTTGCTGGTCAAAAAAGTGGGTAGGCGTATTTTGGGGGTAAAAGCAGAAACCAAATATAAATCACAGTAAAATTTTAAAAAAATATTTGACCACAAAAATTTTACTAAATAAGTAAAAAAAAATTAAAAATAAGAATAATTACAAAAATAAATTTTAACCAAGTAATTTTTAAGTAAAAAACAAAACCGACTTCAATTCTTATAAATAAATTTAAGAATACCGTTAATTTCTTCATGATCCAATTATCAGATCTAAACCAAATTAGTGAGGTTGACGTGGTCCAAAGTTATGCGGCATCAACCAAAAAAAGTTAAGAAATAATCCGACGAATTGATAACCGCCTCCTTTTTTGAAGTTGGTTAAAAATAAGAACAGTTACAAAAAAAATACTGGAAAAATCTCAACCTTTATTGATTATGTTAAGCAGCTCAGACTCTTTTCTCCTTGTTTAACTCCAATCCATCACAAAATTCCAACTTCTAATCTCATTTTTCGCTCATCGCTCATTTCAGAGATATCAGTCCTCAAATTCATTCCAAAATTACCACCACTGCCAAACCAAAATCGCTAACTATGTGTGCATATAACACCGTTAAATGCAATACTTACTAATAACTAACGATAAATCCATATATCGAATAGAATGTGCTGACAATTTAGTTACTTAGCTGCCGGTTGGCTACCTCAACGATTTACTAAATTTGGTAAATTTTAAAATGATATTAAAGTTTATTGTTTTTTAAATGAACAACGCGACAACAACGGAGGCACGTACACAACACTAAAACAACAAACCAATAATAATACAAATTGCCGCAAAAGGCAACAACGCTGCTGCATGTAAGCCAGCAGCACTGACTGAAAGAGGCGCGGCTAAAGCAGCAGCAACAGCGGCAGCAATAGAAACATTGTTTACAGAATTCTACGCATTAGTCGCAGCACAGTGGGCTGAGTTCAAAATCATTTCTCATAAAATGTAGTTCTGGGCACTTGTGAACTCTCAAGCATTTTGAGCTCGGCGCATCAGTCTTCAGCTACCGCAAGCCGCATTTATGTCATGAATACTAACAAATTTACGCTATAAAGTGTTTTACGTAGTAAGTAGTTCCCCACAGACAGTGTTTTTTCGTCGACAGTAAGCCTTCTTGAAACGCCGATCGTCCACTTTTCCGAAAAAAGTGCTGCCTAATGCCTGCTTATATTCATAGTAATGCTATCACATCCACATCCGCTAACAAAGGTATCTTTACCTGAGATTGGCTGTACGTCTAGGTCAAATATGTACAAACCTTAACTTTATCCTTCTGGAGATTTCAAACCCAGAAAACCTTTTTTTGACTTACTTTCCTATACTAAGTCGTGGGGGCGTCGTATCACAAAACAGGCGCCAAAAGAAATTACCTAAACATCTTCGAATCGAACCCACAGTGCCAAAGCATTGTCCACGGACTCGCCACAGTAGCCAATGCTAATGCAGCAACAAAAAAAAATAAAAATTTGGAAAAGGCAAACAAAATTGTTTATCGTCAACAACGTTGGCGTGTAGCGAATACTGGACATTGCAAAGCATTTGAAGCGCCCGTTGTACTATCATTGTTTGCAACTATTGTTGCCGCAACTGCTGTCGCTGACACCGTAGCGCTGTACTGTTACCAACTTGCAACCAATTGAATATTGACCGAAATGCAAACAACATCACAAAAACATATTGTTGCAACAAAAGCAATAGAAATAAATTTTCGATATACAAATTCTCGTCATGCCGTCTCATTAGCGGAAATTGAATGTCGGTAGAGTGGAGTAAAGTGGGTGCTAATGAAGAGTGCTAACATAGAGTTGTGGCAATACTTAGCCACTCGTATGCTTGCAACCCACAATGCATACGCATTCACCGCCTTACTGCTGCTAGTGGGTCAGTGGTCCACGGCGGCCGCCTCTGCAGCCTACTGAAATTGCGAACAACAGCGCTTCGGTAACACTAAACTACTGCAGCTAAATATGCATAGTTGGAGACTGCTGCTGTACCACACTATAACATACCTATGGATTTTTTTTTTTTGGAGTTGTATGTGAAATTTTATACTGTGTGTTTGCTTAAATACTCGTTAACCGAACCGCAGGAGAGGCCCAGCCATAAAATATGCTCGAAATGAGTGTTGCATAAGCATACAGTTTGCTTTGTTTCTCTATGCGGCGCAAATTTTGCCACAAATAAGTTGGAAAATTGAAAATTTGAAGTTATTAGCAGCACCATAGAAGCAATACAAACGCAATACAATAGTGTTATTAGTAAGCCAGCTAGTGAATCTGTCCCAATATATACATACATTACAAAATTGGGCGTGCTTTGAATGGATGAATTTTGATTATGGAAATAATGGAAATTTTTATTCCCGAAAGCAACAGCGTTTCTTAAGAGGCAAAATGCCATGCCACATTTTCATGAAAATTTTTTAAAATTAAATGGAAGGGAACATTTTGTAGTTAGTATTAGAAAAATCAAAAAAAAAAACGAACGTATTCCGAAATGACCAGGAAATCCTGAAATTGAAAACTGAAAAACTGAGCTGTGAAAAGTCGCGCAAAATATCGAAGCGCTTTATTTACTCAAAAACGTTCGAAAAAAAAACTAAAAATCAACTTAAATGTTTACAAAATTCTGAACTGCCAAAAAATAGCCGAGAAAGCCCTAGGCGTTCAGAAGAAATTACAAATCATCCTAAAATAACCTGTAATTTTCTTACATATTTAATTCTGAAAAAAAAATGAGTGCTGACCTAAAAAGTCACAAAGAATTTCTAAACCCCAGAACAAGTTTAAAAAAAGGTCCGAAAAATACCAAAAAAAATTAAGCAATGAAAAAGATTAAATAGCCCCGAAAACAACCAAAATTATTTGCATCCAAGAAAGTTTCCAAAAAATTTGATAAGCCACGTTCGAAAAAACTTCAAAATTCCCGTAAATGCTCACCAATTTCTGAAATCCCAAAAAATTGCCGAGAAACCACGAAGCGTCTGAAAAAAATTATAAATAATCCCGATGTCACCTGAAATGACTTCAGATAATTCTGAAAACATTAACTAATGTTTTAAAAAGTCACACACAATTTCAAAATCTCAGAAAGGGTTTAAGAAAACTTCCTGAATAGTCCAGAGAAATCATAAAATTTTAGATAAAACAATGAAAAAAGTAAGAAAAACTCCCGAAAACCACCAAAATTATTTGCGCCCTCGAAAATTTCCAAACAAGACCCAAAAGTTTAAAAGCCGCGTAAATTTTCAAAAATAAACCCCAAGATATCCTTCAAAAATCCCGAAAAGTACCGAAATGACCAAAGAAAGTGCCCAAACGTCCAAAAAAGAATACTAAATTTCTTGATAAAATGCTGAAAAAAACTGAAATTAACCATTAGTCAGGAAAAAAAATCACAAACATTTTGGATGTAACAAAAAAAACGTTAAAAGCCACGATAAATGTCTCAAGACCTAAAACAAGCTCAACAAATTAACAGATCCGAACAAATACTTTAGCCAAGTGTCTGAAAATTTCCCATAACGGGTATCGAACAGTCCGTAAAAATTCAAAAATTCTTCGGAAAAGTTCATTCTGAGTTTGAAAAACAAATACTAACTACTTGCACTCTCTGCTTCAAAGAAAATTACAACTCGTAGAAACGTGGCTTGGAGATCGAGGAACTAGATTGAATACGATGTATTCTGTTTTAGAAGCCATGAAAACTACTAAAAACACCCAAAAGCACCTAAAAAATTATTATGACTACCTAAAGTACAGCAAAGTGTACGAAATTTTCCCAGAGAAACTACCGAATTAACCGAAAAGTTCTGAAATTATTCGGAAAAGTTCATTCTGAGTTCGAAAAACATACAGTAATGAATCGAAACTCATAGAGGCTTAAATTTAATATGGAGGCCCAGTTAAATATTTTAGCAGTTGACTCAAAACGACCACAATTAATTTAATTCTCAGCTAAAGTCATTCATTGACCTGCATTTAATACGCCCACTTCAGTCACATGTTTATTACGCTAATACCGTTATTTCAAACAAACAATCGACTCATTAGCGCACGTGCCACAATCCCAAAAATACACTCGAAAATATTTACAATACAGGCATTTTTCAATTTGTTATTCATTTTGCCACAATGCGTTGCAACGGGTGTAATCGACACTGGGTAATTGACAAAACGGTAATTGGTAATTGCCAATTTGTGCACGTTTGTTTATTTTACATTTCGTAGCGTATGAACACATCCATACATAAAGGATTGAAACATTTGCGTGCATACCCCGCAAAAAATGCGAGTAATCCGGGGTGACTCCAGGATCAATCTCTAAGGAACAGGCGAAAAATATCACTTTTAATCTCTTTATCCTGAATGAACTGTTTGCTTTTGTTCGAGCATGCCCTATGAAGAGAGACTAATTGCTCCATTTTATACCCGAAGGGGTATGAAAAGCAATTAGTCGCCTTCAAAAAAATATACTTTTTCGCTAACTGAAATTCGAGCCGCGAATCGCAGGTTTTCTAAGCGAATATGTACCCACTCTCCTTATGCCAACGCCGCATATGGAAATTTCCCTAATAAAATGAGCAAATATCAATGAATCGTAAGAAGATTAGTCGGGAACTAATTAATCTCCAAATGTACCCGTAAGGGTTGATTCGATATTTACTCATCTCTAATAATACTCATATGAGCTTGGTTGCGACTTATCAATGCCCAATTGTACCCCATGGGGACCAATCTCAGAATACTCTTTTTACAGATTAGGCGCATATTTTTTGCAGGGTATATTTTATTATTATTATATTCGAATACAATTTAATGCGATTGTCAATTTCATAGAATGTGAGTTCGATTATTGCCGCAGTAAATGCGAAATGTGCGGCCAGCTGTGTGCTTAGTCGCCTCAAACGACAACTTCGACGCTGACAAATGCAATGCAAGTGGTGATTCACTGTTTTTTAGTTGCATTTGTGGCGATTGGTGTCATATGGCATGGCGGTATTGATAGCAGGAAGTTACGGTTATTGTGGCCATATCGAATGTCATTTTATTTGTCACGGGTATAAGTGGTGCTCCTTCGCGGATATAGTAGAATTTTTGTTGATTTTTTTTTTATGAATCACAAATTGAGGTGCATGAAATGAGGCCCATAAAAGTAGATAGCACTGAATAATATTTATAATTACTTAGAGGCTGTCACATGCACGGAGGTGTCCCACAAAAAAAGAGAGGCCTCTATAATATTTTTTATAAGTCGCATTCAGGGACTCGCAAACCAAAAAAATACGAAGCACTCTTCTGCTGGATTCCGGGCTCTTTAAGGTTGGTATCGTTTAAAATCAACTGATAGCAGTTTTTTGTACTACAACAATGTGAACGGTACGAGCTGCAGCGAGCCTAATTACCCCACGTGTAATGGAAAGCCTTTGCATGCTCCAGCTCTTCTGTACTGCGTTTCATGAGCTGGTGAAGAATTGCAAGCTTTATTTAAAACTAGCAAATGCCTGGCGTACTTCAAACCACCTTAATATCGTTTTCGTGCTGTTTCATACCCGATCATTGCCAATAAATTCCATCATTCCTGGCATTGGGTTAGATTAAGCATATTTTCAAGCGTTCATAAGCTTGGTGAAACGGTACAGTCAGTAACAGTAAATATAGCTTCTTTTGGCAGTAGATCGAAAGAATACGACCCAACCACAACAAGCACTAGGCATTCCGAAAGAGTTTGGCATGCAAAATTGCCCTAGGTATATGAAGTCGAGTTCAAAGCAATTTCCAAAATCTTAAAGCGTAGAAGCTACCAAATTTCATCAAACTCACCGGCCTGTATTTATCTTGACACATACACCGTTTCTGTTAGCAGTCTACTCGCAGCAGTCATCTTCGCGTTGACTTTTACATGCTGATATACATTTTTGAACCCTACTTTGCTTTACGTTACTGAAACACAGCAACTCTGTCTTTGGCTTCGCCTCTTCGATACCCAATAGCTCCACCTATCTTGCAATCAAAACGACGGTATCATCCTCGAACCAAATAATTTTCGTTTCGTTGGTTTCTTCTAATTTCAAATCGTCGTTATATATTATATTCTATAGTAGTCGTTCCTTGAGGGACTCCGTCTGAGGCCTAGTGCTCCATTATAGTCTAGTTTGTATCTGTGGTGCGGGTGGTTATACTTAGTTCTGTTTCCATTTCCCTGAGCGAGGCACTCACAACTACCGTGCGATCAATTTTAGTATGGAACCCATACCAAGGTAATTTCCAACCTCTATATCTAAAAACATAGTGGAGCGGCGAGTAAAGAGCATCGAGAAAAGTGTCGATTAAAAACGTAAATGTTTCAATGGAAGAGTGGATATTGAAGAGCAAAGCGTACATACAATTTTGTAATTGAAACTTTGCTCGATGCTAGCTCTTCGCTTTGCTCGCCACTCCTCTATGTATTTAGCATAAGTTATTGATCAGCAAAACTTGCTTGCTATCCTCCAACGGTTGCGAACTAATCGACTAATCAATCTGAACGCGTTGGAAGTAGTTGATTTTGCAATATAAAGTCCTATCGGTGTTAGAATAAGCAGAAGAGCCAAGACCTCTGTATTAAGTAAGATCTTTTTTCAATTTCTATCTGTCCCCTAGCAAATAGATATGTTCCGAGCTTCGCTTGCACGCTCCTCAGTGAGTATTCAACTCCAAGTTAAGTGTGGTCCTAAATTAAGCGACGATATTTTATCTCATTTCTATGCCCAAGAACTCAAGCTTAATAGTTTTTGTTTTTACCTGTTGAAGAGTTGCACAACTTTACACAGAAGACGTCAAAAATGATTTCCTCCAAAAAAATGTGTCCCGTACATCCGCAAAAACCTTGTTTTCATAAACTAATTTGCAAAGTATGTGTGTGAGCTCATGATTAAATTGTGTTCCTTGCAGGAGGCATCCAACTCTGACTCATTAGCACGCAGACATAATAAGACAACTCTTGAAGAGACATACATTCTTATACATTTATCTGTAGTTGTGCGTCTATTTCGCAAAAGCCTAGAAGCTTATGGAGTTTCCGCTTTTTGTTCAGCCTGAAGTTTGATATTTCCAGCTAAAGTTATCTGCGCTTGGCGTTACATAAGTACCACATCAAGCAAGAAAAAGTCAATTAACTCATTTCCGCCGCGTGACTTTGTTAGCGAGGCGTCTGCAGTCTGCATTAGCATTGCTTTTGTTACTGTTACCGCTATTGTTGGCATAATTAGCACCACATCATGCAAAGTTGTTGCAACACAAGTGAAGCGTAGGAGAAATATGTGACTATGCCATTAGTTTTCAATCGTTGCCACCTGCATAAAGCCCATACACGGATATACTTAAACCCTTGTTTATACGGGGTATTCATGGATGCCCTTAAACTTACATCAGCATGCATTACTAAATACCTGAAGCGCCAAATACTTATACACAAATGCATGCACACTCAAATCCGCTTAGTTGTCTGTATATATATTTTATAGTTATGTACAGTTAGGTGCATCATTTGGAATTGAAAAGTTCATATTTCTCTGCCAGCGCTTGCTCCAACCGCTTTTCCCACTCCTCGCCCCTCCTCGCCTATGGCGCTGTGCTCATCAAACTTTTAGCAACAACTTTTGTGCTTTCATTGCATTCTCCATACGAACTACGCTTTGACAACATGATGTGCTTTTTTATATATGTATGTAGGTGAGTATGCCTTCTTTTCTTATTGCACATTACATTATTATTGTTGCTTCTGTTTACTATTCTATTCGTCTCAAATCTGTTGTAATAGTGAATTTATTGAAATTAATGATGCTTCATTATGCGCATCAGCGTGGTGAGTGAGCGCATATACGCCAGTCTAATGGAGGCTTTCTGTGTACCCTGCAGGAAATTAAATTACATATGATTTGAAAGTAATTTATAAACTACTTTATTTTCAATAATAAATAATTGAAATTCTCACTTTTCCCCCCTGCAACGAAGCACTTAATTATTCGACTCAGCATTTGATTTCAACAATTTTCAAGTACATTTGGCTTAAAGCATTTCAAAGTCAGTTTGTTTCGCTTGAACACGCTTTCGCTCTGCACTTCACAGATGCTTTTTCATATTTCCAAGACACAAATTATTTCTTTGAGTAAAAAGAGTATCAAAATTTGAAACACTTACTTGACTTAAAAAAAAAAAACACTTGCTTCCGTTAGGGTACTTTTTTGTGCGGTGTTAGTGTGTGTTGCCAACTTTGTGTTTCATATTTAATTCAACTCTCGCAAAATAGTTTTTATTTAAAGTTCGAAACTTTCATGATGCGTTGTATGAAGTATTCTTGTTTTGTTTTTTAATAAATTAATGCTTAACTAAGTACACGCTACAATAAATTTATTAAATTTTAACTTCAAAGAGAGATTTTAGAGTGATGTTACATCAGTGGCAACCTGGAACAGCTTTTATTCTGCACGCGCTCATTGAAAAACTTACGACCACAACATATACCACTAGAGAAGGTTTTTAAAGCTTTATTTAGGTTTTATGTGAAAGCGCAAAAGCTCTCCCTGGATGTCACCAAAATAAAATCTATAGAAACCTTTCAAAACTTTACACTTTTCTAGTTGGGACTAGGCTATTCAACGAACCAATCAAGGCGCCTAAATACTAGGTGGTGTTGGTTGAACAGCTGATTGGATATTTTTGCCTGTACAATAGTATAGGGGAATATCATCCAAGAAGAAATTGCGGAACTTTAGGATGTCAACAAAAGGAATATGGATGCGCCTTGGAACCAATCTTCAGTAGTAAGCGAAGTCTTTCTTTCAGTTGATTTTACGTGAGCTGTGGCGCCAAGATTGCAGCACATTCATCTCCAATCGAATCTTATTTTCCTTTCTCTATCGGTCTTAATTTTCTTCATTAAAGAAGAAAAGCGATAAACGCTGCATACAGTTATCAATCGAACTGTTATCTATGTATATAATAGTAAAGAAAACTAATGTAAATGGCATTTGTAAGAAGAGGAAATGCCTACACTTTCCAATCTATTTCACATCTCACTCTAAGTGAATAAGCCTTCTCTAATTAATTGTGCCTTTACTTAATATTAGCGCAAAACATGCTCGTAGGATATGCGCATAGAGTTTAACTGCCTGAAATGCGATTACAACTCAAATGTCTATTTTCATAACAAAGCAATTTTGCCTTCAAGAGCTTTCTCGAGCGTAAAAGGCTTTCCATGTAAGCTCATCTGCGTTAAACACCTCCGCGAGGTTCTTTCACATTTGCTAGGGCCATAGAAGCGAGACCACCTCGTGCTAAGGCCACAGCGCCCACAACACCCCACCAAGCATCGCTCTTTTGGCGCAACTTGCAATGCCGCAGCCGACGCCTCCCAGCTTCAATTGACTTGCGCTCACATTTTGTAATTTCCGCAGCTGCAAAACTAATCGCATCACTCAATTATTGTAATCCTTTCGAATGAATGCAACAGCTAAGAGCCATGGATCAAGCGTCGTGCAACGGTGGGCGGGCATGTGGAATGCAGCATTGCAGCAAGTGCCCAGCGGCGCCATCACATCGGCTGGAGTGTAAAAATGTTTGTAGGTGCAAACAACAGTGCCTGCGATTGTTGATGCCCCAACGTAAACCAATTGAAATTATGGCGTTTTAACGTGCAACAAGCAGCGCATGCGCCAATGGCAGCAAACGCGTTTATAAAAGGAAAAAAATCACAGCTTTGCGGTTAAGTGGCATGCAACTAAGTGGCCGCCGCACCAACGATCGAACACCAATAAAGCCAACAACATCCAGCTGGTTATCCTTGCTCAGCATCTAGAAAAAGCGTAAACCTTTCGGTAGCCGCGCCCACCTTGCCGCCACACAGTTAAAATAGGCGTCACTGCAGCGATGCCCTGATCCGCTGTTCGCTGCTCGAATGTTGCGGTAGTTACCTCGATTTTATCGGCAACATAAATAAATTCGTCCGCGCCAGCATTAGCTGCTAAACAATAAGTTAACTATTTCACGATCTACCAGTTTGGCGCACACTCACAAACAGGCACACACACACAGATTGGCACTAGCAAGCGGCGATTTTTCGATAAGCCTGCGGCTGTTAACCACCACAAAGCGTTGCTGTTGTGCGCCCAAATTATGGCAATTTACAATGTCAAGTTGCTGTAATTTCACGCTGCTCTGAGCGAAGCGGAGACTGTGGCTCTCGCATCAACCAGCGAACAGGCAAGCAGCCCAACCGCCGTTAAAACGTTGTAACGCTGCTCATTGCTACTTGCAAGTTGCAACTAATGAATTGTGATGTTTATTAGCTAATGCATTGCGGCTATTTTACGCCCAAAATGCCAATGAAAATCGCATATTTGTTGTTATTGACTTGTTGACTAGGTGTTGACTGCATTTAGGTGTGTGTGCGCGTGTGTGTGTCTGTGTGCGCGTGTGTGTGTCTGTGTGCCGATTGATTTCTGCACTCACGAATTGGATTAGCGCGCCAATCATTAGCGTTAATTTATTGCTGCAGATCGTTTTTTTTTTTAATGCTCGTGCTCGTCGAGGTGATGAGTGCCACTGATTGTGGCACGTTTGGAGATTATCGCTTGATTTGCTTTTGTGCTTTTGTGCTTTTGTTCAGAGTGCAGAAATGTGTTTTTCGTGTGTTTAGAATTGAGGTAGCCAGTGCCGCTTGTTCGCAGTGGCTTAGAGCGATATGGCGTTCAAATTGAGTTAATTGGCAGTAAATTTATAAAAACCCAGTTAGTTCTCTATGGGAATGTGCAATTTAGAGAATGCAATATTTTTAAGCTGCAGGGTGAGTAGTCGATGTAGTCTACTGCTTGATTGAAATCTGTTAAAAGAATTAACTCTAATTTTAAAGAGCAATGAGTGGAGCCAATAGTTGTGGTAAGATAAGCGTAGCGTGTGATTTCTTTAATGCCTCCGGTAGGGCAAGATAGCAAAGATTTATTTATTCATGGTGATGTCCTTAAGCCATTCATTCCTTGCTGATTATAAGTTATTATATTTTAAGCCCTGGTTAATGTAAAAAACTTTCGCTTAAACTCGTACAATTCACCTTTTTTTGTCCACCTTTTGTTTGACACCTCATTTCTTGTAATCCAACGAACAATGCGGATCTAATCATTTTTTAAACAGGTGGCAAACCTTTAGGAATTTAAAGTACTAAAGATAATATTCCTATCGATACAGATTATATTTAAAAAATCTCGTACAAATCCGTTCAGTAGTTTTTGAGATTAGCGTGGTCAAAATATCTCGACTTTCCTTTATACTATGTACTAGCAGACCCGGCGAACTTCGTCCCGCCCAAAATTT
>NW_023458562.1:18363428-18363759 GCF_013731165.1 Rhagoletis pomonella
TGCGGCAACAAGCAGCAGCAGCAACAACAGCTACTTACATATTTAGAGCAATTGTAGCAAGCGTGTACCGTTCGGTAAGTTGCCACAGCCATTAAAAACGCGTGCAACATATTCGTCTGACAACTTTTACAACTCGTAAATTATGAAATCACAGCGGAAAAATAAAATCACAATAACGCAAAACAAAGTGAAAATGAAAATTAAATAATGCATACAAATAAGCAGCGATAAAATTTGTAGCAACAAAAGTGCGCTGAAAAAGAAAAAAAAAAGTAAATAACAACAGTTAAAATTATTTATAAGTCATATAGCACTTGTAAACACATATTAT
>NW_023458562.1:18363859-18374430 GCF_013731165.1 Rhagoletis pomonella
AGTTAAAATTATTTATAAGTCATATAGCACTTGTAAACACATATTATGGCATGCATGTATGTACATACCCTGCAGGGAAACCGCAGACTAGTGAATCAAATTTCTAGTTCCGTTCTGCGTCTTTATCGCCAAAAAGGAACTGGTCCTATAGGAACTAGATCCCCACCAGTCCAAAATCGGCGAAAAGTGGTACTTTTAAAAAACTAATTTTTTCATCTAATTTCTATATCTAAAGTGACGAATTTAGAACTGTTTCGGAATTATAGAAAAAGGGATGCAGAACGAACTAGATCTTATTTGTCGAATTTAGAACTAGTTCGGAACTATCGAAAAAGGGATGCAGCGGGGGGCTTGTTTACTTTACATAGATATGTGTTCGGCGGCTTTTTCGTTCAAATACGCTTCTATTCTGTGCTTCGCAGATGCTTTTTCATAGCTTGGTAATACAAAACTAAAATTTGTGTTAACATTTCAACATCTTGGGACCGTCTGGAATGTAAGAACTAACAGCGAACACTTCTGCAAACTCAGCTACAGCTAAAGGTATGTAAACGTACATTTCTTACAATCATTCAAACAAATTTAATTTCAAATTGAAAACACATTTCTTCCAAAATAACTTAAAATCGCACACACGGAAGAACCAAAAAGATTGAAAAATCATGATACTTTTTTCTTTCGTCTGTCGACTTTCGAACTGGTTCGGAACTATAGAATTTAGGACTAGTTCGGAACTATCGAAAAAGGCATGCAGCGGGGGGCAATTGACACTTCCTAGGACATCGCCATGTTAAATTCGCCAGTTGCTTGCATGCAAAAGAGATTTATCGCGAACCAGTACTGGGTCTAAATGTACTAGAAGCGCACCAGTTCAGAACTAGAGATTTTCCCCACAGGGTATGTATGTATGTATACATATATGTATCTGGTGTGCGTGTGTTCTGTTTTGCAAATATGCCCTAGGTATGTATGTATATAATTATGGTCTCAAAACGCAACAAAAGTTGATTTATTTAAATTAATTGAATGCGATGTTTATTGTTGCCATTCTGGTGATTACTTTTTGCTATAAAGGGCGATTATGGGAAAAGCTGGGAGCGCGAAACTTTGGTTTTAAAATTTTCATGATCATCACATGCACACATCTCTAAAAACTTTTGCCCATCAAGGATAATTATTACAAATGAAATCCGCAACATATGGCAGGCAACAATTTGCCTTTTAATTGCATGACTTTAGCTGAGCGAAACATAAATAAAAACCAATATGTATGCTTAGCGACTATAGCACAGATGTAGGAGTACATATCTAAGTGCTTTCATAGAGTGAAGTTCTACACTTTAACACCATCGCTGCCGTAGCCTGCCACAAAAATATATATACAGTGGTATCTGGCTGGAGTGAACACCCGATGCTACGAACACCTCAAAAGAGTGAACATGAAAATTTTTCCATTGAGTACTCTATAGAGTGAACAATTTTGAGTCTTTGTAGAGTGAACAAAATTTAAAACCAATTCCTTCCAAATTCAAAACTGTAACGAAAAACTTAATAGCAAAGGGGGTTTCAACTCGGAGATCCGGCAACCAATGAAGTGGGAAGACCATCTGAAGACCTGTAACTTCGCCTCTGGTGTAAGCAAGCTTTGGTCAACCGTGAGGTCATTGTCCAATCCGACGAAGTGTGACGACAGAGTTGACATATCTTTTGGCGACCACGCTTCGTCTGACCCGGAGCGATGCGCGAGCTATTTTAGCCGACAGTTCATACTGCATCCTCCGTCGGACAAAGCCAAACATAGAGTGACCAGAAGGCTGCACAAACTGCCAACACCAAGTGCGCTTCTTTTTTTCAGCAGCGACGAGGAAAGGATAGCCATCGGGAAGGCGAAAGTCTCCAAAAGCATTGTACCCGACGGAATTTGCACGCTGATGCTCAAAAATTTGGGTCCTGAGGGAGAGGACTATCTAACCAAGGTCCTTAACCTGTCTATGGCCACTATCATCGTACCAGACATCTGGAAAACGGGGAGAGTGGTTCCACTGCTTAACCGGGGAAACCGTCCAACAAAGGAGAGTCTTCTCGCCCGATATCTCTCCTTTCCCCGGCTGCGAAGACACTAGAGACACTTCTACTCCCGCACTACACAAATTACTGAACCCCAGCGAAGCATCAACATGGGTTCCGTAAAGTGCACAGCACAACAACAGCACTTGACACCATAAACACCCAGATAACTCGTAGCCTTAACCGAAACCCCCCCTGTGAGAGAACTATTCAAGTAACGCTACTAGAAGACAAACGGTGCGCGGCGAATTACCTGAGTGGTCGAAACTCGTCAGTGATCTCTAGAGACAAAGCGAGCAAACCTAGGAAAATAAAACAGGTAGTTCAACAGAGTGGTGTCCTTTCTCCACTACTGTTCAACATTTACATTTCTAAGCTCCCTCAACCACCAGATGTAGTCTCGATTGTATCTTATGCTGGCGATTGCTCAATAATGGTTATCTCGCCGAGCTTTCTCGCTTCGTCGCTGCACGGAGCCTAACCCTCTCCCCTACAAAATTCTCAGCAACGCTTTTCACCACTTGGACGAAGGAGGTCAGACTGCAACTGGGTATTCTCATCGATGACGAACTAATTTCGACGTTGAATAACCCGAAGGTCCTCAGAATAACCTTCGAAGGTCTACTCTCCTTCTCGGCACATACAACCGCAATTGTCAATGAAGTACAAAGCCCCAACAAAGTCCTCAAGTCGCTAGCCGGCAGCACCTGGGGCAAAGACAAAGAAACCTTGTTGGCAACGTAAATACAAGGCAATTGGCCGGCCGGTTCTGAACTACGCAGTGGATGAAGCTGCAGACCTGCCAAAATACAACACTAAGACAGCGACAGGATTTCTTCTGATGTTGCCGCAACATCACCTGCGCGACGAGGCACATATGCTCCCGATTAAGGAGCATAACACAATGCTCTGCAAGCAATTCCTAGTAGGGTGTCATCGTGTTAGCACCCAAACAGACTTCTGCTTGCGGAAGAACCCTCGCCACGGCACGTCAGAAGGCATCTATAAGAACTGACGGACGAAGTCCGGGGTTCATAAAACTACCTCTAAACTCAACAACTTACCGACAGGCCTTGAACGCAATTCAAAGACAGCCAGTCCTGAGTTATATAGACTCTCGACCTATGAATGCCGTTCTGGGCACGCAACCACCTGACGTGGGCGTTTCGTCTGCCTCGGGAGACTCGGACCACATAGCCCAACTTCGATCGGGCTACTGCGGCAGGTTGAACTCATACCTGAACAGAATAAATGCAAATGTGCCAAATGAATTTCCGGCATTCGGAGAGACGCTCCATGACTCGCAGCATCTCTTCGCATTCCCACTGAACCCCACCCTGCTAAGGTGTCTGGCCTTATGGACAGACCCCATCGAGGCTTCACGCTTCCCGGGTCTACCGCTATAGAGCTTGACGACAACGATACAACAACAACAGGAAACATGTGTTGATATTAGCTGTGGGAAAAGACGACACTTCAGAGTTCTCAAAAATTTAACTTTAAAAGACGCACTGCGCAATAAAATTGATTATAAGAACAAAAAACTCAATCTGGATATAGTGAACAATCTGTTTTCTATGAACTGGTATTGCATTAATTAGTTCACTCGACCCAGATAGCACTGTATATGTATGTATACATATATACATAGGCCTCCCATACTTCCCGCTGATTCATTTATCTATTCTTACAAAGACATTTTAACTTTCATAACTTCTCTGCTTTAACTATCAAAATAAAAGCTTAAATAAGGAAACGCAAGCCATAAGGAATGACAGAAAGTGAAACGGGCTGAAATGGACTGTCATACTTCAATTTCTGTCGATTAGGATGCACATTCGTCGCTGTACGACAGTTGAACGACTAAAAACGGACCACCAAACAAGCAAAGCTCGCCCGAAGGCCTAGGTGTTTCAGTTGGCCTGACAAGCATATATCATAAAAAAATTTAAATATTCGAGTAGGCCCCAAAACTTGAACAAGAACTAAAGAAGTAAGCTGTTCATTTGTAAAATGTGCGCATTTTAATAGAGCAAACTGAAATTATTGGAAAAAAAATTTAACTTTATACCAAAAACTCAAACTTAAACCAGAGTGTAATTTACTCTAGCCTAAGGGCTTTTAGAAATATATGTACATGCATACATATTAATGCACATATATTAGGCCGTGTTTTAAAAATTAATAATAAAAATTTTTAAACGTTGATGTCGGCTATGTATGGGTCCAAGCACCCAATGGTTGGAACCGACAATTTTTGATTTGAATGAATTTTGCTCCGAACTTTTCTTTTATCATTTAGATAAGTTCAGCCAAAGAAAAAAGATTTTAAAAACTTTTCAAAAGTTATACAATATTCTAAATTTCACAATTTCCAGAATTTCGCAAGTTAATTTTTTAAATACCTGAAAAGTCATTGTACGAGCATTAATGTAAAAAAAAACGATTAATAAAAAAATTACAGAATCTTTAAATTAAAAAAATTGTAAAGCAAAAACTAATACAAAATTTGAGCTTAATATTTTTATAAACTACTTGATACTGGAAAAGTTTTGTTCTTCCTTGCTTCCATTTAAAATGCCTGAGTGCCTGACAGGCCTCGTCCGCCATGAGATCTGGGGAGAAGCGAAAAACGCCGACCCCGGAAATCGCAACCTGCCCCTAGACAATGCAAGGCGGATATATTTGCTCTTCGGCAGGCTCTTAAAATAGGTATGCAAAGCCGTTCTGCATGTTAACCTAAAGAAATGGCCTGTATCCTCCCTTCTCAAAGAATATAAGCTTCGCGACCTTTTTCGATGCCACCCTCATCTTTCAATGTCCTGAAAGAATCGGCATGTTCGTATTTTTTCTCTTGCAAGTTCGTCCGTTATATAGTTGTTCTCTAGATCGGGGAGCCCTAATGGAGTTTAGACTATTGTATTTAGCCATCTCCTGTACAGTTCGGCGACATGCCAGCAAAAGTTTTGAGTTAATCGAAGACTCTAGAGAAATTCGGTAAACGAAATGAGCAACCCAGGGAAGTGGTTAGCGAGAAAACTTCTCTTCCCGCATTCCATGTAACGTGCGTGACGAGCAAAGATCAAACTCTTTAAGTCCCTAATCGTTCCAGTCGTAATTCTTATATGACGTAGAAGCTTGCAAAATGGCCATAATGGACGAGGCGGCTTTTGGGGTTTGCGAGAGAAAAGTTCTCCGGAAGATAAAAACATCCGCGCGCATTGCCGTCAGCAAGTACCGCATATGGATGTATCGATGAGCTGTAAAAGCCCTATGACGTCAGCTAGGGCAAACGTTTTAAGCCAAATTGGGAGCTCTGAAATTGCGGTCGATTCAGCATGGTTAACACAAAAAATCTATGTAGTTCTAAATCTTTTTTTTTCATAAAATATGAAGAAGAAAAGTGTTTTTAGGGTGTTTTCTGTTTTGTAAAAACGTTTTTGATCAGAAACTAAGCCAAATCTCACTAAAAAAATATCTACATTCGACCCACTGTGCAATGCCTTCAATTAACCGGTACTTTGCTGCAAGCCCATCTTTGTACATTTGCGTGTGGCATTTCGTTAAGCACCGTAGTCGTCGCGATCATCAACTTTACAATCATCATTAAATTAGTTTTTAAGACAAAAACAACAGGCCAAAAAACATAAAGACATGCCAGGAGTGAGCAGAGAAAAAGGCAAAAAGCTGTCATCATAAATGTTGAAGAAAGGTTCACAACAACTGAAACTGTAAATCAGTACAGTCCAATTGAACTCGCAAGCGATGCCGCAATGTGGCAACATAAAGCAATTTGCACAAACATACTTGTAAGTGTAAATATGTTTATTTTTTATTTAAAACAATATAAACCCAGCCACGTACATATGTAAGTATGTAAGCGCGCAGCAATGTTGCGTTAATGCAATTTTATGCCTCAACGCCAGCGCAAATCACGAGGGCAAACATGCAAACAAGCATGAAAATGCCTCAGGCAAGCATTTATTGCCACAAAAACGCACATACATACAAATATACATATTTAAGTATATTCGTAATAAACTTTTATATTCCTATATATATTTATATATATATGTATATGTAAGAGTTTCGCTCGCATTGCAACAACGCCTTGCAGTCGTTAAAAAAACGTAATTAAAAATTTTCATTTTTAAAGCGTTGTCGGGTGAAAAACTTCCACCGAAGTCCTTGTGGCATGTACATAAATATATAATATTTACGGTAGCATGCCACAAGTTAACAAACCGATATGAGGCTGCTTATGAGTACTATGTAAATACACATGGGCGTAGCCAGGCGGGGGAGTGCTCGAGCCCCCCCTAACTTTCAAATTATCCTTATATATATATAAAATAGTACCCTGAAATGCCAGCTTAATAGGGTCAAACCCCCCTCCCCCCCTAAATTTCGTTCTGGCTACGCCGATGTAAATACATAAATATTTCAGCGCTGTATTGATGCACATATGTATGTAGGTATGTATGCATGTGCATCATAGCCAGAGTGCTTGCAAAACTTTAGCTGCAACAAACAGCAGCGGGAACCGCCACCACAAAATCGAACTTTATCTTTCCACACAGCGGCAAGCAAACAAAGTGCCAAACAATTATTTGATATTTGTGGCCCCTAACAGATGCGGGTGTGCAGGCTTACAATCAACTTCCGGCTGCAAATTTGATGCTTGAAAACTTTCGAGTTGCACTTTCTACTTTTTTATAACTGTTTCTCATTATATTTATGAGTGTATTACGTGTGTGCATTTGCGTGTTGATAATGGCTTAAAGAAACTTTATGCCACCCACTGCTTGTGAGCCAATAAAAGTTGCAGCTGCTGTGAGCTCTTCGCTCCCGCCTGCCGCCTATTTGCAAGCCCGATATACAGTCAGCTCAGCTCAGCCCAGCACGTGCGGTGCGCGGCGCCTCAACCGGAATCAACGGAAGCTGTTTATCACAATTTTATGCGCTTTATTAATTATTGTTTATTGTTGAACTTAACGCACTGTACGCGTTATTGTTGCAGCTGATTTTGCCATTTATCGTACTGAGCTTCCTTCGACTTAACAACAATAATCCTTAAGATTTCCCGCCTTTGGCTTTGGCGCCAAATTTTGGGAATTATATACATTCCCTGAGTTTGTGTCTTAGTCTCATGAGTTATTTGTTTGAACATACATTTGCACATACATACATACATACATAAGTATTTTAAAGTTTGAAAATTTTATGTGTTTCTCTCAAAGTTTCTGATTAACCGCCATAATGATTTACTTACACACAAAATCCTATGCTCGCACCATCTTGAAGTGAAATGAATGCCCGGAATGACAGTGAAACAAATAATATTTTGACACTAATCCGCTAAAACGCCAATAAAAATAAATTCATTTGCAAAGTGTCGAAAAGTTAGCTAAGTTAGTGGCTGATGAAATTATGGCTTTCAATTTTGTGGAAGGGAAGAAAGGAGAACGCAATTGGCTTTGCAATATTTAAGCACTAATTTCACGGGCAATTATCGTTAACAGTAATTACTGGTCATTTCAATATGCAATCTTCTAGAAGGATAATTTCTTAAGCATAGCAAATATGCACGGCGGTCAATTCTTGTTCATGAAATGGTGAAGTGAAAATGAAAAACTCGAACTCAATGAAAACTAATGATTTTCTGCCCTATCCTGAGTTTCGCCCGAAAAGAATTCATCCGAAAATTTGTCATAGTAAATACACGGAAACAAGAAGTGAAAAGTGAACCGGTTCGGGGAAAATGAACCTCATGATAAAGGCTCAGTACGAGTACGTATGTATGTATTTATTTCTTCAAGAAAAACTTACTGCAACGGCAAAGTACTTTTTCCAGCGACAGAAATGAGAATGAAAAACAGTTCTTGAGACTTTTCTTTACAGCTGAATGCTTTAATTAATTTAATTTATTTTTTAGCGGAAAACATATTTTCTATTTTTCCTACTATCCGCGCTGAATCGAAAAACAACATATTTTCCGTATATACATATGTATTCTCCGCTTTAATGATATTAAAATTGCGTAACGATGATGCGTATGAGTGGGTGTTCCACTTATTCAATAAATAGCGTCAAGGTAACTCTGGCTTATTTATAGACAAAATTTACAGCTTTATTGAATTAAATTTTTGTACGTTATCATAATGAAAATCCGATAGAATGAGCACCACGAAATTGCCATTACTTCATCAAATTGTCAATAGAAGCTTACAAATTTATTAACAATTGTAAAATAGTAGAAAAGACGCGCTATAATAACTTCGAACACGAAAATAATTTTGAAATATGGTATTTCCTTCGTAAGAGTAGTCTGATTCTTCGGTGAATGATCCGCGGCCCTATAGGAAAGTCCAAACTAAAGAAACAAACTGTGTGTCTCTAGCCATCCAAAATATTTTGGCTCACGTTTTTCCCTATGACATTGGACTGAAGACGCCTCACACTCATTGCAGATAAGCCGAGGTGGTGCCTTTTTAGGTGTAACTTACGCATCCTCCACTTAACTAAATGGGGTCACAAATCCACCATCATTACCACACACGCAACTAGTTATGAAGGCCCTCGCGGCATAGTGTTCCACAGAAGAGGTATGATAGGTTTTGTCTTGTGCGCAACCCATGGCCTAAATGCCCATTGCTCACACCAGTCGCCACCCGTTCCAGCTCCTACCATCTTAGTGTGTGGCTACGTAGGTCACCAGCAGTGACCGATTACCACCGGACGATCCACCAGTGCATCCACCGGTCGCCACCTGTACCCTTACCGTTGTCATACACTACCGGAGGATCCGCTAGTGCATACATAGGTGAATCCCATTGGTCGCTTATCTATACCGACACCAGTTGCCATCTCCATCATCATCAATATCCCTCCAACTGCCATATTTTATCGCTCTACGGTCTCTGCGATAATTTACCGGGCTGCCACCCTGCCTTATACTACTTATACTGGCTGGCCAGCTGTAAAGGAAGCGAGCCACTAACCCACTAACCCTGAGACCCAAGGCTCAGAGAGCTAATTAAGCTAAGTGCTTATGTTCTTCCGTTCCACTGTTATTCTAGATGAAGATCTTTAAACACGGAAGAGCGATTGTAGATTGTTGCACACTCCACAGGATCATAATTTTTTCGCCTGGAGTATTGTTTACGCATTTCTAAGAGATAAACATCTAACTGAAACTCAAAAACAAAATAACCACTTTAACTTCCAAAATCTACATACTCGTCTTCCGATTTTATACCACGTTGTTTTTTTAAAACTCCCAAACAGCAAAGATTTCTGTTTTAAAAATACTGGCCGCAGGATCAATTAGCATCCGCGGTCAACTACAGTTAATAAGCAGCAAAAACCCCCGATTTCCCTTGTGTCATGGAAAGAACTTCTTTATAGATCGTTCAAAAACCGCTAGATTGTGCTTCAGCTCGCTGTATGCCGTCCAGCGGCTCAGAACATATGTTTCAAAAACGTTTAGGACTTATTTTCTGCAAACTCAGATTTGACGTTCCCCTTTCTACTCGGAACTTATTCGCATACTACATTGAAAAGATTTGGGATGATTCTATACCAGTGGTAGTTACTTTAAAATTTTTCAAAGCCGTGTATTTGGGCTACCAAACTGTGATTGCTTCGAAATGTTTTTATGTACACTGTAAGCTTCTTCGTTAGCCGCTCGATATTTGACGATCGATTGTTGCTTTGTTGGTACTTTGGTAAGGATGTCCTATTTTTCACCCAAAGGCAAAATGCGATGATGTGAGTGTGCCCATCACTGGTCTATGGTCCAGCCAAAAGTCAAATATTACCATGTTGTACATACTACAAACACTTCAAGGTCAAATCTAAGAAACATTCCAGCAGGGATGTTCGTGCGTAGCCATGGAAAAATAGCGAAGAAAACGCAAAGTTTTAATTGCAAAACACAAGCTTTACCTCCAATTTACCGCACGCATTGATGTTGTTACACAAATTTTAATAGTTTTCTAAATATCTCGAGAACGGGGCAAGGAAAAATTTAAAAAAAAAAAATCACACATACAGACATCAAAATTCCCTATGAAAAGAAATATTAAAACAATTTTTTTTTCTTGAACAATTTTTCACATACAAATCTTTTGTTTTTGTTATTTTTTAACCTTATATTTTTTGATAAAAAAATTAGTTTTTGAAAAAAAATTAAAAAAATCACAATGGTAGCTCTGAGTATTGCGCAGTATTTAAGTATCTATAATATTATGGGGTGCAATCTACAATAATTTGAGTTATGACTTTTTTACACCAAAGTTGAGTAAAATTAAAATTACAAAATTAAAATTTTTAAACATTTTTTTTAGAAATTTTTTGAGTATGCAGTTTTGTACCTCATTAAATTTTAGTATAATAATTTGCATGGTGGTCTTATAACTATGCAACGGAGCGTACTATTAACTGGTTTGGCTTGTGTTCAGAGAAACTTTGAATTGTTAATTCATTTGTTATTTATGTGTTAA
>NW_023458562.1:18374530-18383415 GCF_013731165.1 Rhagoletis pomonella
TTAACACATAAATAACAAATGAATTAACAATTCAAAGTTTCTCTGAATACAAGCCAAACCAGTTAATAGTACGCTCCGTTGCATAGTTATAAGACCACCATGCAAATTATTATACTAAAATTTAATGAGCTACAAAACTGCATACTCAAAAAATTTCAAAAAAAAATTAAATAATTTTAATTTTGTAATTTTAATTTTACTCAACTTTGGTGTAAAAAAAAGTCATAACTCAAATTATTGTAGATTGCACCCCATAATATTATACTTAAATACTAATACAAAACTGCATACTCAAAAAATTTCTAAAAAAAAAATTTAAAAATTTTAATTTTGTAATTTTAATTTTACTCAACTTTGGTGTAAAAAAAGTCATAACTCAAATTATTGTAGATTGCATCCCATAATATTATACTTAAATACTGCGCAATACTCAGAGCTATCATTATGATTTTGTAAATTTTTTTTTAAAAACTAATTTTTTTATCAAAAATATAAGGCCATAAAATAACAAAAACAAAAGATTTGTATGTGAAAAATTATTCAAGAAAAAAAATAGTTTTAATGTTTCGTTTCATAGGGAGTTTTAATGTCTGTATGTGTGATTTTTTTTTTAATTTTTCCTTGCCCCGTTCTCGAGATATTTGGAAAACTATTAAAATTTATGTAACAACATCAATGCGTGCAGTAAATTGAAGGAGAAGCTTGTGTTTTGCACCTAAGGGCCAATTCCACAATGCGTAGTTAACTCAGAATCGGGAGTTAACTACAGAATTTTGTACTGAAAATCTCTAGTTAACTGTCGATTCTGAGTTAACTACACACTGTGAAATTGGCCCTAAAACTTTGCGTTATCTTCGCTATGTTTCCATAGCAACGCACGAACATCTCTGCTGGAATGTTCCTTAGATTTGACTTTGAAGTGTTTGTAGTATGTACATATGTATTTTGCGTTCGGGTGAAAACGAGAACACCCTTACCAAAGTACCAACCAAGCAACAATCGATCGTCAAATATCGTGCGGCTAACGAAGAAGCTTACAGTGTACATAAAAACATTTCGCCACAATCACTGTTTGGTAGGCCAAATACACGGCTTTTAAAGTACCCACCACTGGTATAGAATCATGCCAAATCCTTTCAATGTAGTATACGAATAAGTTCCGAGTGGAACGTTGAATCTGAGTTTGCAGAAAATAACTCCTAAACGTTTTTGAAACATCTGTTTTGAGCCGCTGGACGCTACATAGCGAACTGAAGCTACAATCTAGCGGTTTTTGAACGATCTATAAAGAAGTTCTTTCCATGACAGAAGGGAAATCGGGGGTTTTTGCTGCTTATTAACTGTAGTTGACCGCGGATGCTAATTGATCCTGCGGTCAGTATTTTTAAAGCGGAAGCCTTTGCTGTTTGGGAGTTTTAAAAAATATCCTGGTATAAAATCGGAAGACGACTAGATCTTGGAAGTTGAAGTGGTTATTTTGTTCTTGAGTTTCAGTTAGATGTTTATCACTTAGAAATGTGTAAACAAGACTCCAGGCGAAAAAATCATGATCCTGTGGAGCGTGTAACAATCTACCAGCGCTCTTTCGTGCTTAAAGATCTTCATTTAGAATAACAGTGGAACGAAAGAACATAAGCACTTAGCTTAATTAGCTTCCTGAGCCTTGGGTCTCAACATTACCAGACTTCGACGATGGCTCGCTTCCTTTACAGCTGACCAGCCCTAAGTATAAGTAGTATGAAGCAGGGTGGCAGCCCGGTAAATAGACGACTGGTGTCGCTATAGATAAGCGACCAATGGGATCCACCAATGAATGCACTTGCGGATCCTCCGGTGGTGTATAACAACGGCAAGGGACCAGTGGGTGCACTGGTGGACCGCCCAGTGGCTATCGGTCACTGCTGGTGACCTGAGTAGCCACACAATACGATAGTAGGAGCTGGTACGGGTGGCGACTGGTGTGAGCAATGGGCATTTAGGCCGAGCTTGGGTTGCGCACAAGACAAAACCTATCATACCTCTTCTGTGGAACACTATGCCGCGAACGCTTTCATAACTAGTTGCGTGTGAGGTAATGATGGTGAATTTTGGACCCCTTTTAGTTAAATGGATTCTGCGTAAGTCATGCCTAAAAAGGCATTCTCACCACCTCGGCTTATCTGCAATAAGTGTGAGGCACCTTCAGCCCAAGGTCATAGGGAAAAGCGAGAGCCAAAATATTTTGGATGGCTAGAGACACATATTTTGTTTCTTTAGTTTGGACTTTCCTATAGGGTCGCGGAACATTCACCAAAGCATCAGACTACTCTTACGAAGGAAATACTATATTTAGAAAATATTTACGTGTTCGAAGTTATTATAGCGCGTCTATTCTACTATTTTACAATTGTTAATAAATTTGTAAGCTTCTATTGACAATTTGATGAAGTAATTGGCAATTTAGTGGTGCTCATTCTATCGGATTTTCATTATGATAACGTACAAAAATTGAATGCAATAAAGCTGTAAATTTTGTCTATAAATGAGCCAGAGTTACCTTGACGCTATTTATTGAACAAGTGGAACACTCACTCATACGCATCATCGTTGCGCAATTTTAATATCATAAAAGCGGAAAATACATATATACCTACGGAAAATATGTTGTTTTTCGATTCAGCGTGTAAAATGGTAAAAATAGATAAAAAATAAATTTCCTAGATGTTAGTAATTGTGAAATAACTTATCTGCCCACTTAAAGCTTAGTATTCAGCTGTAAAGAAAAGTCTCAAGAACTGATTTTCATTCTTTCTGTCGCTGGAAAAAGTACTTTGCCGTTGCAGTAAGTTTTCTTGAAGAAATAAATACGTACTCGTACTGAGAACTGCGCAATTATTTAAGAAATTTTTATAGAACCAAATTACTTATTTTTTGAGAGCTAAGTGTCAATTCTAGTTCTGTGAAAACGTAAAGTGAAAACATTTTTCATTACTTCACATAAAATTTCGATTCTGTTTGTAAATGAAACTAAAATTATCAGCCTTTATAATGAGTTTCATTTTCCCCGAACCGGTTCTCAGGATAGGGCAGAATATCATTAATTTTCATTGAGTTCGAGTTTTTCATTTTCACTTCACCATTTCATGAACAAGAATTGGCCGCCGTGCATATTTGCTATGCTTAAGAAATGATCCTTCTAGAAGATTGCATATTGAAATGACCAGTAATTACTGTTAACGATAATTGCCCGTGAAATTAGTGCTTAAATATTGCAATTCCAATTGCGTTCTCCTTTCTTCCCTTCCACAAAATTGAAAGCCATAATTTCATCAGCCACTAACTTAGCTAACTTTTCGACACTTTGCAAATGAATTTATTTTTATTGGGGTTTTAGCGGATTAGTGTCAAAATATTATTTGTTTCACTGTCATTCCGGGCGAAGAATCACTTCAACTCTGGTGCGAGCATAGGATTTTGTATACAAGTAAATCATTATGGCGGTTAATCAGAAACTTTGAGAGAAACACATAAAATTTGCAAACTTTCAAATACTTATGTATGTATGTATGTATATGCAAATGTATGTCCAAACAAATAACTCATGAGACTAAGACACAAACTCAGGGAATGTATATAATTCCCAAAATTTGGAGCCAAAGCCAAAGGCGGGAAATCTTAAGGATTATTGTTGTTAAGTCGAAGGAAGCTCAGTACGATAAATGGCAAAATCAGCTGCAACAATAACGCGTACAGTGCGTTAAGTTCAACAATAAACAATAATTAATAAAGCGCATAAAATTGTGATAAACAGCTTCCGTTGATTCCGGTTGAGGCGCCGCGCACCGCACGTGCTGGGCTGAGCTGAGCTGACTGTATATCGGGCTTGCAAATAGGTGGCAGGCGGGAGCGAAGAGCTCACAGCAGCTGCAACTTTTATTGGCTCACAAGCAGTGGGTGGCATAAAGTTTCTTTAAGCCATTATCAACACACAAATGCACACACGTAATACACTCATAAATATAATGAGAAACAGTTATAAAAAAGTAGAAAATGCAACTCGAAAGTTTTCAAGCATCAAATTTGCAGCCGGAAGTTGATTGTAAGCCTGCACACCCGCATTTGTTAGGGGCCACAAATATCAAATATTGTTTGGCACTTTGTTTGCTTGCCGCTGTGTGGAAAGATAAAGTTCGATTTTGTGGTGGCGCTTCCCGCTGCTGTTTGTTGCAGCTAAAGTTTTGCAAGCACTCTGGCTATGATGCACATGCATACATATGTACATATGTACATCAATACAGCGCTGAAATATTTATGTATTTACATCGGCGTAGCCAGAATGAAATTTAGGGGGGGTAAACTCCTTAGACTGCGCCCTTTAAGGTGGCATTGGAGTGTTCTTTTTTTTTTATATATAAAGATAATTTTAAAAGTTGGGGGGGGCTCGAGCCCCCCCCGCCTGGATACGCCCATGTGTATTTACTTAGTACTCATAAGCAGCCTCATATCGGTTTGTTAACTTGTGGCATGCTACCGTAAATATTATATATTCATGTACATGCCACAAGGACTTCGGTGGAAGTTTTTCATCCGACAACGTTTTAAAAATGAAAATTTTTAATTACGTTTTTTTAACGACTGCAAGGCGTTGTTGCAATGCGGGCGAAACTCTTACATATACATATATATATAAATATATATAGGCATATAAAAGTTTATTACGAATATACTTAAATATGTATATTTGTATGTATGTGCGTTTTTGTGGCAATAAATGCTTGCCTGAGGCATTTTCATGCTTGTTTGCATGTTTGCGTTTTGCGCTGGCGTTGAGGCATAAAATTGCATTAACGCAACATTGCTGCGCGCTTACATACTTACATATGTACGTGGCTGGGTTTATATTGTTTTAAATAAAAAATAATCATATTTACACTTACAAGTGTGTTTGTGCAAATGGCTTTATGTTGCCACATTGCGGCATCGCTTGCGAGTTCAATTGGACTGTACTGATTTACAGTTTCAGTTGTTGTGAACCTTTCTTCAACATTTATGATGACAGCTTTTTGCCTTTTTCTCTGCTCACTCCTGGCATGTCTTTGTATTTTTTGGCCTGTTGTTTTTGTCTTAAAAACTAATTTAATGATGATTGTAAAGTTGATGATCGCGACGACTACGGTGCTTAACGAAATGCCACACGCAAATGTACAAAGATGGGCTTGCAGCAAAGTACCGGTTAATTGAAGGCATTGCACAGTGGGTCGAAAGTAGATATTTTTTAGTGATGTTTGATTTAGATTATAATCAAAAAGGTTTAAAAAAAAGGAAACACCCTAAAAACATTTTTATTCTTCATATGAAAAAAAAAGATTCAGGACTACATACATAGGTTTTTTGTGTTTTTGTTAGAAATACGTAGTGGAGTAGCCATTGAAGAGTATCTCCTCTTAATGATGTACAGTGTTGAATTTTAAGTTGTATAGGTATATACATCGACTTCGAAAATAAGAACATTCTTCCAGTCTTTAAAATATTATATCACAAGTATTTCGGGTCACTTTAACTCCTTGACTTCCATCTGAATCAGTTTTTCTTATAATATTTTTAAGGAATTTAATGACAGTTCAATTAAAAAGGGAAATACAAGTCTGATAAAACGATTAAGATGAGTATCTTCCTGAAAATGTAAACAAAAACAAACCCCTAAAATCAAAAAAAAAAAAAATAATAAAATCGGACGGAAATACGGTAAGGCTGTAAATTTAAGTTCTTCCGCTATCTGTACAACTACAACTGAATGGCATTTGTTTAAACTCTAACGAATTTTCGCTAACCGTGCCGAACCGACTGCGATTTCAGCGCTCCCAATTTGGCTTAAGACGTTTGCCCTAGGTGACGTCATAAGGCTTTTACCGCTCATCGATACAACCATATGCGGTACTTGCTGACGGCAATGCGCGCGGATGTATTTATCTTCTGGAGAACTTTTCTCTCGCAAACCCCGAAAGCCGTCTCGTCCGTTATGGCCATTTTGCAAGCTACTACACCACATACGTGGTAGTTTTCTTGCTAACCACTTCCTTGGGCTGCTCATTTCGTTTACCAGATTTTTCTAGTGTCTTCGATAAACTCAAAACTTTTGCTGGCATGTCGCCGAACTGTACAGGAGTTGGGCAAACAAAATAGTCTAAGTCCCATTAGGGCTCCCCGATCTAGAGAACAACTATATAACGGACGAACTTGCAAGAGAAAAAAATACGAAGATGCCGATTTTTTCAGGACATTGAAAGATGAGGGCGTACTCATCTTATCTGGCAAACTGACAAACCTAGCTGAGGTGGCATCGAAAAAGGTCGCGAAGCTTATATTCTTTGAGAAGGGGGATATAGTACATAACTTATACCATTGAACAGGCAGTTGCTTTAGGTTAACATGCAGAATGGCTTTGCGTACCTATTTTAAGAGCCTGCCGAAGAGCAAATATAACCGCCTTGCATTGTCTAGGGGCAGGTTGTGATTTCCGGGGTTGGCGTTTTTCGCTGACCCAGATTTCATGGCGGACGAGGCCTGTCAGGCACTCAGGCATTTTAAATAGAAGCAAGGAAGAACAAAACTTTTCAAGTATCAGGTAGTTTATAAAAATATTAAGCTCAAATTTTGTATTAGTTTTTGCTTTACAATTTTTTTAATTTAAAGATTCTGTAATTTTTTTACATTAATGTTGGTACAATGATTTTTCAGGTCTTAAAAAAATTAACTTGCAAAATTCTTGAAATTGTGAAATTTAGAATATTGTATAACTTTCGAAAAGTATTTAAAATCTTTTTTTCTTTGGCTGAACTTATCTAAATGATAAAAGAAAAGTTCGGAACAAAATTCATTAAAATCAAAAATTGTCGGTTCCAACCATTGGTCGCTTTGACGTGTATTGACCCATACATAGCCGACATACGCGTTTTAAAATTTTTCTTGTTAATTTTTAAAACACCGTCTAATGTGCATTCATATTAATGCATGCATATTCATTTCTAAAAGCCCTAAGGCTAGAGTAAGTTACACTCTGGTTTACGATGGAGTTTTTGGTATAAATTTAAATTTTTCCAACAATTTCAGTTTGCTCTATTAAAATGCGCACATTTTACGAATGAACAGCTTATTTTTTTAGTTTTTGTTCAAGTTTTTGGGCTTACTCGAAGATTTAAATTTTTGTATGACATATGCTTGTCAGGCCAACTGAAACACCTAAGCCTTCGGGCGAGCTTTGCTTGTTTGGTGGTCCGTTTTTAGTAGTCCAACTGTCGCACAACGACGCACATGCGTCATAATCGTCAGCCATTGATGTAGGACAGTGTATTTCAGTCCGTTTCACTTTCTGTCATTTCTTATGGTTTGCGTTTTCTTATTTAAGCTTTTATTTTGATAGTTAAAGCAGAGAAGTTATGAAAGTTAAAATGGCTTTGTAAAAATAGATAAATGAATCAGCGGGAAGTATGGGAGGCCTATGTATATATGTATACATACATATATATATTTTTGTGGCAGGCTACGGCAGCGATGGTGTTAAAGTGTAGAACTACACTCTATGAAAGCACTTAAATATATACTCCTACATCTGTGCTATAGTCGCTAAGCATACATATTCGTTTTTATTTATGTTTCGCTCAGCTAAAGTCATGCAATTAAAAGGCAAATTGTTGCCTGCCATATGTTGCGGATTTCATTTGTAATAATTATCCTTGATGGGCAAAAGTTTATAGAGATGTGTGCATGTGATGATCATGAAAATTTTAAAACCAAAGTTTCGCGCTCCCAGCTTTTCCCATAATCGCCCTTTATAGCAAAAAGTAATCACCAGAATGGCAACAATAAACATCGCATTCAATTAATTTAAATAAATCAACTTTTGTTGCGTTTTGAGACCATAATTATATACATACATACATACATACCTACCCTGCAGGGAAACCGCGGACTAGTGAATCAAATATCTAGTTCCGTACTAGGTCTCTATCGCCAAAAAAAAACTAGCCCGATAGGAGCTAGATCCCCACCAGTCCAAAATCGGAGAAAAGTGGCACTTTTAAGAAACTAATTTTTTTCTGTTTTTTTCACTAGAAATCTATATCTAAAGTGACGAATTTAGAAATGGTTCAGAACTATAGAAAAACGGATGCAGAACGAACTAGATCCTATTTGTCGAATTTAGAACTATTTCGGAACTATTGAATAAGGGATGCAGCGGGGGCTTGTTTACTTTACATAGATATGTGTTCGGCGGCTTTTTGGTTCAAATACGCTTCTATTCTGTGCTTCGCAGATGCTTTTTCATAGCTTGGTAATACAAAACAAAGCTTTGTGTTAACATATTAACATCTTGGGGCCGTCTGGAATCTAACCAATAACAGCGAGCACCTCTGCAAAGTCAGCTACAGCCAAAGGTATGTAAACGTACATTTCTTACAATCATTCAAACAAATTTAATTTCAAATTGAAAGAGTAGTAATGAAAAATCGCACATGAAAGAACCGAAAAGATTGAAAAATCATAATACTTTTTTCTTTCGTCTGTCGATTTTAGAACTGGTTCGGGACTATAGAATTTAGAACTACTTCGGAACTATCGAAAAAGGGATGCAGCGGGGGGCAATTGACACTTCCTAGGACATCGCCATGTTAAATTCGCCAGTTGCTTGCATGCAAAAGAGATTTATCGCGAACCAGTACTGGGTCTAAATGTACTAGAAGCGCCCCAGTTCAGAACTAGAGATTTTCCCCACAGGGTAGGGCATATTTGCAAAACAGCACACACGCACACCAGATACATATATGTATACATACATACATATGTACATACATGCATGCTATAATATGTGTTTACAAGTGCTATATGACTTATAAATAATTTTAACT
>NW_023458562.1:18383515-18393009 GCF_013731165.1 Rhagoletis pomonella
TTCAGAGAAACTTTGAATTGTTAATTCATTTGTTATTTATGTGTTAAAATAAATATAAAAAATGTAGTTTTTTCAGTGTGGACAATTTGTCTTCCTGGAATGTTAAAAATTTCTGGGCACCTTATATAAAGTCCACAATATCAGTAGTAGAATACGAAAACTAACAGTTATTTTGCGGAATACATACATATTGCTTAAAGATAAAAGAAATACAAACCTGCAAAGTTTTTTTAATTTCTTTCTTAGCTTCTTTTGTCTTTGAGTCAGACCGACAAACCAAAGAATGTCAATTAAGTTTATGAGCGCCATTTCAGTGCTGTCAATGAGCTTTGTATGAAAGTGAATAAAGTTTTATCCTGGTCGCCTCGCCAATATCTACTTATTCGTTTCATGTAATTAGTTTTTCTTAACGATGCTCACACTTAACAAAAGCGTCGCTGTTATTGTCACCATAGTTTCTGATATTAAATTTTTATATGCTCATCTGCCACTACCCGCCCTACTACCAGTCCGCCAGGGTATTTTGGCGCTGTTTCCGTGGCTACTTGCTGCGTTTTTAAATTATCTTCACAATCTGCTCTGTCCTCTCAATTACTTCCGCAGCTATTGACTAGGTATTACCCACAACATCCGCGTCTCAACGTCGTTTGTAAAATGTTTTTCAACTACTTTAACTTGGACATTCTCCATTACGAACAACATTGATGTAATTAATATCACTGAGGATAATTTAAAAATTTACTAACTAATACTTATGTATATTTGCTTATTATTATCTTCTGTTAAAAATGTTTTATCCTCGCGCCCGCTCTTCGCCCGCATTGCTTCGGTCGCTGCCTCGTTTATATAGCACTGAGTAGCACGTTTATAGTTAAGCTTCGTTTTTGACTGTTTGCTTATCTTTTTTCTTTTTATTTACTTTATTCTCTTACACTTTTATTGCCATAACTACCACATTATGTTCCATCTCGTGTCTTTGCAGCTCAACTCAGCACAGTTCAGTTCGCGTGCAGCAACTTCTTCTCCTGCTTCATTTCATTTTATTTTATTTCCCGCGCTGCCATTGTTGTTGTTGCCGCTTTTCCAACGCTATTTTCAAACTTTGATAGTTGTGTTATTTTTTCACTTTGAAGTCCTCAACGCTACAGTGCTCTTCTGCGGCAAAATCTCCTTCCATTTCTGTTAACTGTTGCTTCTATCTCTTTCTCATTATCGCTCTGTACTTCCCATTCCACGCGTCACTTTGTTTTCGCTTAAATTCCTGCAACTTTACTGGAGCTACAGTCACCCTTTGCTTTCGCTTGGCTTCATCCTACTTTTCACCAACGCTCGCTGTCTTTACTGGCGCATTGCATCAATTTAGCCAGTTATCGTTTAAGCACTTTCCATTGCCATTTTAATTTAAATATCGTTACGAATTTCTTATTTTGTTTATATTTGCGATACGTACTTTCCCTAAAATTGCATCGATATTTTCACTATCTTTCCCAGTTACCGTTGCCGCTTTCATCAAATGGTTGCCATTTCAGCATCAATTTCCATCATCTTTAATTGATTTTCGTTGACTTCACCGTTGACGTACCTTCACAGAAATCCATGCTTTGTATTTTTTTTATTGTCTGGCTTTCATTAGAGTTCTATCGGAAAATTTGTCTATTATTGTCAGCCAAATTCAGATGCTGCTTGGTGAGCTGCGTTTGGTGGTAAGTTGTCTGCTCAAATTACTGCAAAACGTAATTGATCCGGTAAATATTTTGAATGAAGGCTATGAAGGATAATGAATAGAGAAGTTCAGTTTAAAACCCATGTGCGACCTCAGTACATATTTTTGTCTATTGACAGTCCAATCCTTGTCTGTGTAATCAATATTGGTAGAAACCGACCTCTGTTGGAGACTATAGTGGCAGTATTAAGGAGAACACAAGCAGGGTTTCGGGTGGAAATATCCCCAACCCAGGTAAGAGGAGTCCTGGATATAGTGCTCAGCAACTACAAGAGCTAATCCCCTAGCTTTTAGAAGCTTTTGAAGGCATCTTCTTAAAATCCTACGGTGAAGTATAAACATCATATGACAACCTATATTATGGGAGTCTACGGCAACCAAGGTGATTCTCCTTTGTCATAGAAATATTTTAAGATGTTCGACTGATCAAGGGGTACCAGCAAATCAGGAGGAGTTAAAGCGAATTCCGGTCCTTGGAGTAGGCCACTAAGAGAAACAGGCCTTTGAAGGGAAAAACCTCCTTGTTAAAACAGCGAAAGCTTGGTGTTGTGTTTAGTTAAGTTGGTAAGCACGTAAACTCAGGGCACGGTGTTGGCGATTACATCAGAGAAGACGACGTCATTTCCACGGAAAACTACAGGCGCTATAAGGTTGCCAGGGGAGCTCCGATCTAATGCCGCTATATAAATGGCATCGCGTACGGAATATATGAGCTCTTTTTTGTGCAGATGAGTAATCGGAATTGGTTTATCAAGGCTGTGATAGTTGTGTTGGAGAAGGTTTTTAAAAGTATCGAGTTGAAAGGCGTGAACAAAGAGAGCTTACCTTGGTACTACCACAACCGCGCTAACGCCCATCCGAGCCCTTATTGAAAGAGTTTGCCAAGTTCGAGAGATCCGAGAAACATTATCAGCTACGGGGATTCATAACCTGTGGTTGTGAGACTTTGTTATCCGATGCCAGCGGACGACTGCCCTGACCATGGAAGTGAAATCTTATGTATGACGCCGAAAGCACTGCTGGCTCTCTTTCGGTAGTGGGATCTGTCATCAGCATTGGCTTCGGAAAGTGTGGGAGTCAACTAAGCAGAGGCAAAGTAGGTCCTATAGCGTGCGAACAATTCTTTCAATCGATGGTATATTAGTTAGACAGAAATTAAGATAGCTGATAGTCGCCTGTGAGCATTTTGGTTGGGTAGGATCTGTTGAACAACTATCACCTCTGCTGCATTTCGTGATTTGCTCGCACCCTCATTCTGACTTTATACCATTCAAATTTTTCTACATCATATCTTCCCCTTTCGCATTCCTTACCATCAATAAGTCAACTAAACAAATCTTCGGAGAATTCCTTATCAAAAGTATGCGTCTCGAATCCCTCAGCACTTCTGTTGCCATCAACGATTAAACGAACGTGGAAACGTCATCAAATTGGGTAGACGCCAATTATCATGCCACAGCCACAAACAGCAGCGCAATTATCTAATCTGAATTTGGCCAGTGAATGTATGTATGTATGTTTGTACGTTAGGAGCCAAACAGGCCACGCGAGCGATGCTTTGCAGTCCAAAAGCCATCAATTAAGGCGCGTGATAATTAAAGTAAAGCATACTCACAATAAAAAAAACACCCATTCATTTGCTTAGATAAGAATTGAAGTGCTGAGGCAACACAGCTGCCAAGCTAAGAGTTTGCCGCATTGCAATAGTGGCAACTACATATGTATGTACGAGTGTGTGGTTTGCTGCGAGTGGTGTGCAATAATTTTGCATTTACAACGCAAACTTGGCAAAGGGCATTCCAACTACGAACAAACATAGGTGCGCGCTATCTGCTGCTGCATTTGTTGCAAGCAACACACAAATGCCACCAGTCGGTAATTAACATATGCAAAAAAATGTTGCACCGCATGGCGCAACAACTGCTTGCACACAAAAGAATTGCCTGCCCGCTGGTGTGTTTATTGGTGTTGCCAATATTGCAACAAAAGAAAACAAGCAGCACATCATTTGCCCATTTGGTGCATGCAACACCTTTGAGTGCCTTCTAATTTAATAAAATGTAAGGAAAATTCTTGCCACCGGGCCACGGCAGCTGCTAAATGGCAATTGGCGGCAGGCAGCAGGCAAAACAGCTACGCTTGCAATTCATTTCAATGCCACACGTGCAACATTGGCCTCGTTTTCTTTTTGTTCATTCGAAAGATTACACACTAAGCTGTTGTTGCTCACATGCGCACCGATTGCTGGTTGTTGGACGGCGCCGCGTTTTAAATTAATAGTCTCCACCACCGCCACAAAGCTGGCGACGCGCTGGCAACAGTGGCAACAAGCATAGCCGACTGCGCAGTTGCAAATGAAATGAAATGAATTGGCCATCGGTTGCGCGGTTGCAAGTTAGAAGACACTCGGCATTGCATTCATAGTGGCATTTAATTTCGCCGGTGCACTTCAGCTGCCACTCTCGCCAGCTTCCTTCGTTTGCTGTGCTTCTGTAAACTTTTTTTTTTAGGTTGTTGCTGTAGCAGCACATGGTTTTGTGATTTCTGTGAGGCACTTTTTCTTTTTCGTTGGTAGCTGCGGCGGCGGCGACCAGCGCACCGTTGAGTAGTGCCAAGGCAAAACCCTAAGCAATTTACATAAATTTAGATTAGTGACAACTGGGCGTGGTGTGCTGCTGCGAGTCGGCCAGGGAGAACCGGAAAGGTTGAATGCCAGCAGCAGAAGTGTTGTTGCAATTGCAGCAGCCTTTACTGTTGTTGCCGCAGCGTAACAAAAGGTATTCCATTGAAATGGCCGCCCTTGAATGGAGATAAACAGTCAAAATGGATGCGAGGAAATGTTTAGCGAATCTGAGGTCAGCAGACATTTTAAATGAAAATCGGCCGTGGAGTCAGAGGGTTACAAAAAATATTGAAGCGGGAGAACGAATACGATCGAATAGGAACACACGATCGATAAAGATGGATACAACATTTTTTTCCAGATATATGTGACCTGGTCTACGGAAAGGGGGCTTAGGTGTCAAAAAATCAATTTTCACTTTTTGGTTGATTCGGATGGAAGATGAGATGCTTTTTCACGTGATGAAAAGCAGAAAATCCCAACTTGCTTAGAAGTGTACTAAAAATGTAGAGAAAGAAGAGTAAAAATACGACAAAATATAATTTATTGGTAATGAACAAAATACATTGAATTATAAGCTATAGAGACATGATTATACACTAGAAAAACGTATTATACACATACTTCGTCTTCATCATCATCGCTCTCTTCATAGTTTTCATCATCGTTTTCATCATCCTATTCATGGAAATATTGTCCGTATACGGCACTGAACTCCTCATCAACACTCATGTTTCATTTCATGCGAAATGCGAAGACAATAATCAACAGAAACAGTAAACGTCACTTCTTCAGTGTTACTTTTTTAAATGTTCCACACTAGCAACTTACACGATGAACTATAATAATATTCCGACCAACAACAACACTTACTGGACCAACAACAACACTTACTGGACGTCCGGCGCGGAGAACAATTAACGAGATAATGAGAAACTGACGAAACGAGTTGCTTACTTTTAACAGCTTTTTCACAGAAAACTAGTTTTCGCACGTAAGCTCCCTTTTCGTAGACCAGGTCACATATATTGATTACGATAACGATAACTAAAGGTATAATGATGCGGATGACGACATTGATACCCATTGGTCAATTTACATCAAATATCAAAGCGCGCTGAGCGGTGCAAAAAGCTACCTTTCTTATAGCTTGGAATCAGACAAAAAATGGGAATCAAAATTCGATGGTGCATTGCGTTTTTGAAAATTTCCCATTTCCCATTTTCAAGTTGAAAATTTGAAATGAAAATTTATTTGTAATTATTTTCAATTATGGTCATTTTCAATTTTGTTTTTAGTCCACTCAATCGAACGATCAGGTCTTTTTACATAGAAATCATTAATAAAGAAAAGGAGTTTTTTAATTTTTCTGAGTTACAAGGTGCTTTAGAGCGCGCTAAACCGCTAAACATGTGCGTCAATTGAATAATGTAACAACTTTGGAGCTGCTTGATGTTTGAATCAGAAACTTCCACAAATTCTTCCTTAAATATTCATCTACAATACTGTACTCAAACAAACAAAAAAATTTACTTATTACACAACTTCTTTTTACAAAAGACAAAAAATCAAAGTTTTCTCTTTTGAAGGTCAAGGTAATTCTTTATTCAATGTAACCTTCAAAATTATTTTCAAAAATAAAATTTTTTATTTTTTATATTATTTTTTCACCCTAAAAAAAGATATATGTATCTACTGAACTCTTAAAAATATGTTTGTAATGCGTTTTTTCGAATCCTGCGACCATTCATTGAGGCAAGGACAACAAAAATATGGGTTTAAAACTTTTTGAAAAGTTCCCTGCATACTATTTTCAGGTCAAAAAAGGAAGATTGAATACCCCCTCTCTTTGAAAGTCATTTTAAAGATCAAGGTCATTTTTCCATCCAATGAGACTATTTTTCCTTAATTCTCCATCTCAAAAGCCTTAAAACGCAATTGAATTTTTTCGCTAGCTGTGAATTCATAACGAAAAAAGTTCGATTTCCACACTGTTTGTCGTAGGAAAAACTACCAGAATGGCAGTATGGATAAATCCAGTTTCTAATAAAAGGTTCATTCACATTATCTTTAGGAAGCTCGCTGAATAGCCTTAACAATGACCTCAAAAGATCAAGAAGTAAGGGTTCTTTCTTTTTGTGCGGCTCTTTTTCCATTTTATGCTGCCACGGTCCATCGCCAGAATCTGTTCAGGGCACCTTGTAATGAACCCGGTTGGTATTGGAGTAATTTTCTTGAAGCGCCTTCATCTTAGTGAATATTACATAACTGATCTTTATATTTTCATCGTAGCTTTTCACCTAGGTGTCCAGTGGTTACTGTCCACTTCCGTCGGCCAGAAAATATTTTATCGAAAAATATACAAAATTTCTTCGTTATTTCTCCTAGATGAAGAAATCATGGAGTAGTGGGCGGTTTCCCTTGCCAAATTCGGTTTGGTGACCCACGATGAAATTATGAAGTTTTTGTACTAAAAACGAGAAAAGCACAACACCGATACTGACTTGCCAAAATTCCTTCCAAAATACATTATAACTTTACCCTGTCGAAAGGACCTACATTAATCAGCAGCATCATTATTGCACCTTTGTTACCTCTCAATCCAGAGAGAATAAATTCCCTTTTTGCTTCATGAAATTATCCTTGGAGTGCATAGCTCAACAGAACAAATGCGATAGGAAATGTTGAGAAAAAAGCAAAGTTTATCTGATTGTGCTCGCGTTATAGGAGCGCTATTGCGATGGAAACTTAGCCGGAATTTGGTCCAACAAAGGAAAAGCAAAGCAAAACAAGAAAATTACGTACAAAAATAAAAATAAACTACAAATATGTTTAACAACAACATGCTACATATGTACATACGTAAGTACTATACATATATTACCCACTTATCATATGAAAGCATATCAAATTTTGTGGGCTTTTAAGTGGTGCTTTTTGCCTTGCATATAATATGAGGTAAAGGGTATGGCGATAAACCTCAAAGAATTTTAATAAGGGAAAACAAGTGTTCCTCAGATCCTTCGATGCCTTCCAAATAGTACAACACGAATTCTCGAGGATTTCCAAGAAGGCATTTGTTCAAATAGTGTCGATGAGTTCTTAACTTTATAATCTCTCAGCACCCATTTCTTCATAAACAATTAATAGTCAATGAGTGTTGAATCTTAAAAATCTGCGACCACGAGCTCTCATACTTCTCTACTATCATCAGAGGAAAGCTTCTGAACATCTTGTATGTTTGTATGCAGGGGTTCGCAAATTTAGTCGCAGATATGTCTGCTAGCTGCGGACTTGCTGTTAATCATGGAGAGCACCCCTCGCTTACCAGGAGCTATAAAATGCCTGATTCCCAGACTTCTTCGAGATCCCACGTGAGACTTCTGACAGAAGAAAGCTATCCTATAAGCCAAATACTGCGGAGTGAATAAGAAAGGCTGCAGTTGCTTTATACTGCTGTATGAATATTGTGTGGGGTCAATACGCGGTGGACTTTACTACAAAAGTCTACGTTAGTTAAGAAGTTATAGCGTGTGATAAGGACCGCCCCCGTTGGAATCAGCGGAGTACTTCGGACCACAGCTACTCCGATAGGATCTTTCTCTGCAAACATTGCCCAATGTGTGAATGGGAAATCTGCAGCCTGAATAACAGAGTTAAAGAAAATTGAATCAAGAATATGTCGAAGTTGGAGAAGGCAATAATTCTACTTTGATCTCCAGGTTAGACACAATGAAGTTGACAAATCCGGGTACCCTTGAAGTCACCTCTTCCGGCAGTGAGAATTTAGAAGTCCCAGTGGAATCCGGTGGATTGCTCCACGAAAATCCGAACATGCAATGTTGCAAAGTGCATCCACCACTCTTTCTACTAACCTTTTATGGATTCTAAACTTACAGTACAGAAGTCTATTAAGTGGAAAATATCAGAAGAGTATAAAAGATTTCACGGGACTGCCACGAATCTAAACCTACAGCTTTGACCAGTTCAATACTTTTGGTAATCCCCTTTTTAAATAGTTCCCAGCTAAACCTGCTGGCAGAAATATTTCTTGAAAATCGTTGGGAATTTTCCTTGTTTCTATAGTGTGGTTGCCCATTAAGCCGGCGACGTTATTTTCTGTAATTTTCAAAGGCTTACAGATGCACCCTCGTGAAGGCAAGCTAACATTGGATATGTAGTTGTATGTTGTTCGAATCGGTGTGTGTTTTTTACTTCAGCTTGGTTCTGAAATCTCTTGCATTTATCGTTAAAATGCGCGTCAGCAAACTAAATTGGGTGACCTGTGCGCCATTCGTGGCAAATAAATACTCTACAACAAAACAAAAAACGATACCAAGTTGGCAGCGCATTTTACCGCAGGCTATTTAAACTAAATAAAAACGATTTTCTGTGTTTAAAGACTTGAAGGAGATCAAAAATCGTTTATAACTTTTCTTGTGAATGCGGAAAGAATTTTTTGTTATTTTATTTTACTTTTTGTTTGCTGTTTTTTATTAACTCAAAGTAGTCATTTAGTGATCTGCATATTAGAGGACTGGTCGACTGCCGAGTAAGGTTTCATTTTGAAAAAGAAGCACCCTTTTTTTTTGTAAAAGAGTAGATTTATTTGTATTAAATCATCAATGCGTTATCGATTGTGGAGCGAAGTCAAAGTTCTTTCATTCCAAATTGTTCCATCAAAGGTATTTGCTCTTACAAAAAACGAAAACAAAGTAACCAAAAAATTTCGTTGTACTAGTATTCTCGCCCTTTTTACAAGACAATTAATTAATTGCAACAAAATGTTGACAGTTTCACTTGCTGTTGCCCCGTCCCCCCGTCCCCCCGTTCCCCCTCCCTACACTCTCACGCCTCAACACACTTTTGTGTCCTCGCATTGCATTCATCTTCACCACTTTTACACGCACAGCAGCGCCACTAATGTACCAAGTCAAAATGGAGCGGCATTGTATGTCACCGTGGCAGTGGAGCATGTGGCATGCGGCAACACGTTTTACACGAGCGGCAGCAGCAGTGACACACAGTACTCGTAAAGCGGCTGCGAAGGCAGATTGCCGTTGCAAAGTGTGAAATATTTGTGTGCATGTGCTCGAGAGTGTGTGGCAAAATTGCAATTTGTTGGCATGATTGTTGTTGCCGCTCTAC
>NW_023458562.1:18393019-18399191 GCF_013731165.1 Rhagoletis pomonella
GTTTAAGAGTGTTGTTTCTGGACATCTATATACATACACTGTCGGAAATGTAGCTACTTTAGAAGCAATTTAAAAAGTACTTTTTTACCAACCAAGAAGTGTGGTTGAAATTTCTCCTTTTTTCTTGCAAGGAACTAATTTTATGAACATGCCAATGTCGTCGAAGCAAGTCAAATAGTCGGCTATGCATGTGATTTCAATAACTTTAAAAGGACTTCAATGTTAGTGTTTTTCGTTTGAATACGCTTTCGTTCTGGATTTCACATATGCTTTTTCATAGTTCCGAGACAAAAAAAATAAAAAATTTGTATTATCATTTTATCATGCTGCCTCTGACGGGATACGAACCCAGACCTACTACCTACTGGAATCTAACTAATAACAGTAAGCTCCTCTGTACACTCAGCTACTAAAAACACAAAATTTACGATTTACTTTTTTGTAACTGCCCTGGAAGCTGATGAAAAATAGTTTTATTCATACGAATTAGGGATGTGCGATTATTCGAGTAAGTTAGGTAATCAGTTATTCGGTTAAACAATTATTCGAGTAATCAGGATTTTGGTTACTCAAAACGATAATTAACAGAGTAACTTGAAATATGATTACTCCAAAAAATTAATGTTGCTCATTAAAAGAGTTTGCTTTGGAAAATGCTCATTTTCTTTGTTACATTCTGATTTTTTTATTTTGTATTTCCAAGGGTAGACAGAACTTAACAACGTGTTGGTTAAAAAAATTACCTTTTTTCGAATTTCAGGCACCAGCCACGCCCACAAAGGCATACGAATCGAAACATCCTAGAAAAAAACCTTCCTAGTTTTTTTTTTGTACTTTAATTCCTGAGTTTGAAAAAAATTAAATGAAAAGCATCTCGTAGTGGAGACACGAACCTAAATCAATTTAGCTCTATAACTTTCCAACTAGCAGCCGGAGCTCAATATATATTGTATCGTTGGAGAGGTATTGACCTATAGAATAATACTAAGTATGTTGGGTGTACCCACATAGCCCCTTAAACCGGAAAAAGCAAAAAAAAAAAATTTTTTGTTTCGCAACACTTTATCCTAATTTTTAAGAATTCGGATAATCGTATATGAAACTTGAATAGGATTTCTGGACACACTCTAAAAGCGAGTAATTTCAGCATGCTACTGTGGCTGCTTTCGTCACTCGCGCGCACTGCCATACGCTGTGATCAGTGGCCTAAATGATTGGTAAAAAACAAGAATTGATGAGCCGAGCCGGGCACCAGCCAGCAGCACTAACTAAAAAACGTTTAAATAAACAATTGGGCATTATTCTCTGAAGTCCTCTGAACAGAAGCAGAGTTTTCAGATTGAAAAATTTTGATTTTCATGGATTCTATGCCATTTCTACGAAAAGACTTTTTTCCCCCATACAAAATACATGGGAAACTTTGAGCGCTTTGAGCGACCTCTAAATATATTTTGGTTTTAAAATAAAAAAAAACAGGGGTATATTTCTTTTCGGTATAGAACAATCCTAGGGGGTGAGAGCATTAAATTTCCGATTTTACTTTTCTCCTATACATTTTTGGACCACCCTAATGTACATACGTAAATAAGTGTAGCTGAATGCTTCCGCTTTATTTTGTGCCTTTTCTGATTGTTACTTTCATTTCTGTGCAAATCTGCCTACGGTCGCTTTGTTCGTTCTCCCGATTGTCTAACTGTCTCCGTGCTGTGTGTGGGTCAATGAAGGGTTAATAGTGCCTCATGTAGTGGTAGTGTTCTAAATTGTAATTAATTCTATGCAACTGGCGGTTGACATAATTTGGATGCCTCTTGCTTGCGGCTTTTCCACAAGAACTTTTTTGCTCTCACTTTTTGCGCGCTCAGTAGAATGATTTCGTATAATTAGTACATGAAAACAGCAGTTCGGGTTTTGTAAAAAAATTGCAGATTTGTTTTTCCACAGCAAATTAAATACATAAGCAAACATTTAGAAACAAAAGAAATAAACAAATGTGGGTTAGTATAACAAAACGCTGTGATAATTGAGTTTACTTTAGGCTCTGGTACGGCTATGAATATTCAAGGTCAGACTTTGGAATAATGAATATTTTTATCTATCAAAATTTTTTTAAATTTTTTAATTTCAGGAGGAGAAAAGCTGTTAATAAAACATACCCATTTTCAGTTCGTAAAGTGGCAAGCGCATAAATCTTTTTTTCTTATATAAATGAACATCTTCCCTCCGCTACTTAATTTTTTTTTTTTTTGCTTTTCTGCTAAAAATCATCATCATTTTTCCACGTCCTCTCACAACGGCAAATTCGTTAATTATAAGCATAATTAATTAAATGTAATGAATGAGAGCAAATTGAATATGCAAACGGCGCATATAAGTACAAGCGTAAGAAGAAGCAGCACCAAAAACAGCAACAGGAAATAAATTATGCAAAATATTCGAGCAAAATAAGCAGAAATATAAGCGAAAGGCTTTTACTGCAGCAGTAATGCTGAGCAAAAAGCTGGTCGAAGAGCACAAAGATTCCATCAAGACGAAAAAATTTGCCACGCCCGCCTTCAGCGGCAGTAGTCCAGTAGTCAACGCCTGTCTGCCAACGCATAATCCTTTGACAAATTTACTATGCCCAAAACGCAAAAAAAAAAGTAAAGGGCAAACCACATTTTGAAGCAGCAAATAACGGAGAACAAAAAGCTGCTGAAGCCGAAAGCATTGCATATTTAGAAACAGACGCTGGTAGCCGTTCTTCTTCTTCTTCTTTGTTGAGACAAAATTTGTTTCTTTCACTTTCACGCTTGCTCGGTGTTTAGCGTGGCAATACATAATTCCAAATGAAAATGTTGATATGAGAATTTAATGACTTTGGCTTTTTGTTGAGAGGAGGTGGAACTAAAAGCAGCAGACATACTGGGATTTGTTATGATGAATCATTTTGCAGCAGACAATATATGGTAATTATGGGGCTAAATGAAGATAAATATTTATCTTTTAAATTTAGATATTCGCTGGTTGAGCGATGATTATGACTATTAGAATGTTCACAGTTCAAATGGAGTGATAAATTTGAATCTTGACACTCCAGTTTATGCCATAAAGTACTCATTGTTATTCCGCATCTATACACCTTTGCTTCTTAATACCAGTGTTACTCATACGCAGTGGTGTCTCGACTTTTACTGTCGAAATTCGACCGTTTTTCTAGTTTTTAAGAGCCTTGGAGAGGTTTTATTACTTAGCACGTAGCTTAACTTAATTAACTTACCGGAAAATCTCATGCTTTGGAACTAAAACTTGACTAAACATTTTTTTGTATCTTTGAAGGTCTTTGGAGGACTTCGGCAGGATTTTGAATTGCCCCCCTATACATTCCGGTTTATCTATAAATTTCAATAATTTGATACATATCGATAATTTGATGTATTTCACAAAATTGTTTTTGTTATTTTATGGCCTTATAACAATTATATTAAAAAATTTTTAATGTGGTGATTTCCGAAATAGCTATCACTTCTACCATTTTTTCACATTATTGTTGCTTTTCCACAATAAGTTTTTCATTAATTAATTAATTAATCCCAACGGCTTTTTACCCTCCATTCCCGCCCAACCGACACGAGGGGCGCAGTCCGCATGACGTACGGAACCTTTTTTTTTTTTTTTTTTTTTGGTTTTTTCGTGCCGAGTAGTGGAAACAGGAGTTTGTTAAGTGTCGAGATCTAAAACTATTCAGCTACAGAATCAAATTCATCAGCTGATTGGATATGCTAAAGATAGTATTTCAATTATTGAGAGTGGAAATAATAGTTTTCATTATAGTAAAAATCGAGTACGATACGTCAAACGTGCTGGAATGACAGTTAAAATCTTGACATAAACCACGGAATGATTCGTTTAGTTCAAAATTAGTTTTGCATGGCTTTAAAAATAGAGGTCGAAAGTGTCTTGACATTCGAGAAGGAACATTAAAATTTACCTCAGCCAGGAGGGCCGGGCTATTAATCAAGCCTGTCATTAATTTTACGATAAATATTATACCCAGCATTTCTCTACGACTTGCGAGTGTAGGCAAATTTATGAGCTTTAGACGACTTGTGTAAGGGGGGAGATTGTAATCTGAATCCCAGTTAAAATTACGCAATGCAAAAAGCAAGAATTGTTTTTGAATTGATTCAATCCTTTCTGAATGAACTTGGTAGCGGGGATTCCAAACAATAGATCCGTATTCTAGTATAGGTCTAACTAAACTGGTAAAAAGAGCTTTTGTAACATAAGGATCTTTGAACTCTTTTGACCATCGCCTTACAAATGCAAAAACGCCTTTGGCTTTATTGACTGTAACATTAATATGATGGTTGAAATTCAGTTTGGAATCCATTGTGATACCAAAATCGACAAAATTGGATACCTGCTCCAGATTATAATTTGATATTGAATAAACAGCTGGTTGAACAGCCCTCCGAGAGAAACACATAACTTTACATTTTTGAAGGTTTAGTGGCATATAGTTTGTATTACACCAACTAACCACGTTGTTCAGATCCGCTTGTAACAAAGACCTTTCTTCGATAGAGGACAATGTTTTAAAAAGTTTCACATCATCGGCATACATTAAAATTTTTGAATGTTTTATTATAGAAGAAATATCATTAATGAATATCAGGAACAGAATCGGACCAAGGTGGCTTCCCTGAGGAACTCCTGAAGAAACTTTAATGATGTTGGAAGAACAATTATTAACAATAACTCTTTGTGTTCTATCAGAGAGGTAAGATGAGATCCATTGAAGAAGACTGGGCTGAAAGCCGATTAGGTCGAGTTTACGGATGAGTAACGAGTGACATACTTTGTCAAAAGCTTTACTGAAATCGGTGTAAATTACGTCGGTATGAGCATTTTCTCTAAAACCGTTTGAGACATGAGTTGTAAACTCCAATAAATTAGTCATAGTAGATTTTCCTTTAGAAAACCCGTGTTGAGATTGTGTAATTGAAGAAGATATAGAATATGTCAGCTGGTTAACAATAAGTGCTTCGAATAATTTGGGGATAGCGGAGAGTTTCGCTATGCCTCGATAGTTTTCTATAGACGACCTGCTGCCGTTTTTGTGAAGTGGTATTATGAAAGACTATGAAAGAATTGAATAGAGTTGTTAAAGGCTCGCAGATGTTCTCAGCGCAGTTTTTAAGAAAACAGGTCGGAATATGATCAGGTCCAGGCCTAAATGACGCTTTTAAGGTTTTTAAAGAGTGTAAAACTTCATCGGAAGATATTACTGGAATATAAGCAGAGTTGATTGGACAAAGCTCGTACGGATAGTCTCCACTTATAGGGAAGTCTACAGAATAATTGGACCTAAAGAACCGAGCAAACATGTTGGCAATGAGTTGGCTGTCGCTAGATACAGTGTTGCGATAATGCATAGCGGACGGAAAACCTTACGCTTTGAATTTACGAAACCATAAAATGATTTAGGATTGTTAATTAAATTCTTCTTAATTTTACATAAATATGAATTATAACATTTCTTATTTAATGCAAAGTAGCTATGCCGCAAAACTGAGTACCTTAGGTAATCACTGTGTAAGCCCGTTCTTTTATACAGTTTAAAAGAGTGCGACTTTTTATTTTTCAATTTTTTAAGCTCTTTAGTGAACCATAATTGTATTGGTTCTTCATGAACAATATTACGTATTGGCACATACTTTCGAAACAAATTGAAAACAGTATCATTAAAGTGCTCAACGCTACGCTCCACGTCATCTCTATATATTGGCCAAGATAACTTTGAAAGTTCTTTGTTAATTTTCCTGAAATCTGCTTTCGCAAAAACATATCTAGTACTTGAACTTGACTTATTATTATGTATTTCATTTATGATTTCGTAGCTTAACTCAAGAGCAGGATGGTATGCATCTTCCGGCAAAACTAGGGGATCACACCGATTAATAGAGGCCTTCGGAACATCATCAACGTAAACGAGATCCAAGACCTTTCCAAACTTATTTGGACATATATTTATTTGTTTGAGGCAAAGTTCAGCCATTTCCTCCAGAAATACATTGTAACTATCTCTATATGAAACTGGTACAACATCGGTGTCAATGATGTTCCATGAAATATGTGGCAGATTTAAATCGCCCAAAACAATCATAGAATCGGATGCCGTAAGCATTGCATT
>NW_023458562.1:18399291-18402192 GCF_013731165.1 Rhagoletis pomonella
TTCATGTTCATGTTCATGTTCATGTTCATGTTCAAGTTCATGTTCGTGTTCATGTTCATGTTCATGTTCATGTTCATTTTCGTGTTCATGTTCATGTTCATGTTCATGTTCAAGTTCATGTTCATGTTCATGTTCATCTTCATCTTCATCTTCATCTTCATCTTTATCTTTATCTTTATCTTATCTTATCTTATTATCGATATGTATCAAATTATTGAAATTTATAGATAAACCGGAATGTATAGGGGGGCAATTCAAAATCCTGCCGAAGTCCTCCAAAGCCCTTCAAAGATACAAAAAAATGTTTAGTCAAGTTTTATTTCCAAAGCATGAGATTTTCCGGTAAGTTAATTAAGTTAAGCTACGTGCTAAGTTATAGAACCTCTCCAAGGCTCTTAAAAACTAGAAAAACGGTCGAATTTCGAAAGTAACTGGCAATCTAGTTCATAACAAAATGTAAGCATCCGGGACACCACTGCGTATGAGTAACCTTGCTTTCAAGAAGCAAAACTGTATAGATTCGGAATAACAAAGAGTACTTTATGGCATAAACTGGAGTGTCAAGATTCAAATTTATCACTCCATTTGAACTGTGAACATTCTAACAGTCATAATCATCGCTTAACCAGCGAATATCTATATATAAAAGATAAATATTTATCTGCAATTTAGCCTCATAATTACCATATATTGTCTGCTGCAAAATGATTCATCATAACAAATCCCAGTATGTCTGCTGCTTTTAGTTCCACCTCCTCTCAACAAAAAGCCAAAGTCATTAAATTCTCATATCAACATTTTCATTTGGAATTATGTATTGCCACGCTAACCACAGAGCAAGCGTGAAAGTGAAGGAAAAAAATGTTGTCTCAACAAAGAAGAAGAAGAAGAACGGCTGCCAGCGTTTGCCCTTTACTTTTTTTTTTCGTTTTGGGCATAGTAAATTTGTCAAAGGATTATGCGTTGGCAGACAGGCGTTGACTACTGGACTACTGCCGCTGAAGGCGGGCGTGGCAAATTTTTTCGTCTTGATGGAATCTTTGTGCTCTTCGACCAGCTTTTTGCTCAGCATTACTGCTGCAGTAAAAGCCTTTCGCTTATATTTCTGCTTGTTTTGCTCGAATATTTTCATAATTTATTTCCTGTTGCTGTTTTTGGTGCTGCTTCTTCTTACGCTTGTACTTATATGCGCCGTTTGCATATTCAATTTGCTCTCATTCATTACATTTAATTAATTATGCTTATAATTAATGAATTTATCGTTGTGAGAGGACGTTGAAAAATGATGATGATTTTTAGCAGAAAAGCAAAAAAAAAAAAAATTAAGTAGCGGAGGGAAGATGTTCATTTATATAAGAAAAAAAGATTTATGCGCTTGCCACTTTACGAACTGAAAATGGGTATGTTTTATTAACAGCTTTTCTCCTCCTGAAATTAAAAAATTTAAAAAAATTTTGATAGATAAAAATATTTATTATTCCAAAGTCTGACCTTGAATATTCATAGCCGTACCAGAGCCTAAAGTAAACTCAATTATCACAGCGTTTTGTTATACTAACCCACATTTGTTTCTTTCTTTTGTTTCTAAATGTTTGCTTATGTATTTAATTTGCTGTGGAAAAACAAATCTGCAATTTTTTTACAAAACCCGAACTGCTGTTTTCATGTACTAATTATACGATATCATTCTACTGAGCGCGCAAAAAGTGAGAGCAAAAAAGTTCTTGTGGAAAAGCCGCAAGCAAGAGGCATCCAAATTATGTCAACCGCCAGTTGCATAGAATTAATTACAATTTAGAACACTACCACTACATGAGGCACTATTAACCCTTCATTGACCCACACACAGCACGGAGATAGTTAGACAATCGGGAGAACGAACAAAGCGACCGTAGGCAGATTTGCACAGAAATGAAAGTAACAATCAGAAAAGGCACAAAATAAAGCGGAAGCATTCAGCTACACTTATTTACGTATGTACATTAGGGTGGTCCAAAAATGTATAGGAGAAAAGTAAAATCGGAAATTTAATGCTCTCACCCCCTAGGATTGTTCTATACCGAAAAGAAATATACCCCTGTTTTTTTTTATTTTAAAACCAAAATATATTTAGAGGTCGCTCAAAGCGCTCAAAGTTTCCCATGTATTTTGTATGGGGGAAAAAAGTCTTTTCGTAGAAATGGCATAGAATCCATGAAAATCAAAATTTTTCAATCTGAAAACTCTGCTTCTGTTCAGAGGACTTCAGAGAATAATGCCCAATTGTTTATTTAAACGTTTTTTAGTTAGTGCTGCTGGCTGGTGCCCGGCTCGGCTCATCAATTCTTGTTTTTTACCAATCATTTAGGCCACTGATCACAGCGTATGGCAGTGCGCGCGAGTGACGAAAGCAGCCACAGTAGCATGCTGAAATTACTCGCTTTTAGAGTGTGTCCAGAAATCCTATTCAAGTTTCATATACGATTATCCGAATTCTTAAAAATTAGGATAAAGTGTTGCGAAACAAAAAATTTTTTTTTTTTGCTTTTTCCGGTTTAAGGGGCTATGTGGGTACACCCAACATACTTAGTATTATTCTATAGGTCAATACCTCTCCAACGATACAATATATATTGAGCTCCGGCTGCTAGTTGGAAAGTTATAGAGCTAAATTGATTTAGGTTCGTGTCTCCACTACGAGATGCTTTTCATTTAATTTTTTTCAAACTCAGGAATTAAAGTACAAAAAAAAAACTAGGAAGGTTTTTTTCTAGGATGTTTCGATTCGTATGCCTTTGTGGGCGTGGCTGGTGCCTGAAATTCGAAAAAAGGTAATTTTTTTAACCAACACGTTGTTAAGTTCTGTCTACCCTTGGAAATACAAAATAAAAAAATCAGAATGTAACAAAGAAAATGAGCATT
>NW_023458562.1:18402292-18403369 GCF_013731165.1 Rhagoletis pomonella
AATGCTCATTTTCTTTGTTACATTCTGATTTTTTTATTTTGTATTTCTAAGGGTAGACAGAACTTAACAACGTGTTGGTTAAAAAAATTACCTTTTTTCGAATTTCAGGCACCAGCCACGCCCACAAAGGCATACGAATCGAAACATCCTAGAACAAAACCTTCCTAGTTTTCTTTTGTACTTTAATTCCTGAGTTTGAAAAAAATTAAATGAAAAGCGTCTCGTAGTGGAGACACGAACCTAAATCAATTTAGCTCTATAACTTTCCAACTAGCAGCCGGAGCTCAATATATATTGTATCGTTGGAGAGGTATTGACCTATAGAATAATACTAAGTATGTTGGGTGTACCCACATAGCCCCTTAAACCGGAAAAAGCAAAAAAAAAAAAAACAGTTTTTGTTTCGCAACACTTTAGCCTAATTTTTAAGAATACGGATAATCGTATATGAAACTTGAATAGGATTTCTGGGCACATTCTAAAAGCGAGTAATTTCAGCATGCTACTGTGGCTGCTTTCGTCACTCGCGCGCACTACCGTATGGTGTGATCAGTGGCCTAAATGATTGGTAAAAAACAAGAATTGATGAGCCGAGCCGGGCACCAGCCAGCAGCATTTGTTTCAAAGTAATTTATTTCCAACTTCTTTCTCAATGATTATCAATTTTTGCGACTGTCTGCTTCATTCCGACAGGGTACGTATGTATGTACATAAGTATGTATGCATTATTTTGGTATTTATGTAGGCGACGGTTTGTCAACCGTGCCAACAAATTTTCGAAATTTTTCCTCGACCAACGGTCATTGTGGACCCTGTTATTTCCATTTAATGTTGGTGCTTTTGTTACATCGCAGAATTCTAAGAGTTGCTTTTCATTGTGTGTTTGCTTCGGAACTGACTGTATGTACATTAGGGCGGCCCAAAAAAAAGTAAAGTCGGAATTTTAATGCTCTCACCCCCTAGGATTGTTCTATACCGAAAAAAATATACCCCTGTTTTTTTATTTTAAAATCAAAATATATTTAGAGGTCGCTCAAAGCGCTCAAAGTTTCCCATGTATTTTGTATGGGGAAAAAA
>NW_023458562.1:18403469-18411758 GCF_013731165.1 Rhagoletis pomonella
TGTGGCAAAATTGCAATTTGTTGGCATGATTGTTGTTGCCGCTCTACAGCACCTCAATGTTATGCTGCCGCCACTACAGCTGCTGGTACTGCTGCTGCATTCAATGTTGCTGCCATTGTCATTGTTGCTGTTTGCGTTGCCTTGCCTTGCCTTGCCTTTTGCTTTGCGAGACTTTCTGCTTGCTATTCGTTGTCGCGTTCCTGGTTGGATATTAATTTAAATAATGGCTTAGTTTTGTGCCACTTCCTTTGTGTTGTTGCCACTTATGCTGCCATGCTATGCTTCTGCTGCGCTGCGCCTTCTTGCTAAACACACTATTTGCACGCTTCGCCTACCGCCGCTGTTGTATTGTTGTTACGCACAATTATTTCGTTTTCGTTGCAATGCGTTTGCTGAGGTGTGAAATGAAGTTTCGTTGGTAAGTTTGCAGCAATGAATTTAGCAGCAATGGTGGAGGGGTATACGGGAAACGTATGTAGTTGCTTCTACCTAAATTTTCGATACGTTCGCTATTGGGCATACATTTGTACTTACCCACAAATAAATTAACGACAATTAAAATGCGCTGACATGTGTAGAAACTAAGTGCTTTCGATATTTATGAACCTCGCGCTGTTTGTGCGCAAAATTGCTAACCTCTTTTTCTGTGCGTTTTGACCTGGTATGCTTCGGGTTGATTTGTGAATCGTCTATTTTTTTTGCTAAAATAATAAATTAATTCTCTGAAATTGCGAAGAGGTTTGCTACAAAAGTTTGTTATACTAGGAAAAACTTAACTCTTCTCCTGTTTTTGGTTTCTTTAAAAGTTTAAAAGTGTACTATTTTAGCAGGTAAAAAGAAGCACCACTTTGCCGTAAAAATTCTGTTGCGCACTAAAGCCAATTTCCATAACTTTTTTTTTACTGGACTTACTTTCCCAGGTTGGCTTGGCTACTACAGGTTACGGTAGAATGAGCGAGTGAAAACAGTCCCACAAAAGCTGTGCGCGTTCTTAAAAAAAAGGAAACAAAGGGCAGTAGAAAATACTTAAATCATTAGCGAAGAGGGAATAGTTGCCAAGTTAACTTGTTGTGAAAACTCACATTTTGATACAGGAGGCAAAATTAATTAAAAATCGTTTCCAAAAGAATTAATTATTATTGTTTTATTTCCTGCAGCAGATTTTAACTGAAATTAAATTTGGTAAGTCCAAAAGAGGCGCTGACGATGCGATAAAGCCCTCTGATTCGTATGGAGTTTTACTCTGCTTTAAACACGCAGAAGGCTGTGTTAAAAATCTTGCGAAACACTTGAAAAAAGAGCTATACATAAAATTTTGCTCTCTTTTGAAATAATATTCAACAAAAATTTTTTTTTTAATTTAAAATTTTTAAAAATTAACTCAACAACTTTTCTCTCTAAACTAGCGACATGTAGATAATGATCTGACGTTTTGATAATGTCATTACTTATATTTGTTTATTTATTTTTAATAATTTTCATTTAAAATATAATTCAATATATTACAGAAACCAATTAAATAAAAGTTTCCAAGCTTGCACAAATTTCAAAAAACTTACTCAAACTTCAAATAATTTTCACAAAATTTTTAAATTTTTAATCAGAAATTTTCGGGTTTGCAGTTTTGTAGCCCATTCAGCTTTAGTATAGTAAGCTGGTAGTTTTTAATCTTTAAAAATTTTCGGTGATTTTTGATAATTTTTTTGTTCCAAGGATGTTGCGCATTTTCTTCCATAAACAAGATTTATTTTTTATATGGAAGAAAATTTGCAACACCCTCGACAAAAAAATTCTCAAAAATCAACTGCAATTTTTAAAGTTCTTAAACTTGCACCTGGAATTTAATGGGCCACAGTTCCAATTTAATGGGCCGAATTGAAGATTTGAAAATTTTGATGAATTTTTTTTTGGTATATCTTTAATTTTCCTGAGTTCTTTATGAAAATAAATAAAATCGTCAAAACATTAGGGTATTAATATTTTTGTCGCTGACTGTATATGTGTATTTGAAAACATTTTTTGTCATACTTTCTAAAGCGAGTTGCATCGATTTTTCTATTTAAGTAATGATAATATTTGTTTAACTCACTAACGGATGCTTGCAGGATTCGAATGCTTGGAAATCTACGGATGTACAAAAAACCAACTAAATTATTAAATATGCAAATTTCTTTCTATGTCTGTAATCGAAGCCCAAATTGACATATGAAAATATTTGTGTAACTGCATAACGAAGTTATTCAAAATTTATTATAAATTCTGTCATCCACATAAATTTAAGTTTTTTTACTTGTACTTGGTTTCCTATGTATATTGTCTGTCAGTACTGTTCACAGCCTAGCACTTACTTGCACTTATAACAGACCATAACTTTTTGCCATATCAGTTGACTATCATTATTCTCAATTTTAAAATGTGTCAGCTGTCAAAGTAATGCAAGAGAGTCGAGAGGACAGTAAGCTGAACGAGCTGTGTCAGTCAACTATTTCTCGCTTTTATTGGCATCATTAATGAGTAACATCGAGCGAGGGCTAACGTGTTCAGCGAGTGGTAGCAAAATGTCATGTCAACTACATCCATATAAACGTAGAGGAGGAGTGTATTGGTAGTAATGGCCAGTGGCGGAGTGATCAGAATAGCTTATCGGACTCGTGGCAGTGGATTTTTATATACACTTACACATATGTAATTGCATGTGAACCCAGCAGGGAAAGCTACCAGTTGTGAACTAGAATACTACCTGCTAGCTTTTCGGCTCAACTAGTTCGTCTTTCATACTCTTTTTCATGCTAGCATCTGGCATTTTTCAGTCAGTTATCCGGCTATGCATCAACACCTGCCAGTAGAAATACTAGTAGCATCATACCAGTTGGCGGGTTAGTCTGCCAATTCATAACCCGTGAAAGGAATAGGTGGCGAACATATAAATAGGGTAGAGACATTTTAGTTTTTTTCCTTTGCTTTATTTAATGTTAATTATATTTTTATGAAAGTGTAGCTCATTTTTTAACAAATTCATGTAAATGTTGCACTTTTTAATTACATTTCCTAGAAATATTCCGAGAATTCAGTTTGGCAGTCGATTCAATTCTAGTATAATAAAGTGCAAGTTCGAAGTGTCTAGGACTTACTGCTGATTTTTGGCAATTTGAGGAATGTTAAACATATTTTGTATGCAAGAAAATGCTTGAAAAAAAATTTCCAAAAATCAAAGGTAAGTCCTAGTTAGTATATTAATATTACTAAATAAAAATGGGCTACTAAAATGCGTACTCAAAAGATTCTAAAAAAAATCCGACTAAAAAGTTTAAAATTTTGATAAACATATTTTAAAATTTTTCGAATTTTTATAGATGTTCTACTTACGTACATAATTTGAAATTTTTGATCTATCCTTTGATCCTTTTATATGTGGAACATACAGCCGGTTTTACCAGCAAATGAAAAATGATTTTTTATTTTCTGTCAATTTCCATATAAAATTCAAAAAGTTAAAATCATTTTTCACTTAAATTGCTTTCGTCAAATCGGCTGATAGTAAGCTATATTTTCATAAATAAATAATAAAAATTATAATTATAATAAAAGTATAATTATGTTCGCGCTGCTCCAACAGTCGTCATGGCGGTAGCGTGACATTCGAGTGATCTGAGGTTCGAATCCTCGGGTAGCGTAAAATTTTTTTCAAATATTTTTTTTAGCTTTTTTTTTCAATATATATTTTTTTTGTGGTTTTCCTAGGCTTTTTTAAGGTTTTATTTACTTAATTTGCAAAATTTAATCCACCTCAAATGCCTCTGTTTCAGTTCATACCAGTTAGTGAACTGGTATTTTTTCTGACTGGTTAAGATTTTTGCTGCAGGAAATCTACGCAATTAAACCGCTTGCTACATACCCGCTGGGTATTTTACTTGTATTGTAAAAATGTCTCCAAGTCGTTCTATATTATCGTGCGGAATTTCGGGAGGTTATTTCTCTTCTAGTTTTAGGTGCTAAAAATGATGACTTACGAATTCGAAACTGCAATTGAATTAGCTTTTTTACCAGCACGCTATTACGCTGCATAATATGGCAAAAAATTTAACTTTCAAGTATCTTTTAACTTATAATACGAACATTTTCTAATTTTCGTACAAGAAAGTGAAAATTACCCATCCTTCTCATTCAAGCTTGCTGTAATCAATCAACTTGCCACGAGTGTGTAGCCCTTGAGTGTTTGTCTCAAAACCTAAAAAATAGGCACTTTCTTCGCTCGCTCGTTACTTTCTCTAAAAGACCCATTTTTTCTCTTAAAGTTCGACTCACGTCACACATAATCAGTCCATCGGCGGCCATGAGCACTTGGTCAATTTGTGCAACAAATAATTTGCTCAACTGTCACCGCAATGCGGTCACCGCCTGATTGGATAAGACCTAAAAACTCAGACGAAATGAGGGTAATGGCGAACAAACAAAGCAGAATAAGAAGAAGAAGAATACATTAAAAGACAGCTGAGGTTACCGCATCCGCATTTGCTGATGATGATGCGGCTTTAAGTTTTTATACCTTTCATGAGCATGAAATGGTATTATAACTTTGGTCCGATGTTTGTAAGTACCAGAACAAAAAGAGATAGACCCATTAAAATGTATACTTATATGATCAGAACGTCGAGCTGAGTTGATTTAGCCATGTCCGTCTGTCCGTCTGTCCGTCTGTCTGTCTGTTTGTATGCAATCTAGTCTCTCAGTTTTCGAGATATCCGGATCAAATTTGGTAGGTGGGTGTATTTTTATAATGTATTAATCATTTGTCGGAACCGGAAGAATCGGACCACTATAACATATAGCTCCCATACAACTGATTGTTCAGATATGAGATTTTTCGTTATAACTTCTCCATTTATGCAGCTACGAACATGAAATTTTGCAGCCCTTGCACCCATTATCAACAGAATTCTTACAGTGAAAATTACAAAGATCGGGTCACTATAACCTATAGCTCCCATACAACTGATTGTTCAGATATAAAATTTTTCGTTATATCTCTTCCATTTATATAGCTGGGAACAGGAAATTCCGCACAGTTTTCAATAATTATCAACAGAAAACTTACAGTGAAAATTAAAAAGATCGGATAACTAAAACCTATAGCTCCCATACAACTGATTGTTCAGATATGAGATTTTTCGTTGTAATTCATCCATTTATGTAGCTAGGACCATGAAATTTCGCGCTGTTTTCACTCATTATCAGCAGAAGACTTACAGTGAAAATAACGAAGATCGGGTCACTATAACCTGCAGCCCCCATACAACTGATTGTTCAGATATGAGGTCTTTTATCATATCTCCTCCATTTATGCAGTTAGGAACATGAAATTTCGCACCATTTTCACTCATTAACAGAATACTTACAGTGAAAATAACAAGGATCGGGTGACTACAACATATATCTTCCATACATCTGATTGTTCAGATATGGGATTTTACTGTAAAACTCCTTTATTTGAACAGCTAAAACCGATAAATTTCGTAAGATATTTTATAAATAATAATACAAAGTCTACTGAGAAAATCGTCAAAATCTATGCTGTATAAGCTTTATCTCCTATAGCACTGATTGTTCAGATACCAGTTTTTGCGATATATCTCCTTTATGTAGGAAACTAAATCCAATAAATTGTGTTACCGGTTTACATACCGATCACATAGCAGTGAAAATCACTTAGATTGGTGCCATATAAAGTATATCTTCCATACCTCTGATTGTTTAGATGCGATTTTTTATATAAGTATGTAACTCCTCTATCGATGTATCAAAATCAGTAATCTGTCAAACTAAAATTTGCAGATGTTCATGAAAGGTATGAAGCCTTCGGCATAGCCGAAGACAGCGCTGCTCACTTGTTTAATTTAAGTTTTTGACGCATATTGTTGGTGTTGATGCCACGCGCTCGCCTTACAGTATTTATACAACTATAATAGCGCTTTGTTTGGTCATTCAACGACAAAGCATGACAATATATTTTCAATGACAATCTGCATTTGAAGCGTGGCTTTGTCTTATTGCATTCGCAGACTTCTTCTTGGTCGCTCGGCGCTCGTCACTTTTTCGCTGCAGTACTTCGCCGCTTATGCTTAGCTTTGTACATACCCCTATTCACCTGTGTAGCTATCGCGCGTTATGCTCCTTGATTTTGTTGTGCAATGCTTTACTCGATTTCCTGCCACTCACAAGTAGTTGCCTATTAAGAATTTATTTTTCTCAAGTAGCTTGCACACAGGCGCACACTTCTCCATACTAAACCTTGCACAGACCACGCTTTACTTCAGCATTCATGACACATTGCCAGCATAAGAGTTCCTGAGCATTTTTCTTAGCTTTGTTGGCGTAATTTCACACCTGAATGTGTAAAACTTCACGGCTTACTGCACTGTTACCTCGTTTATTAAGCGCCTATAATTATGCAATGCACTCCAATGCCAACAAGCAAGTACCAAACAAGTTACAGTAACTAGTGCAAAAAAATACATTTTGCCACCGCATTGCCGCCACTAGAGATGTGCACGGGACTAAATATTCAATCCCGATTCGGCGCATCCCAAAATTTCATTTTTAAGTCCCGAATCCGCACACCCCGACGTTTTTCACAATTGTACCGCAGGTCCAGTGGGTTCCGAAATCTATCACTAAGAAAAATTCACATGTCTCCGATTATTATTATTTTCTTGTTTATCTTTGCTGTTCATTTTCGTCTCAATAAAACAAAAAATTTCATATTTCTTATAACGTTTTAAGGAAGATTTTCTGTATTTGCGGAGGTCACGTGCATTGTCGGAAAAGGATTTTGGTCCCGTCTTGCCCGCAAAATTTTTAAAGACCTTTCCGATACCGCCCATCGCTGCTATTTTGTAATCAGTGCCGTAGATCCCGCGGGTCCCGATATCCCGCGTCCATCTCTAGCCGCCACCACCACCTTCGCATTTCGAGTAAAACCACTCCACTCCAGCTGCAGTCCTTCTGCCGCTGTTTGCAAATGTGTGACTGCAGCATAAAGTTATGTATTTTACGTTATAATTAAGTGTTGCCAACTTGTTGCACTTAAGCTAAGTTGCTCGACTTTAGCGCAATAATTTTGGTTTTTATTGCAGCAGTTGGCACATATTTCAACAGTTCTGGCATTGCAATTCTCATTTGACTTAGTACTTGTTATTTTTGTTACTTTCGCATTTCTATACTAGTTGTTGTTATTTCAACACTCTTAAATGCTACACTTTGCTTTGGTAAATGAAATCAGGAGCCAAGCAACATGTAATTAAATTAAAATAGAAATCAAAAAACACTAAGAAAAGGGTTGAAAAAAAAAAACGTTAGCTGCTGTCAGCCAGCCAGACACATGCAACTCTGTTCGCTTAATAATAATAATAATGAATACTGCAGACGTTTTCTGCATTAGTCTCAAGAAATTTAGTTAAGTGCGCATGCGGAGACCTTGAACTTATTGATACTGTGGATGATGCTAATACTGATGCAGATGCTAATACTGATCCTGATCCTGACCAGTACTACTGGCAATGACACAGATACCGATGCTGACACTGAGACTACCACCACGACTTATACCGATGTCGAAACACTGATACTGTTAAATTGTGATACCGAGCTTGATTGCAGATACGAAAGGTTGCCCGCATGAGGCTATGCAGATGACATTTTCTAATCAGAGTTAAGTTCGAAGACACTCTCTCCAACCTCCTATAGAATGTTCCGAACATAATCGCCAATTGGTGCAGTAACAATGGGCTAAACGTAAACCCCGAGAAGACTAGCATAGTCAATTTTTCCAGAGACAAATTACTAGAATTCTTCCTTCAAGGAGAAAAGATACACTTCTCAAAAGAGGTCAAATTTGTAGGACAAGCTGTGAGGGAATCCGCACCTGGACCTGCCGTAAACAAATGGGGAAGAACTGGGCCATCAGAGCTAAACTGACAAGGTGGATGTATGATGCCCAAACCCACTCTAAATTATGCTGCATCCGTCTGATGGAAGAAGGCAGAAGCGAAGTGTATGCAGGCCAAGCTCTGTAAGCTACAACGACTAGCCTGGGTGGGCAACACTGACGTGGTGAGAACAAAACCAACCAAGGCTCTCGAGGAGCTGCTTTACTTGCTTCCCCTATACAATCTAATGTAGAGAGAGCCTCTACGGTTTACAGCAAGCTTATATCAGGCGAAAGTGTAGAGTACAAGGAGTTTTAAAAGTACAACAGTGTTTAACCTTTCCAACCTCAGGGTTGTAAAAAAA
>NW_023458562.1:18411858-18414582 GCF_013731165.1 Rhagoletis pomonella
TTATTGGTATGGCCAACAGCTATCAAACCTGATATAGTCGCACTAAGGTTTTTTTGTGTTCCACAGTGTTATACAAGGGATACTTTGAGGAATCATATAAGGAATTATACATTACCCAAGTCCACGTATATCCAAGTTCGTATCATACAGCAAGCATTGACTACTTTTTAAAGTTTTATTTATTTGTTTTTGAAATTGACGACATATTTCAGAATTTGTAATTAATACGTTGTGTTCATTTTAGTAAATCCACTTTTTTAATTGTACAAAATTTATTATATACATACAGTATCGGTCATATCAATAGCAACCCCATTTCAAAGTAATATTATTTCCCTCTCATGTTAATTTATTTATTGCTAAGAATTTGCAACAAAAGTAAAGTTGAATTTCTAACAAAACTCATATAAACCGAATTTTAAAACTTCGTAGAAAACTACAAAAAAATACAACAAATTTTCAACCAAAATTCAAACTTTTTTCTCAGAAGTGTTAGAATTTTTTGGAGCACTCAGTTTTATAGCCCCTTCAATTTTAGTCTAATTATATGCAAGTTTGAAGTGGTTAAAAATTACCTTAGTTTTTTTAGAATCGATTAAAAACAAATCGTGTTTAATCGTCTTCTATATAACGAAAACTTCGACCATATATCGATGGCTGAGTAGAAGATCGACCTATCTCGGCAGCCAGGTCGAAAACGCCCGATATCAGAAAGCTTTTCAACGCCCTATTTCAAAATTTGGCTGAAAAACGCCCTATTTTAGAATTTGATTGAAAAATGCCCTATCTCGGAACTCGGTTCAAAAACACCCTATCTCAGCACATTTTCGAAGTATTTTTATTTGAGATAGGACTTTTTTGAACCGACTAATAATAATAATAAAATATGTACTATATACATATCTAGTTTCAATATAAAAAAATTTATGTACACCATTAATTGTGTATACATATCTAAGTCAATATATGTGATATACATGTACATACATCTACATACATATCGTCGTTTAAAGTACAAAACCATGTATTAATAAATTGCAAAACCGCGTATAGAGATAATGCAAACCCACGTATGCAAGGTTGCATAAATTAATTTCTAGAGAGTAAAAACACTCATATTTCAAAATGGTTATCTTTTTGTAAAAAGCAATCGCATTTTTGGCTAGTATATTTCAGGAAGAATGGATAAGGATTGATCCAAAAACGTGTGTGAGCGAATCCAATTTTTAGCAGCAAATGTCAGTTACGCGGTTTTGTACTTTAAACGACGATATGTATGTTAACAGGAACGCAGCAATCTAATACACGGGTGGAGCAGGAACGCAGCACAGCAGAAGCATACAAAAAATCTGCAAATAAATGGGTTTTTAGGTTTTTAACAAACGAGAACCTGGTTTCAACTTACTTCAACGTGTCTAAATCACAACGCACACACTAATGCAAAGGCGCAACAGGAACGCAACACTATAAAATACGGGCGGAGCAATATACAGGCGGAGCAGGAACGCAGCACAGCAAAATCGTCCGAAAAATCTGCGAATAAATGGTTCATTAGGTTTTGAAATAACAAAGAGCTCAAATGGAATGGTTCAGCAATAAAGTCAAAATAATATGTTGTAACTTACGTGTATTAGCTCTTAATCACAATACCAGCACAGGTCGGTCAGCGAAACACTAAGGAAATGACCTAATAAATGCGAAATTATAATTTATTTGTAAAATAATTCGGTTTTATTACAATACTTACCAAATTTCACGCAATTGGAAAACAAATGTCAGCGAATAAGAACAAAACGAACAACGAAAATTGAATCAATGTAGCTTGTTCAGAATTTTTTTCTAATATTTTGGGAAATGTTCAGTGAAAATAGCAAAGAAACAACACTGTTTCTCCTAAGGTAGTTCAAGATGGCGGATTAGAGCGAGAAGTTGCCAACGTATAACACCTTTCATTATTGCATCATGGTACGTATCTATGTGTAAAATAAGTTTTTTTTGCGTAATGAGAACTTTTGAGGTATGTAAATGAAAGTAAATACTTATGCGGATGATTTAGTAATACAATAATAAAATCCGGAATCAGTCAATCCTGTAAGCACAGTTGGTCAAAAAGCGGACAGTAGTATGAGGGAAGTCATATATGGTCCTAAAGCCGTGATCTCCCTTCCCTTACGAGAACGACCTGCAAAATTTCAAACGGAGGCTTATGCCATCAATTTTTGTACAGACGTCAATTTTCGAGAGGGGAACCCAATACATTTAATGCAATTGAAGTCATATAGGGTCACGAGGAAACAGACAAACTGACAAAGGGAGCAGCAGGTACCCGGCTAATAGAACCAGAAGCCGTCCTTGCTATAGGACTACATACCATCTCGTAGAGGGAAGGCTGCTTGAAACAGTCCATTGGGATAAGCCAGCAAAAAACATATATGAAGTTTCGCCTACAAGAGATTTACATGGCACTGTTACTAAGTGTTTGCCAGAAGAGGACCAAAGCTCAGTAGAGACTCGAAACAAGCTTCGTAAATAGTCGACACGAGGGCTGTAGTATCGTAAGAGTTCGCTGACGAATCGTTCATTGTGTCCCTCGCATGTGAAAACTAGGCAAACGATGCCTTCTTTAGAATTTTATATAAGACATTTTGAAATAAAGGGACGCTGAGCGGCGAATCTATCGAACCTCGGCATCAAGCTCTATTTAGTATTGGCAAGTCCGAAAAA
>NW_023458562.1:18414682-18418123 GCF_013731165.1 Rhagoletis pomonella
GAGAAGGCATACAATTTAGTACTTTTTCAACTAAAAGGCTTTTTTTTTATTCCCGTTTATCTTGTACTTCCAAAATACAATATTGACCTAAGGTAGTTCGATTTCGAGCTGTCACAACGTACAACACCTTTCATTATTGCATCATGGATACGTACTTCAAATTAAATTTTACAATTAAAATGAACGAGGCAACACACAAATTCCTTGTAACGAAATATTGCTTTAGCCTTCACTCTTTGTAACACCCCAACCTCAAAATCAATGACATTGCCAATGGCAATTAAATTACAAAATCGCGAAATCGCTCTACATTAAAACGAATTGAAATTAAATGAACTGTAAGCACTTCCATTAGTATTATTCGAAAACTGGAAAGCACACTTTTTAGTTGCAGACCAAAAAGCAGGTGTTTCACCAAATACAAGTGTAATGCGAGAGTGTGCCAAATAGTAGTGCCTGTATTGTATGCCAACAAACGAAAAGGCAAAGTAAAAAAAGGCCGAGTTTGGCGCACACCTTGAAAAGTATGCAAAAAGTGGCCAATTGATAAATGGAATTAAATTTTTTACAAGCAAGAATGACAAACAATGAAAGAGAGAGAGGAGGGAGTGGCGTTAAAATAGTCCTGCAGGTGTTGGCAACTTGGGAGAGAACAATGGCTGCCATTAATGCCATTTAGTTAGGTGTAAAATCACTCGCACTGCCAGCGGATGAAGTGAAAGCGGTGTAGTGAGTGGTTGGTTAAATATTTACAAATGCTTCCACTTACATAGCCAATTTGGTATTTCTGACTCCTTCTATCCCTTTTTCGTTTAGCTGAGCTTCTCAACCGCTTTTGCAATAGTTTTTCGTGTAAATTACTGTTAACCTTTAATACTTTTTCTTTTGGCTTTTGGAATTTTCTGTTGGTTTTCGTCATTAGCTTTTGTGTTGGGAAGTTTTTTTTTTGTGAATAAGTGCGTGTTGGTTTATTTATTATTTTAATGGTGAACTTGCTTTTAGTTTATATCAACAACAATGCATGAAAGTTTTGCTTCTAGCAGATTATTCAGCCAGTGAGTGTTGTTTCAAGGAATATTCCAACAATCGTTAATACATACATATGTAAATATATGTATATATGTGTATGTGCATTAGGGTGCTCCAAAAATAAACAGAACAATCCAATTTTTGGAAGTTTCTTGCTGCCATTCATTCCACAGAATTATAGGAAATCGAGAACATATACTTTATAAGGGGAAAAGCATTTTTCCTAGAATTACAATTAAAGCGTTAAAAATTACTTGCTTTAATCGAATAAAAGTATCACCTTCCAGAAATCTTTCAACAATATAATTATGATGCTTTAACTCTAAAATTTTACTAACCCTTTTTTTACGTACGTGATGTGCTTACGAATACACAAAATAACTAATTTTTGTAAATAAGAGATGACATTATCGGTTATGAAAAAGTAGTTAGTAAAGATTTCTGAAGGGTGATATTATGGTTCGGCCAAAAAATATTTATTTTTAAGAATTTAATAGCCATTCTACAAAAAAATGTTTTTCCCCATATACACATATTGAAATTTTCAAAGCCCCGGCGGTTAAATGTTAACCGATTTCAAAATAAAAAATATGCGTCCACCCTAATGTGCATATAATTAAGAACTCAGATGCTGCCCTATCAATTTCTGCTTCATTTTTGTTATGTGCTGATATTCAAAGTAATTATCGATATGTTTGAAACTTGAAGAGATGAAGGAAATGTTTTTTACGTGTTCGAAAACTTTCGGTAGTGTTTGGTTTCGAAAGTTGTTTTTTCAACCGTAAAACGAGTTTGGTTGTGCAAGTCTTTCTTGCCATGAGCTACATACACGAGTTTGTGTAATAATTACATGTGTGTACATATCAAATGGGAATAAGGCAAAAATTTGTGTGAGCCTCTATGGTTACCAATTAAGGTATACTTGTAGTATATGCTGTTCTAGTTGTTTTAGTACCATAAAAAGTCGTGTGGTTTAATTATACTTTTGCAATGGAAAAATAAGAGAAATATCGGCACTTTTTATACCACAGCAGAATGAAATTACGATGTACAGTTAACGTGTGTTTGTAGGAAATTTAAGTGTCGTCCACTTGGGTTCCTGCAATAGGAATAGAGGCCATTCTTAGGTCGGCAAAGAACGATTTTAGAACAAGATATGGAACTTGATTATGATGAGCTATTGAAGCCAAAGGAATTCACACATACATAAATGAAACTTAAGCGGAGGTAATATGCTTTCAGACATCATAGCCCTTTGTTACCCCAATGTTATCAGGTACACTAAGAAATGTTCTCGCTCTGACCGACTTTATTTCAAATAGGATTTTGGTTACTAATAGGCTCTGCCTATACCTGCGGTCACTAAAGCGTATCTACGGGAAGCTCTGTTTCATCTTCGCAATCAGATTACCGAATAGTTTATTTATTTATTGTTTTTTTTTTTTTGAAGATTTGGCATTCCAGTGTTTGATAATATTGGACACGGAGGCACACATGCACGGTTTTCAGATGTGAATGGATTCCATATCCATCCAGAGCGTCATTCCAAAATCTTTGAAGTCATCACCCTAAACAGTAAAGCTTGTTCCTCCTCACGGCCTTCAGCCAATCACACTTGGATTGAGAGAGGCACTTCACCACAATACTATTCTCCTCCTTTTTCTCCTAGGCTGCAATGTCGGTGGTAATGCCGCCTCGAATCAGCTGTCCCTTTCTTACATTGGGGGAGCGGGGGACCTTTGGTGGCCGCACAAAAAATGAGAACATACTATAAGTAGAGTAGAAATTTTGATGGGATTCCAATGTAGGCGAAGTTTTCATCGGTTAACATGTCTGAATTTGCGAAGACGAGGCAGTTGTACTCTTTGCTTTTAATAAAGACACCGGAAGTATGGCTCCCTTAAGCCGATAATCTAAGTAGGTTAGTACTGTTGAGAATATAGAAATTGCTCAGATTCGCAACCACTACAGGCTGGTTTACCTAGGAGAGGTATCGATCCACGTGGTGTTATATCAAGCATAAATAACAGGTCGGTCTTACCTAATCCAGCCTAAGTAAACAGTGGGTCGAGTGCTTTTATACCAATTAAAGCAAATATTAATCTTCGAAAGAATATAACACAGTAAAATACTTCTATAATGTTGTCAACTTGTTGTTGAAATACGTTGAAACTATGGGTCTGGTACGATACGTCGAAATTTAAATTGTCGAAACAAAAAACACCGAAAAAAAAATGTCAAAAAAAAATTGTTAGAAAATCAAGAATGTCGAGAAAAAAATTGTCGAAAGGAAAAATGTCGAAAACAAAAAATGTCGAAAATAAAAATGTCGAAAAAAAAAATATCGAAATAATGTAATGAATGATGTGTAAAATTCGCGCGAATTTTACACATCATTCATTACATTATTTC
>NW_023458562.1:18418223-18439703 GCF_013731165.1 Rhagoletis pomonella
ATGAACATGAACATGAACATGAACATGAACATGAACATGAACATGAATATGAAGGTGTAGATAAACATAAACATAAACATAAACATTAAAAGCGATAGAGACAAAGATAGAGAGGAAGAAAGTGATAGGGATAAAAAGGAAATACAACTGAAGAATGTGCGATGTTATATTGTGATCTGTTATGCTACATATGTTATGTTATTGAATCTAATGCTATTCTATGTTATGTTATGCTTAGTACTAAGCTAAACTCCCCTCCACTTAACCCATTCCAACAAATTTTATTTCAGCTCAACTCAACTCACATAAACTATCCTTAATTTTAGCGGTTGAATTTCAACCGCTGGGCGAACACTAGTCATAATAAATTTAGCCCCAAAACCCACCCCTTGTGTGCGCTACTTGACAAATTTGATATGTAAAAGTAAACAGACATTGCTTAATTTTGCACACACTAGGAGAGGAAACTGGTTACCTCTCTTTATATGCGTAAATTTAAACGAAAATTTTTTAGAGGAAATTTTAAACATTTTATGTGTAAACTGTGAAAATGTGAACAATAAATGTTTAAAACTCAAAAAACAAATTTGAAATTTGTTCTACGCCACACATATGATAAGTAAAAGTAAGCAAGCCGTGTTTAAATTTGCATTCATTAAGAGAGAAAACTGGTTACCTATCTTAATATGCGCAAATTTAAACAAAAATTTTTTAGAGTGTATATAACTTTCTTTTGAAAATTCCATAAACGTCGATTCGATAAATCGACCAATTTCAGTAAATCAATAATTATCGATAAATCTTTAAGTTGAAAGAACTCGATGCATTTCGGTAAATTCGTTAACTCTATAAATAATGATAATTCAATAAATATCAATAACTTCATAAATTTCTTTAACATAAAATATTTCGATAATCCCATAAATTTTTGTAGCTCGATAACTAAACGTAAATTTCGACAACTAAGTTTCTATGCCTATAAATTTCGACAACTCAACAAATATAGATCAAGTTGAATAATTCGATACATTGCGATACCTTAATAAGCATGGATAATTCGATTAATTTCGATAACTATAAACTTCGATGATTCGGTAAATTTCTGTACCTTTTCGTTTCCTATCGAAAAATGTTATTATTTATTTCTCCACCTTCCTATCCATCCTTATCACAAAGTTTGACGAAGCTCAACCAGCATCACTGTCTTTCTCATTATATGCTTACCCAACCCATTGAATCGAAAGCAATGCTGTTTTCGCACTGATATCTTTGCATAACTCACTTCTTCTTTTCTTCACAGTTGTCTGATAATAAGCAAATTATCAGCTCATTAGCTTTAGCAGCCCAGGCATTATTTTTCACTTACACGAATTCATATCTAAGTATAAGTTAGGTACTCGTATTTATGGCTGCAATTAAAAATTCATCAGACATAATTGCAATAATTAAGACAAAACACTTGAAATGACATCGCATTGAAAAGAACTTCACAGAGATAGAGAGAATGGGAAGAGAGATGCAAAAAGCCGAACATTACTGAAAGCCGAACTTACGGTGTTATGCTCTTTTTTGTATGAACACAATGTGTCATGACAGCCAATGTCAGCAATTAATCAAGTACAAAATACGCGTTTGTAAGCATAAACACAAACATTTCCATGCGCGCAAAAAGGCATGAGTAGACGGGTCTATGCTCTTAGCCTTTCACATTTCTAAAGTTTTTGTAAATAAGTTACCCCAAGCAGAAATTCCGTTTAACCTGCCAGCACCTTGAATATTTTGCCTATTTTGAACTTGAGTTGCTAGTGAAAATATAAATATGTACATAAATTTTTGCTCCATACTTGACTAAGTTAGGAGTATGGTAACGGTAGGGTTGAAGCATATATATACTCAAGCACATACTATGTTTAACAAAACAAAAACCAACCGAAGACAACAATTGAGCATCAAAAGAAGCCCGATTACAACTGAAGTATAGATAGATAAAATATAAAAGTATGTATTTTTTGCCAAAAAATATACAATTCAAAATACACCTGTATGCAAAACTTGTCGATATATGCAATAAACGCGAAAAAGGAACTTTTAAAGTTAACAATTTTGTGTGATCACGGCCCGTACAAGCAAACAAAAAAGAGAAACTTCCAACTTTCGCACCATTTTGAGTTGATATCCTAACGTATATTGTTGCAAAATCATACCAGAAAGGGCGCATAAAAAAACGAAAAAGAATTATGCATTGCAATCCATAGTGTGAGTGAGAGAATTAAAAACAACTGCCAACGGCACGGTAAGCGCACAAAAGTATGCTTCGATTTTCAGTTTTATTTTTGTTGTTTGTTGCATTACCCTGTATCAATTGCGAGATTGGCACGTAGGTGAGCCAAATGCCAGCGTAGCGCCTTGTGTGAGAGTGAGCTTAATGTAAACATTTGTTTGCCAACAACAACCACAACAACGATAGCCGAATACAATTCGCACAACAACTTGGCAAGCAGATTGCATGCATTTACGCGTTTAAATTGGTGAAAAACGTTGTGCTGCATGCAATTCGTTGTGGGTGCACAGGTATGGCGGGTGTTAGTGATACCCGTAAACACAGTAAAAAGACTAAAGGCAGGTGTGCAGCAACATGGGCAATGCTGCAAACAAAAATCGGCATGACGATGACGATGCTGCTATATGCACAACTCCTGTAGTCTTACTCGGAAACTGGTGAAAAATATGTATAAGTATATACATAGTAGTACCGTGAGAAGCTTGACCAAGCGGAAAAGCCCAAAAATCGAGCTGTTCGTTCAAAAGCCAAACAACTGCGCTGTCTCACAATAAAAAGCGCGGAAATTAATTAAACAGCCGCTTTACCCTAGCGACTATTCTGACAACCGAGGCGTGAAAATGTCTCACTTCAGTCCCACATTGGCAGCTTGTTTGTACGAGCGGGTGTGTACGAGTATGCATGTTTGTAGCTGGGGTGTGGGTATATGTGCATAGGTGCCAGCGTCACTATCAATACCTTGCCAATATTTCAATGGCTGCTTACTTACTTATTGCACTGGCTCACCTGTATATGCTTTCATACAATTTTTTATTCTTTTATTGGAGGCTTATTGCATAGCCGCCAGAACTGGCAAATTGATGAGTCTGCATTGCATGGAGAATGTTGATCTGGCAACACGTTGACGCGCGCGCACAAATTCATTTTGATTGCGGATTTTTGGATCTTTAGTTTTTATTTATTTGGGCTTAAAAGGAGGATGGTATTACACTTTAAATAACTGTTTTCAATTTTATTGAAAACCACTAAATAAACCTGTATATGGTGCAAGTCATGGAGGCAGTGATTAATGACTAAAAAAATATGGAGGCTGTGATTGGAATTTTGTATATATTAGTAAGTTTTTTTCAATGTATTTATCACCGATACATTAGTTGACTTTTTTGTTGGTGTTTTTATTGGTGTACTATTTTATCGATAACATTGTTGTTACCAAGCAGTCAACATATTAATTTAAATTTGTATCGCAATGCTAGTCGGACTTGTTATCGATTTATCTATCGATATAAAGATCTCAATATCATTATCAATTTTTTTTTTACCGACAACAATTTTGCTGGAAACAAATTTATATAAATTTTAAACAGAATCGTTATTGATATACCTTTCGCTACTTTGATTGATATCGGAATCATTAGACAACGCCAAAAATGTTACATTAATCGATATAATTCTGATGTCATATCTAACGATCAATATCAATAAAGGAAAATCGATAATTTTATCAGATCATCCAATGGAATAAAATCTTGCGCTAATCACTAAGACTTTTGGTGAAATTTTTGGCCATAACTCCAAAATTTACCCCACATAATTTTATTGCTGTACGAGTATTATAAATACATATTCAAATACAGATACATACGTAAACTCGTTGCGTTTATCCTTTTACTCTATAGTCAACACTCTAAAAAATTTTTGTTTAAATTTGCGCATATTAAGATAGGTAACCAGTTTCCTCTCTTAATGAATGCAAATTTAAACACTGCTTGCTTACTTTTACTTATCATATGTGTGGCGTAGAACAAATTTCAAATTTGTTTTTTGAGTTTTAAACATTTATTGTTCACATTTTCACAGTTTACACATAAAATGTTTAAAATTTCCTCTAAAAAATTTACGTTTAAATTTACGCATATAAAGAGAGGTAACCAGTTTCCTCTCCTAGTGTGTGCAAAATTAAACACTGTCTGTTTACTTTTACATATCAAATTTGTCACGTAGCGCACACAAGGGAGGGGTTTTGGGGGTAAATTTATTAAGATATAAGAAATTTTGATAGAAAAAATTTTCTTTTCCATTTCTTGTGCGTCATTTTGTAAGAATTTTTCTTTTTTCTTGAGAGCTCTTTAAAGTTTAACTGCGAATGAAAGCATTGTCCTAAAAATATGCAATGCATACTCACTTACTGTTGGTTTTTACACTTTACAGGCTAAAAAAGTTTACCACTGAAATGTACTTAATAAGCATTCGAAGATTTAATTTGCTAACTTCGAATTCGTTCCACCAAAATGAGCTACATGATAAAAATACAAGTTCAGTTAAATTTTCGTTATTGGAAGTATTAAATGAATAAAAAAGTGTAAAAATTTAGCGAAGTTATTTAATTTATTTATATTAGAATTCTTTTGTAAAATTTTGTATTACTTTTGAAAGTTGAGTGCATCTTTAACCGTTAATTTTTTCATGATTTAATGATCGGATCTAAACCAAATTACGAGACGACCCTTAAGGTACCATCTTTCCGGTAAAAAAAATAATTATTGGAAGCGGTTCACGCGGTGCAAAGTTATGCGGTGGAATAAATAAAAGAAGTAAAAATACTCCGAAGAATTGATAACCTCCCCTTTTTTGAAACCGGTTTTAAATAGTCTGAGTTCTTTGTAAATTTTATGTAAATAAAATGCAATTGATGATACTTTAAAAAGTTTATTTATTTATTTCATACTGTAAATAAAACTTTCATAAATGTATTTAAAGAGCGAATTTTCAGTATTTGCTGATGATATATATTTAGAAGTATAAACCCTTTACCCCCAAAAATATATTCCTGCGTGCGCCCCTGGCACTTAGTATTTATTGTTTGTAAAAAATATATTTTTACTTTCAAAATGTTTGTAATTTTCAACATTTCATGTGTATATTTTAAACAACTCATGTTCAAAACCAAATCTTGAACATCTTGTGCGTATACTTGAACAGATTCTGGTTGAAAAATAAACACTTTTCAGTAGTAGTTTTACATGCACTTTTTAGAGCGAAGCCTCAAATATAAATATTTTAATTGAAAACCGGACTACTGTAATATCCGAAAAAAGTACCACGAATATGTATCTACGCATGTGAGCAAGTAAGCGGCGCCTGTGACACATCATAACAAGTTTATTTGAGAATGAATAAGTTGCATGCCGGTTCTTGATTGCATAAAAAAAAGGCAGCAAATTGATACGCAAATAAAAAAGTGCATGTGTGCGTATATGTTTTTTTTTTTTAATTTGCAGGTGTTGCGGCAAGTAATGCCACGGAGAGCACAAAATCATTTCGAACGTATGCTTCAACACGCTTCGCACAAAAATCCTTCAACGGAATTGATGTGTTCGATTTGAGTGGCGTACAAACACAAACAATTTGTAGGGAAATCGGCTTACAAGCAAATAGTAAAATTGCTATAAAACTACACACATACATATAAAAGGTGTGCAGTATTTAAATTGTTGATGGATGGCAGTAAGGTTAAGGAGTTTTTTTTTCGTACCTATTGCAGATAAATTGGGAAATAGTTTACTATGTATGCAAGCATCTCTATTGCTGTGATGAATTTCAGCCTCAATTTAAGTATAGAATGTTTAGGTAGTTATGTATCATATATTACTAAAAATGATTCTGGAAATTCGTACTAGTAAACCTAAAGATATCTGTCCATATTCTCAACTATTCACCTGCATTTTCGAATAAAATTTTGATGTGATGTGATGAGTCATGTTAATATGTAAGAGTATGTGAATGGACTTAAATCTTCGACCTTATGATACAAAGTATTCATTGCTATAAGAACCCGGCCGGAAATATATGTCGATTTTAGACAGGCGCTGTTGAGATTTTCTTTCGTCCATCCAGCGCCCGACAACGAAAACTACCGAGCCATTAGACACAAAGGTATCACTCGCTCTAAGCAGCCACTGTCGAGTGATTCTGGACAGGTTTCGTCTAGGTACTGAACTGTTGAATTTCTAATCATAATCCCCAGCCATTCCCTAATATTAAATGTAAATGGGCTTTTTCTATAATTCTAGAGATGATTTAGGTTATCGCAGTCGCTTACCGAAGCTTGTCCTGGTGGTGGCAAGGAAATCATTGTCAGCACCAGGATCAGTTGCCCAAGTCAAGCTGTTGAGTGCTGGAGCTAGTCGGGGAACTAAGGGAGATAACAAGTTTTTTTTTTTAATTTAGTGAAATTAAAAAATATATATTTTTCTTTTTAAAACAAAAAAGTAAAACAAAATTAAGTTAGAAAAAAATAATAATAAAAAAGTTTCTAAAAATAAAATGAAATAAGTAAAATGAAAATAAATGAAAAAATAAATAAATAGTAAAAAAAGTTTCTAAAAATTAAATTAAACTAAAAAATATGTTTCTTTTTAAAAGAATAAAGTCTAAAAATTTAAACAAAATTAAAAAGGAAATTAAAAAAATAACATATTAAAAATTAAAAAAATAAAATACATAAGTTCCCAAAAATTAAATGATAATAAAAAAAGAATATTTTGCTTTTCAAACAATAAAATCTAAAACTTACAAGAAAATTTAATTTACAAAAAAAAAAGCATTCCACTGCCTGAGGACTCGACCTCGGATATTTCGAACGGAACGCCGATGCTTTGCTCACATGGCGATAGCGACCGTTAGCATAACGCGAGCAAAATGAAATACAAGTGATTTCTGTCACAAAAAGTTTTTCACCATGAAAGTTGGCGAGGTACCTTTTTTTGTAAGATATCACTATCTTGCTTTTAATTGCCTCACAGAAGAATCTCAACTATCTTAGCCAGAATTGCTCTGTTAGTGGGATGTGATTTGACTTGATGAAATGTGCTTTTAGGTATGTAACAGTATAAGTAAGTGCATATGACTTGAATTTCTGAACAGTTAAAATCGGATATGACTCAAATATGTGGAGTAGAAAGTGTAAGTAATCAAAGTCATATGACGTGATGCGATGTGATGTAAAAATTTGAAATTCGACGAAGAAAGAATAGAAAATGTACGAGTAAGTGAGATTACAAACGTGCTGAAGTGATGTGAAGCGACGTGAGCTGATCTTATATTATGTGATATGATGTGATTTGCTGTGATCTTGTATTGTAAGTTGATGTCATGTGGTGTGATTTGATGGAAAGAAAAGAAATTATGAATGATATGTGAGGAAGGGATCATGTGACGCGAAGAAGCACGATGAACGGCGATTTGCAATAGGTTGTGATGTGATATGTTTTGCTCTTGATGTGATGTGATTTATGTGATGCTTTATATATTTACATGTGATACTAAATCATTCATCACGCATTCCACATACTTCTTTTCGAAACCGTAATCAGTATAAGGAACGTAGCAATTACAAAATATTCAATTAGCTTATAAACAACAAAAACAACAACGATACAAAATAATTAATATTTTTAATTTACTTTCATTGTGGCTCTTGTGATTATCTTATTCTCTTCCGTTTTGTTATGTCAAGCGCACCACAATTGTCCGCACATTACAAGCAATCATCTAATCTGTGGTATATAATTAAACTGTGAAATTACCAGTAGCACTAATCTTCTTGCCACATCTGAAACGCTAGCAGCAACAACAACCGCAAGTACGAAAACAAAACGCTGTCCAGTCCATTCGCACATCTGTCCGTCCATCATACCACTTACAAAGCTGCCACAACTCGGTCGCCAGTTGCACGCCTCTCTAGCCAAGCACTGTCATCGCTGCACCCCTCACTACGCCAGCCTCCACTGCACTTGCCAACTAAGTATGCCTGTCTATACGTATTGTTTTATTTCACATTTTATTTGCTAGCTGCTTAAATGCCTGTTGGCCGCCTTCTTGCAACATGCCACAGCTCATGTTCGTATGCGCGTGCTTTTTTTGCCTGCCCACAATGCGTGTGTGTGTGTGTGTGTGATACCTCCCCTGGGGTCTTATCGCAGACACTTCATCATCTTACGGAGCTACTAATAGTTTCAGTAGCAGCTATTTCATTGCAATTGTTGTGGCAGTTGTTGTTGTTGTTGTACAATTAGTCTGTCGTGGCAGTCGTGGCTGGTTGGGTGCGAGTTTTTTCTTTTCGATTTCTCCTCACCCTTGGGCTTATCACTGATTTTTCGCCACATTTTTTTTTGCATTTTTCTCGGGAATTGGCAGCAGCAGTAAAAAGAACAAAAAAAAACAATCATATTTTTTCAGCCACTATTATTGCTATTATTGTAGAGAATTTGTAGCACATAATTTTGCTACAAATTGACAACTCGGTAGGCACACTCCTCCTTCGTTTGTTTTTGCGCTTATTTTGTTGTTCGTCGCTCCAACTCTTCACCTAAATTATTACTAGAGATTACGGATATCCATTTTTTTTTGCTTCAAACTGTTGCCATTGTGTGCTTCTGCCTCTGCACAGATCGCTTGCCATTGTTGCTTTTATTGTTTGGCCCTGCAATATTGCCTGTTTACGCTTCATATTGCTTGTTTTATATTTTTAAAGGCTGTTTCGCGTATATTTTTGTCTTCGAATTAACTGCACAATTTGGTTGTTGTTTTTGTAATTTTTGTTGCCCACTGTCATTATTATTAATATTGCTGTTGCTCAGCATGTTGGCTGGTTTAACATTGTTGTCGGCTGATTTTTACGCCCGCAATGCTGCAATTTTCACAATTTTATTGTAGTTGTTGTCACTTGTTATTACACAATCAATACAACGGTGCATAGTGGTTGTTGCATTTGCGCATCCGACAACATCAATGGCATAACAGTAAAATTGATTTTACGGATGAAAAGTCTGGTAGCACGTGTGGCGTCAATGTACATACATATGTATGTGTGTGCGCCAGTCCAGCCACTGCTGGCCACATGCCACTTCCTTTAACGCTTCCGTTTGGTAGTCGCCGCTCTGTGCCTTGGCTGTGACCACCGCTATAACAATGGCTGCCAGTGAAAAACCAAAGCCGCAAAATGGGCAGGCTACCGCGTAGAGGGGCAGGCGACCGCGTAGATGGGTGAGCGAATGGTGAATGCACGCATGCGGCTGGTCAACTATGCGGATGACACGGTGTTGCATGGCACAAAGGCATAGAGAGAGATTTAAATTTTTTTTGTCTCCTGCTTGTTTTCGTTTGCTACTGTTGCCCATTGTCCGAGCGCCAAACGTGCCACCCGCAACAAAATACATTGTGTTGCAACAACAACAATAAATACCACGCTGACAACGCATGGCACTTGGCACACGACTGAGCTGCAACGGTATTGTCGACAATGCAACACAAAAAAATAATTGTACGGACGGAAAATGTTTGCTTTAAAATGGCCACTAGGAAATTCGGCAAGTTTGGATATACATATATAATTTTTGTATACTTTTGAAACTAATTTGCTAAAATTTTGTTGAAATTAACTTTTTCAGTAATAATAGTTTATTTCAAACTGGTGTGTTAAGAGACATTTCGTTAGTTATTCTAAGTCAGTGTAAAGTTAGTTCAATAACATTTTGAAACTAAAACATTTATTTCCGTCTTTAACTCTTTTTCTTTGTCTGTTACCACAGCACACGAATGTTCTATTCACAGCGTTTTAGGTTCCAATAGGCCTCCCATGCAACTTTTGCAGACGTAAATGTTCCTCTGTGGTGTTCACTTGCAAGTGTGTGTGTGTGTTTGTTCCCAGCATATGAGTTGCACTTCCTATGCCGGAGACTGCTGTTTGTTTTGTTGTTGTTGTTTTTGCTAAAATTTTGGCCTACTGCTGCGGCATTTTGCCATTGTATCAGACAATTTTTTCTCCTCTGTTCCGTAGTCGTTGCGTCTTCGCAGCGTTGTCCCTTTTCTGGCATTTGGAGAGCGGGCATCTCTCCTTGTTTTAAACACACTGCTTTCGTAGTTGTTATACTTGTTTTTTTTTTTTTTTGGTGTTTTTGCGCTGCCTTCGTTGTATTCAATTTACAAAGCAGCTCTTCAACGCTCAAAGTGGCACTGTCGCCATTTTATCCGGCACGAGCAACAATAATGCCAAGAGCAATAACAACTTAAGCAGCAAAACTGCGCCAAAGTTATGGCACAAGGAACAAGGACTGTTACAGCAAAACACACAATGGCACTAAAAACGACAGCAACAGCAAATTAGCAACAACAAGCAATGCTGATTGTCGTAAAAGTGTCGGCGACAAAAATGTGAACAAAAATTTCCACTGTTTTCCACAAATTAGTTTGTTCACACATAGCCATATCTAGGAATGTGCAGCACAAATGGCTCAAATATACGATTAGCTTTGTACATAAATATGTACATAAGTGCATACAATCAAGCAGCACGCTTCGAATAAAATTATTACTTCACAAAAGTCTGAGAAAATTGAAAACGTGTGCTTTGGCTGAGCTGTGAAAGAGTTTGTTCTAGTAAATGTTCGGAAAATAATTTTGCAAGAGTAAAGGATGCAGGATAGAAATTTCTCAAAAGTATTAAAGATTTCATGAGCTCGAATAGCAAGAAGCTCAATATATTGGGAAAGGCTTTTAAAATGTGAGATGTATGCTTATTCACTTGCCGCTCGAAAACTTGGGATTCTGGCTAAGGATGGGAATAAGTTAAGTCTTAAAAGTAGTTTATCTAGGGGAGGGAAAAAAATATTAAAATCAAATAAAAACGTAATTGATCTTAATATAAACGTCAACGAAAGTACTGTATATTGGTAAATATTCAATTCAATTACGCGCATATTAAAATGACTGCGTTCGTTCTGAAAAAGCATCCGTGAAGTGAATAATCAGACAAAAACAAAAAAAAAATATTTAACTGCATGTTGCCTGCAGTGCAATTCGAATCCTGACCATCTCTGGATATCAACAAATCTTTACGCACTTAGCTACACCCAGGCATATAAATTTGCTTTCAAATGTTGAATATCCATCAACACAACAGCACGCGATTTGTACGGATAAACATGTACTATGTATGAATGTGTGTGTTGTCACTGCTCTCAAAGCGGCGCTCTGCATGCTTGGGGTGCGTATGTACACTCATATATATACTCAGATGTGAACAGTCAAATACGTGCGTAATAAATTTTGTGTGAAAATGTTATTTTTAAATTCGAACATTTTTAAACGATAATCAAATATAAATTATTCATTTTTACTATGCATTATTTCCCTCAGTGTACCAGCTATGTATGAAGCCTTTGTTCTTGAGAGCATTTCTTAAACACACGTTCACTCCGTAGCAAGCATAATACCAACAATGGTACCGATAACTATTAAGATTATATTCATTGAAAAAAAATTGATAATTATAACAGCATAATGTCGATTGAAAATCGTTAACGATAAAAATAATATAAAACTTAAAACTAAAACAACTAAAATTATCGACAAATTTATCGATAACAAAACCGATAACTATTAATAAGTTACAAAAAAACAACTTCGATAAAAATATAATGAATACATAAATGTCGAATATTGAATCGATAAAATAATCGATGAGTATATCAGAAGAAGAAAACCTTAATATTTAATATACATAGGTACCGATAGTATACTCCATCGAAACCGATAATAATAAAAACGATAATGGTAAAAATGTCAATAACCGAAAAAAGTAGGGAGGGATACCTAAATATATCGAAAATCGTGAGGATAACAGGTATGAAGGGGGCAGCCAGCATATTTCAGGCGGAAGTTTAAGCCATCAAACTGCGTACGGTGATAAACCTGACAAGAAAACATCACAATGAGTTAATCATCATCCTCTTCGTAGCCCAGCAGCACTCGAGGCTTTTTCAACTGTCGAAGTTACATTGTCCTTCGGGTGCATAGGGAAAGTAAACTCCCCTGATAATTGCAATAACGTACAGCTATAATAGGCACCAGGTAGAGGGTAATAAAATAACGAACTAACTTGGAACGCAGGCCGCAACCCTGGACCTAAGCTTTTCCTGGCAAATTGTTCAAATACTGGTGGCGTTAAGCAAGTCTATGCCAGAAAAAGTTCCTTCTTAGGAATAAAGTTTAAACAAAGAGAAACCTTTGCATTTTCTAGTCAAGTGCGTTTAAGGGCCTTAGATTTAACCAAAGTGTTGTGGAAGCTGAAGGTGCAAGAGATTCTTAGGTCGCTATGCAAACTTGCCTTCTGCTTCAAAGAGCTCCTAATTTAATAGAGAACTTTACATACATACATTGAAAAAATAATTAAGTTTAAAATTACCAAAACCTTTACTGCAGTATTTCGGAATAGGTTCGTTATCCACTACTATCCCACACCGTACATATAGATATGTAAATTTCAATTCTACTTGAAGTGCAGCTTACACTTAAGGTTGCGCCAATGCCGCGTACAAATTTCACGAATATTAATTTCAGCAATGACTTGTTTCCTGTCAAGCGATGGCGCCAAGTAAACACATACCTTCATATGCACTAAAATATACATATGTATGTATGTGTGTAAACACCTTAAGTGACGATCATTAAAGTTCAGGATTGCCATTTGCCAAACTACAACACTTTTGCACGCGCCGCTATTCTCACAACGCTGCTTTAGAATTTGCGTTGATTTTCATTTCAATTTGCACCGTTACACTGGAAAAGCACCAAGCCCGCCTCAGCCTACCGCCCAGCATATCGTCACTACCTTGGCGTTGCGCCACATTTTTTCAACATTTTCCATTTAACGAAGCAGAAGATTACATGCTGCATGCCACATGCCATATGCAATGCAATGCAACGAGCGCCAAATAATGCAAAAAAGTGTGAAAATTATTAAGCGTTTTTGTCGCTGTTGCAACAATAATTTTAAGCAGCTACCATTGCTATTAACGGCAACAGTGATTGGTACGCAGGCAACAACAACAAAAAAGGAGAAGCAAAAAAGCATCAGCTGCTCCCTCTTAAGATATGTACAATGTTGTTCCTTTACTTTGTTTCTTTTGGTAGTTGACAAGCTTGCCGCCTGGAATTGTAGGTGTGAAGAAACGCAGATCACAGCACTCGCGGCGTTCGTGTCAGCACGTCGCGTTTCATTACATCGCATGTTGCCACTTTTAGTTGATTTCAGCTTCGTCTATCATCGCTAAGTGTTTCTTATCGGTTATGGTTGGTTTTATTGCTAGGTTTTTTTCCATAAATTTATATATTTCCCTTGATTTGACTGTTTCTCATTACAGATTTGTCGCAGATTTCCTTATTACACGCTCGCGTGCACGCAACCCATTGCAGCGCTCGCTCTCCAATCCGGAGTTGACATGTGCGCACGTAAGCCATTACCAGGCGGCAGCACGGTGTTGCACTTTACGTTTATGTCAAAATAATAAAATTTAAAGTGAAACGTCTTCCAACAACGGCGACGTTTAATTAGTTTCATTGTGAATTTTTGCATTTCTCTTTGCTTCCTTTGTCGCCTCAATTGCTTGCACGCTGCAACTTGTGGCAGCCCATCATATGCACTTCTGGCGTGGTAAATAGCATTTTTATGATCAATGACAACTTAGTGTCCGAAATGACATTTTAATGAAAACAAGTCGTAAATAAATAAATAAAAGAAGTACCTCTACGCTTGGATCTGGTCACCTAGCCAAGAGTACAGTTTGCTTCCTGGGGCGTTTAAAATTTAAAGATATGGCATACCATATCGCAGAAAATAGCTATTACGAAATTTAGAAGAGTTTCGATTTCATTTAAGTGCAACATTTTTCCGCTTTATTAAACTTAATTACTTTTGATATGTAAAGTATATATGCTATATTATATATATATTTATCTCTTTTATTCATCATTAACCCGCTTTATTTGGCTAGCAATTCTGTTATTAAACGCATAAAGTAATTCATGAACATATGTACGCATGCATTTCTCTGCTATTTCTCTGCATTTGCTACACTTCTCCCACAAATTTATTTCCTCTCAATTTTCATCCCACATTTGGTGAGGAGAACCATAAGCACCATTTACTACCCCAACATTTCTAATACCGTCGGTGGTTAGGGTTACAATCCACTGCTATAAAACACCATCCACTTTTATAGCATTGGAACGTAAACTCGAAATCCACATATTAAAAATGGTTGGCAACGCCGATAAACATCCCCTCTGCTACAAAGGGGTGATTTTAATTGTGGAAAGCAATGATGCCGTCAAGCATAAAATTCGTGTATGAAAAGGAGTATGAATGGCTGCCACATACAACGGTTCCCCTTTTCAATTTGTTGCTTCCTCCCCTAAGGAGTAGCGAATTTCTTACTAGGCGAGTGTTATTTATGCCATAAAAATTTGATGGTAGTACAAATGTTGCTTGTTGTAGAAAGTAAAATCCCATGTGGGTTCCAGTAGAATGAAACTCATGTACAGAGATATATGTAGGTTGTACGTATTAATGTTGAATAAGTTTCCTCACTGAAATTTACACTTTCATAGTAATCTGAATAGTAGAGGAATTTTTAAGAAATTGTAAAGATCAATATTTCCATTTCAGGAACCTTTGTTTGCAAAGCTCTGATAGATACAGAAAGATATTCGTAAATAGAATAAGGACTGAGACCAGTAGTTCTATTGTTCCCTAAGCTCATCACACAACTAAAGATAGCCCTGGATAAATTTCAGAATAGATCCCGAGCCCCCTACCCTTGAGCATGTGATCTTCCTTTGGCCATTGTTGTTCCACGCATCTCTCCCTTCTACATGAAATTGCCTCACACTCCAGGAGGAGATGCAATGATGTCGCTTTGACGGAGTCACAAAAGTGACATATGTAGATCGCTTGATCAGAACCCTTAGACACGGTGCACATTAGAGCGATCCAAAATGTTTCAATTTAAATATTAGGTGGCAACGCTACTCATCGAAATTTCTGAAAAAAAAACGTCAGTAAAATGTTTCCCTAATACTGGTCCGACTCAATAATTCGTGCTTTAAACATTCAATTAAGTGAAGATTTGAAATTAGATGGCAGCAGTACCAAAAATATACCCATATTAAAAAATCTCAACCACTCCTGATTTCATGCTAACTCAGGCACATTTTATTTGTTCTAAAAGATTAATTTATTTGTTTTATTTTTGTTAATGTGGCAACCCTATTCAGAAATATGTCATGATTTGAGATTTTTGAAGCAATCTTGGTTTGAAGCCTGCAAATTTGGGAATACAGTTTTTTTTCATTTGCTTGAAGTGTAAATTTTGGAAAGGTGGCAACATCAAGCTAAATTCTTTATTTGTTTGAAATATTTTTGTTTGCCAAGTCTTGTGAGTAACATCATTATTTTTAAATTTCATAGAACTCATTTAACATTTATGTAGATATAAGTGTATGTATGTTATGTTTCAATTAGGTGGCAACACCTTTTTAAAATTTTACAAACAAGAAAACTCCAGTGGTGCGTTCACAGAGCTACGCTTAATCGAACGTCTCAACGTCCCTCGCCCCCCCCCCTAGCGGATTCGTTGTTTATTTTTCTAAGCCGTTGCCATTAAACTCTAAACCAAGCTATGAGGCCTCTAGTACAGGGATGGGCAGATTTTTGGCTCTTAAAGCCGTCAAAGAGCCAGCAAGTGCTACGCTAGAGCTCAATCAGTTCTCAGGGTAAAGGGGTGTACAAAATACATTAAAGGCATCATATACATATATTAGAAATGAGAGTCGGATTACAAGAAATTTGAATACGCTCTTCTTCCCCCTTCATATTGGCTCTTGATCTTACCCCTCATCTACCATCTAAATGTGCCAAGCCGGCTCCTAAGTGCAAAAGGCTTCACTTTGCTCCATCTCTGCACTAGTATATCAGAAACAAAGATCGAATATAAAGTGAAGAAGTCTGTCAAAAAATTTCCAGTAGCGTGCAAAAGAGCTCAAAATGAAAGAGAAAAGATGGTGACCCAGTTCCTGGCACATATTTTTGAAAGCCACCATTTACTTAAAAGCTCTCAAATGGCGCTTCCACTAGCGTACTAATCAAAGAAGTTTTCAAAGGAATTTGCAATTTCCCCACTATAATTTATAGTTTTTGAATTGGCCACCACTTTTTAGCCACATAAAACAAAGTGCTATTAAAATTTATAATCATTTTATTGTTTCCTCTTAATAAGCTGAGGTACGATTTGTCTTCTAAAATTATGATTTTGTTAACTGCAATGTTGCCACCACTTTATGCGATCAAATCTACTACTACTTTCGTAAAACCACATTCCTTAGCCAAAAATTTTATGGTCCCACTGCAGCGTACAAAGCCAAGTACATACATACATACATACATATGTATATACGCACGCGCTTATTACTTGGCAGCTGTCAAATCTAAGCGTGTTGCACATAAAGTTAACCATGCAACACTTCGAAAAATCGTTTAATATCGCCGATAAAGGCATTTTTACAAGCCACATTTGGTCAAATTGCATTAAAATTGGCGAAGCGACGCGTTGCAAGCAACCCAAGGCTAAAACTTGCTGCACACACACACACTTGCAATCAACAATCTAACCAACATAAATCATGCCACATCAACCTGCGGCGACTTCTAATTATTGTTCATATCAATTGGACGTCACTAATCACACATCTAACGGCTGGGCTCTGGCTGCGGCGCCGCAGAAAATATGTCAGTAAAGGCAAAAGCTGCCAACCACATTGTAAATTTGAACAATAAAATAATAAGAAAACCTGAAACAAAACGCTACGTTGCAAGTTGAGCTATTACTCGCAAGGTGCTTGTGGTAATTTTCAATTATAGCTACTAAATAAGTTAGTATGCATGTACGTTTGAGACGGTATGACTGACTGGCTGACTAAATGAGCAAGTGAAGGAACGACTGCATCGCTCTACATACATAAGAAGTTTAGCATTCCTAAGGCTTTTATTAGACTGCTGTTGCAATACACCTATGCTGCATAAAAGCTACTTGTTGGCTTTGTTATGATGCGCAACTATGATAGGCAACTATATGAGACTACTTGAAATAAATAGGGTTTGCTTTTTATTGCCCCACATCCCACTTATGTGGGTGGAGTCAATTAAAGCCAAAGGAATTCCACAAAATTTCCTTCTCCCTATCCCAAAGCAGATGGATTAACAACTATAGTACAGAGCTGCGGCCATTTGCTCAAGACCGCAACGTACAAAAGGGAGCAACTGGTGTCTTCAGAGCTATGTCATACCCTAAGTAAATGAAAATTTTTTAAATTGCTATCGTAAAATTCGCACAACAATTGAGAAGGAGAGATGGTGCAAGAAATTGAAGCCTAGTCGTAGATCAATCACCATTTTCATGGATGGCTCTAAAATGGTAATGGGAGTGGGTCCCGCGAACTGCAGGTCAGACGGGCTATTTAGACGCGACTGCTAACACCGGGCGCCTAAATTCGTGCTATGTACTGCTGCATGTGCAAAAATTCCCTTTATGCAAATTATGAAATTTTTGCACATGCACTTACCAGCTGCCATGTAATTAAACTTTCTTAAGTTTCGATTAAGTTCTCGACATGGCACTTCAAAGTATGCTCGGCCTAGTCTGATGCATCCTCCGGACGCTGCTTCTGGGCCATTTTGCGGACTCTGCATGACTTACAACCATGCAGAGGTGGCAATCGAACTTTGCCATTGGCCACAGTGCCTACCCACCATTTTTGCACAAGTACAACGCCCTGTCTGAGCAAATGGTTCAAGAACATCCAATCTCAATGTAAATTCAAAATATCGGAGGCTGAGATAGAGCGTTCTTCAACCAAATGCTGAAGTAGAACATTCTGGAGCAAATTTTCTGACATAAAGCTTTTTCGAACCGGCTGCTGGGATAAGTCGAACTGGCCGCAATCTATAGAGTGCCGGCCAAAAAGGAATAGAGGGTAATGAAATGGCTACCAGTTAACCGCTCGAATAGACAAACTATAGACCCTTTCAACACTTGTATAACGAAATATATGTCAGTATGACTATGCAGTTCACGGCTAGATGGGATGAGTTAACCATCTAAAAAACTTTAAAAATTATGTGCAAAAACAGCGAAACAAAATACTACCATCTTACTACAGCTATCAAGGAAAGATTTCAGAGTTGTTCATGCGCAAAGAATGGGTATCACTAACGTGTCCAGGTGAAAGACGTATTGCGCGGTAGACCAGGAAAACCTTTGAGAATCTTCTATGCCTAGGTCCTACACTTTCCAAACACTACTAACATGCTTATGAGCTTATCAATTCGGGAAGTTGAAAGACATCTAGAAAGTAGACTTAAAATTACTACTACAAGAATCTATCGGTCTATGTGTGGCTCAACGCCGGTCAGATTAATCTAACCTAACCTAACTGACAAATACATACAGCTTATAGACGATTGAAAACCAAAAAACAATTAAAAAGCACTACCCGCTCAAGCATCTGATATGACATACTTTAAGGAACATTATTAGCTAATTTCGCCAGTTAACGAATGCAAAAACCGAAACGAAAAAAGTACTTTAACTTTCCTCACAGTGATTTGAAGAGCTGAACTCGCTGCATGTGGCTAACGACTTAGTCAATTCATCATCGTCAGCATATTGCAGTGCGAAAGCCTTTGCCATTTACTTTTCATACAAATCCATCTTAATGAAATTCAGTGTTATTTTTATTAGTAAAGCGTCTTCTATCTCCCTGTGTATTTACTTAGTCGCTCATTATACATAAATATTTATCATTTAGTCATCTCATTGCCATCTTCCGCCATCAGCGTCACTTTGAAGCATTTAACTCATTCCATCTCCTTGCTACTCTTCCATAGCAAAGTTTGCCGCCAGCGCTGCTCATGAATAATTCAAATTGTGCCCTAGGAATTTATGCGCATTTTATTTGCTAATAATAATCAAAGTTATTACCGGGTAATGCATACTGTAATCACATCATTTCACAAACTCACCGCTTCTTATATACAATTTTTGCCAGCTTCGTACGGTGTTTCACGTTATCCTTTGATGTTTATGTGCTCCGTATTTGTAGTTGTTCTAGAGAATTACATTTGTGTGTGAATACAAATACAAAAACGACAATCGGCTTGCAGCACACATGCACTCGCACGAGGAAAAGGACACTGACGTTAGCAAATCTCGCAAAAAAAATATTACAGTGAACAGAGAGCATAAATGTATGTATTAAAAATTTTACTTTACATCCTGTCCGGCTTAAGCTTAATACTATATAAGTGCATACAAATACGGGAAACAACTACAATAAACAACGGCTTAAGCGCTTAGTAGCAAAAATGTGTCATTCAGAATCAGTCTTCCTTAAAGAGCCAAATTAAGTTTTTATTTTATGCTTTTGCATAAGGCGCAAACTAAGCGAGGACCAAGAGGCTGTTGAATATAAAACGGTATTTGTTGGATTGTGTCTGATGGATAATTGACGTTGATACGATCATTCGCAATTCAAACGCTTCAATCGCAGTATAAGTCAAACTAGTTACTCTGTTGAAATCGAAACGAATTTTAATCAAATTGATTTCAAATTTTTTCCTTCGAGGTATTTACGTCAAAAATTTTACAATTTTAAACATTAGAAAAAAACTACTTAATCAATTTATTAAGTTATCTTCCCACTTTTTGTAGCATTTTATTCCACTCCGATGGAGATATTCCAAGTTCCTGACACCCACTAAAAGCATACACGCACAATGGACAATTCTATCTTCGAGTGAAAGTATGGATTATTCCACACACGCCCTCCTAACCTAACCTAACCCACTTCCAAATTATAAGAGTTACCAGTATGGAATTGGTACGGCTTTTGAGGCAAAGAAAGCTTTTTTGAAAAATGTTTGAGGGGTGCGACAAGTTCGTTGGGGATCAATAGCAGTGTCAGCAGCTTTACTTTAATAGGGTTCTTAATGAGATATTTGAGAAGTGCACATAATTTCTTATGTACAGCTTTTTTGGACACGTGTGCGTGTACATATTGGTGCTGTAGGAGCTTATCGCTCGAGCGTAGTATACTTTTAGGTACTGGCTGCTAGAAGCTGCCTAAAAAGACGTCCAAAAATTATGGCTTTTTTTTTTGCTTTGATTTTGACACTAAAAAACTCATTGCATGGTAAAACAGGCAAGCCCGAGTTAGGGCGACATAACCACTATTTCTAAAAAATAATTTTTCCAGGTCATAATTGAAAGAAAAAATTTTGTAAAATACTTCATGGACGCCCTGCTTCCGACTGGTCCGACTCTGCACTACCATGCGCACTACCACCGATTAATAGAGTAGCTACTTGCCCAGGAGTCGGTGCTGTAGCGGTTCAAAAGTAGCGATTTAGCGATTGACTCCAGCAGTACTGGAGGGAAAGCTTATGTAGCTTTCGGTACACTGTACCAGTCAAAGGCATACATTTCCATCAGCTATCAATATTCACTATATGTTAAAGTGAGATTTTTACACGTTTTCAATGGACAACTGAAGTTCCTCCTTGACCAAAACGCTATGTTATTAAACAAAAAGTGCTGTTATAGTGAACCCTATTACCGAACCTAAGTTCCTACTGGGATGCTCGTACTCATCCATGCCTCACTAAATATACATATAATTTTCATTTATTTAGTTTCGACATAAAGATGTTTCATCTAAAAATTAATTTATTTTAAATATGGTCGCTTGCATTTTCATATGTAGATAATCACATGCTGCCTGATGCATTCAGCTTTGTTCAACGTGTGGTTGATATCAAAATTTAAACTCGGTAAACGAGAATCTTTCGCTTTGTATGCCGCTATTAGTTGTATGATGAGGCGTGAGGCTTAAAAAGATGCAAATTAATGTGGCAACTGTGTGTGTGTGTATGCTGTTTTTCATACACACGTTCGTCCTTTTTATTTTGCGTGCGTGTATGTGTGCCCACATAATATTTCTTATTTCCCACTGCTACAGCGATGGTAATTAACTGGCGCGTCTGGTGAATTCTGAAAATTTTGTTGGTTTGGTTGGGATATGAAAATGGAATTTTTTTTTTTGAATTTAATAAGGTTCTACTACGTACATACATAAATGAGTATGTACTTGGTTTGCCATATGTTGCACGGCTTTCATTATTTTGGACTCGCAGAATTATTATATATATTTTTTTTTATTTCTTTACTTAATTAAGTCAGTATCTCGTAAACGATTATATTTTTTTGTAATCGTGTATGTATGATGTATTTTTAAACGAATCTTCG
>NW_023458562.1:18439803-18449692 GCF_013731165.1 Rhagoletis pomonella
TTATTTTTTTGCAGATTTTTTTTTTCCCTAAGCTCTGTTGTATTACACAAAAAATAAGCTATCATCGAAGAAAATCGATGCAAAACTACGTAAGTTATAAGCGATCAAATAAAAATACCCAGGTTGCGCAATTTCAACGTATACCTCAAAACGTATGTATGGTATAAAGAAGAGTGAAATATCTAGCTATTCTCTGTTTCTATTGAGTTAAAAGTTCAATTTATGAATGAAATTACCCATATTTTTAACTTTTTTTTTTAATTTATTTATGTTTATACTATATTCTAACAATCTTTATCTTAATTTGATTGGTAATGTCACTGTAGGTACGCTAGCATAGGTTACTCCTCTTGATCTTCCAACGCCAAGTACTTTTGTTTGACAAATATAACACTCTATTGAATGGCAAGTAGGTTCTCTCCATATCATTGGTGTATCAAATTTTGTTTGTTGTCCTGATTCCCACTGAATCAATTCTACTCGACACGATGTACACAAAGTGTTCGGTGTCCATGGTTTTTCAGCATTTTTAGGCTCAATTCCAAAATACTTGGAGTATAAAGTTTTGATATGATCTGAGAACACTCGTCGTCGCCTTATGATAGTATATTGGCCACACATGAAACAGAACATATCTGGATCCTTATTACACTCAAATTCTCGCTTCCTTTTACTCATTTTATTTTTTTTAATAAATCACGGTTTTGAAATTAGACTTATGAACTGAACTATCTCCGGCGAGCCTTGAAGATGTTATGAAGTTTCAAAGCGCATTAACTCATATTTATACTCGGAACAAGAATAAAATTGAAAAAATCAAATCTTACCTAGACAGAAAGGTTCCTTTTTATAACAAGCCGGGAAAAGAAAATACTACCTGTTTTAGATGTAGGCTTTAGAAATTTTCTGTGTCTTATAATTTTGAAAATCTACCTGCATACTTACCCATAACTGACGGAAATACATGTTTATAACTACATGCCTACAGCAGGTTTCGAACCCAACCACTCTTCCTTTCGATGCAACCACTCTACCTACTATAATACAATTCGAGTATTAAAAGTACTATTTGATTTATTTAAAGAAAAAGTGTTATCATTGTTATGGTGTTATTCGTTTATCCGGATAATATCTCACTTGCACTTTATACCTTTAATATATGTATGTATGTATAGGTACATACATTGAAGTTGCGCAACCTGGGTATTTTTATTTGATCGCTTATAACTTACGTAGTTTTGCATCGATTTTCTTCGATGATAGCTTATTTTTTTTGTAATACAACAGAGCTTAGGGAGAAAAAAAAAATCTGCAAAAAAATAAAAGGTTTTCGAGATCCTTCACCGCAAAGTAAAATTTTTTTTATATTTTTACAAAAAAAATTGAAAAAATCGGTAATGATTGTTCGTTATCTTTGAATCTACAGGGCCTAGCAAAAAGTGTTGTATGCACAGTTTATAGAAAATTTTATTACCTTTTAAAAGCTTCAAACCGTTTTGGAATTGCTTAATTCGTTCTTGAGATATATATGATAAAGTGGACCCAATTTTTTTTTTTTTGCAAAAACGGTAAATTGCAAATATCTCAAAAACGGTACCATAGAATTAAAAATAACCTTGATTTTCGGAATCAGGGGGTGGTTTTACATAAGAATTTCATAACGGCGTTTCTGGTAAAGAGAAAAAGTTGAAATTTGTGGTCCAGTGATATCGGAGGCTGAGATAGAGCGTTATTCAACCAAATGCTGAAGTAGAACATTCTGGAGCAAATTTTCTGACATAAAGCGTTTTCGAACCGGCTGCTGAGATAAGTCGAACTCCGATATAGTATTGCATCTTAAAACGTCTTTCGCAGCCGGGAAGCCGTTGACAGGCTGGCCGCATTCTATAGAGTGACGGCCAAAAAGGAAGAGAGGGTAATGAAATGGCTACCAGTTGACCGCTCGAACAGACAAACTATAGACCCTTTCAACACTTGTATAACGAAATATATGTCAGTATGACTAGGCAGTTCACGGCTAGATGGGATGAGTTAACCATCTAAAAAACTTAAAAAATTATGTGCAAAAACAGCGAAACAAAATACTACCATCTTACTACAGCTATCAAGGAAAGATTTCAGAGTTATTAATGCACAAAGAATGGGTATCACACTTTCAAAACATGACTAAACTGCTTATGAGCTTATCAATTCGGGAAGTTAAAAGACATCTAGAAAGTAGACTTGAAATTACTACTACAAGAATCTATCGGTCTATGTGTGGCTCAACGTCGGTCAGATTAATCTAGCTTAACCTAACTGACAAATACATATAGCTTATAGACGATTGAAAACCAAAAAACAATTAAAAAGCACTACCCGCTTAAGCATCTGATATGACATACTTTAAGGAACATTATTAGCTAATTTCGCCAGTTAACGAATGCAAAAACCGAAACGAAAAAAGTACTTTAATATTCTTCACCGTGATATGAAGAGCTGAACTCGCTGCATGTGGCTAACGACTTAGTCAATTCATCATCGTCAGCATATTGCAGTGCGAAAGCCTTTGCCATTTACTTTTCATACAAATCCATCTTAATGAAATTCAGTGTTATTTTTATTAGTAAAGCGTCTTCTATCTCCCTGTGTATTTACTTAGTCGCTCATTATACATAAATATTTATCATTTAGTCATCTCATTGCCATCTTCCGCCATCAGCGTCACTTTGAAACATTTAACTCATTCCATCTCCTTGCTACTCTTCCATAGCAAAGTTTGCCGCCAGCGCTGCTCATGAATAATTCAAATTGTGCCCCAGGAATTTATGCGCTTTTTATTTGCTAATAATAATCAAAGTTATTACCGGGTAATGCCTACTGTAATCACATCATTTCACAAACTCACCGCTTCTTATATAAAATTTTTGTCAGCTTCGTACGGTGTTTCACATTATCCTTGAATGTTTATGTGCTCCGTATTTGTAGTTGTTCTAGAGGATTACAATCGGCTTGCAGCACACATGCACACGCACGAAGAGACGTTAGAAAATCTCGCAAAAAAAGGATTACAGTGAACAGCAAGCATAATTCTATGTATTAAAAATTTAACTTTACATCCTGTCCGGCTTAAGTTTAATACTATGTGAGTGCATACAAATACGGGAAACAACTACAATAAACAACGGCTTAAGCACTGAAATTGTGTCATTCAGAATCAGTCTTCCTTAAAGAGCCCAATTAAGTTTTAATTTTATGCTTTTGCAAAAGGAGGCTGTTGAATAAATAACGGTACTTGGTAGATTGTATCTGATGGATAATTGACATTGATACGCTCATTCGCAATTCAAACGCTTCAATCCCAGTATGAGTCGAACTAGTTACTCTGTTGAAATCGAAACGAATATTAATAAAATTGCTTTCAAGTATTTTCTTTCGAGGTATTAACGTCAAAAAATTTACAATTTTAAACGTTAGAAAAAACTACTTAAACAATTTATGAAGTTATCTTCCCACTTGTTGTAGAGATATTTACTTACTTCCAAGTTCCTGACACCCACTAAAAGTGGGCACTCACAATGGACAATTCTTTCTCCGAGTGAAAGTATGGATTATTCCACACACGCCCTCCTAACCTAACCTTACCTAATCTACTTCCAAAGTATCAGAGGCGGGACCGGTATGGAATGTGTAACAAAAAAATATACCCGTACGGCTTTTGAGGCAGAAAAAACTTTGGAAAAAAATTTGGAGGATGCGACAAGTTCGCTGAGGATCAGTGGCAGTGTCAGCAGCTTATTACTTTAATAAGGTTCTTAATGAGATATTTGAGAAGTGCAAACAAATTTTTATGTGCAGCTTTTTTGCAAACGTCTGCTTATACATATTGGTGCTGTACCGTTCTTAGGAGCTTATCGCGAGAGCGTAGTGTACTTTTAGGCACTGGCTGTAAGAAGCTGGTCGTTACCAAAAATGATGGCGTTTTTTTGCTTTGATTTTGAAACTAAAAAATCAATGAAATGTAAAACAGGCAACTCAGAGTTAGGGCGACACAACCACTATTTCTAAAAAATAATTTTTTCAGGTCATATTTGAAATGAAAATTTTGGTAAAATAATTTATGGACGCCCTCTTTCGTAGTTTTTCGCTACGGCTGGTCCGACTCTGCACTACCATGCGCACTACCACGGATTAATAGAGTAGCTACTTGCCTAGGAGTCGGTAAAGTAGCGGTTCAAAAGTAGCGGTCGACTCCAGCAGTACTGGAGGGAAAGCTTATGTAGCTTTCGGTACACTGTACCAGTCAAAGGCATACATTTCCATCAGCTATCATTATTCACTATATGTTAAAGTGAGATTTTTACACGTTTTCAATGGACAACTGAAGTTCCTCCTTGACCAAAACGCTATCTTATTAAACAAAAAGTGCTGTTATAGTGAACCCTATTACCGAACCTAAGTTCCTACTGGGATGCTCGTACTCATCCATGCCTCACTAAATATACATATATTTTCATTCATTTAGTTTCGACATAAAGATGTTTCATCTAAAAATTAATTTATTTTAAATATGGTCGCTTGCATTTTCATATGTAGATAATCACATGCTGCCTGATGCATTCAGCTTTGTTCAACGTGTGGTTGATATCAAAATTTAAACTCGTTAAACGAGAATCTTTCGCTTTGTATGCCGCTATTAGTTGTATGATGAGGCGTGAGGCTTAAAAAGATGCAAATTAATGTGGCAACTGTGTGTGTATGCTGTTTTTCATATAGACGTTCGTCCTTATAATTTTGCGTGCGTGTATGTGTGCCCACATAATATTTCTTATTTCCCACAACTAGAGCGATGGTAATTAACTGGCGCGTCTGGTGAATTCTAAAAATTTTGTTGGTTTGGTTGGGGTATGAAAATTGATTTTTTTTTTTAAATTTAATAAGGTTCTACTACATAAATGAGTATGTACTTGGTTTGCCATATGTTGCACAGCTTTCATTATTTTGGACTCTCAGAATTATTATATAAATTTTTTTTATTTCGTTACTTAATTAAGTCAGTATCTCGTAAACGATTATATTTTTTTGTAATCGTGTATGTATGATGTATTTTTAAACGAATCTTCGTCATGCCAGCTATGGGATGATTTAAATTAGTATTAGTCAGCAATCGGTCGTTAATTTCTCCAACAACTTACGTCTTCAACTAAACACTTCATATGGCGATTAAGGAAATTTCTTCAGCCATCTTATGTTGCATTAGGTTACGGTGGTTACCACTCAACACAGTCCCACAGGGAGGCACAATTAGGCCATTTAGGCCCATTGTAATCCTTTCTCATTGATACTTCGCCAGATATGCTTAGTCACGGAACAGGTTGGCTCCTTCGCCCATCGTTCGTTGCCCAACTCAATGAAAACGGATTTCAGCCGATGTTTACACGAAGACACGGGGAGGTTTGTATAATAATAATATAATATAATGCACTGAGCGCCATTTTCCTCCTTTGAAGCTCGTCTGCCGCGCAGTTTCAAGGTATTTCACTACGCGCGGGTACCCACACCACGTTAATGGTCACTTTATCGTCGATCCTTGACCCATACGTAAATATGGTAGTTGACCCTAGAACTAAGCCCGAGCGGCTTACCCAGTCGCTTCTGTCTGGAATTCTGTAATCTAGCTTACGTAGGGTTGCTAGAATTCCAGAAATATTGAGTGGCCGAATCTGGGTTCTCTCTCCATGCATGAACGGCATTCAATCTGGTTGAGTTGCAAACTCTTGTTGTCTAAAGCTCACTCAATGACCAATGTACCTCATATTGTGATTACCATGAATATATTTCCCCAGGCCTATTTATCTCCAATTGTCCTTAAAACTCCATGAAACTAAGATAAATTACACAGTCTCTCTGAAAATAGTATTCCTGAAGCGCACTCTTCGTATAGCGGGGAATTCCCACAGAAAGTGCCTAATGGGTGTCCCCCTCATCTGGACAGACTCTACATAAATTGATAGATGGGCCTACAAGTCTGGCGGCCGTTTGTTCAATAGGCCAACTCAATAATGGCCTCTGGGAAAGGGCTGCCGATCCTATTCCGATGTCTATTTTGGAGATGATAATGATGATGATTTCGATGCAGGTTACGGTCAACGTTTCGATGTCCACCTCAGCTTATTATGTTACACACCCTTAGGACTACGAAATTAATCAAAAATTTTAGATATTTATCCCTTTCCTTAATTTTTGGTTTTAATGTTCGATTTCGATGTTGAGCAAAAGCTTCGCCCAGCATAAATAGAAGTCAATTTCCCCAAATTGCAATCTATTCAGTGCTCCGTCTATAGATTTTTATATCCATAGCTACTACACATCTGCAGACAAAGCCGCATGCAATACGCCACTCACGCCCTGCATTCATTTATTCATCCGGAGTGTCATAAAACTCGGTGCTTAACACTTAATTCCCTAATGCCACAGCACTCAGCTTTGAAAACCTCTGATAAAGACATCACTTCAAGCGCAAAGCAGCCGTTGGCAGCGCAATGCTGCAACAACGGTCGAATATGCGGAAGCACACACTTTAGTGAGTTGGAAAAAACCACTCGCAGAATAAAACACTCGACCGGATTTACAATAGCAAGAGCACCAGAATGAAGTGTTGCATGTTGCCGCTACATTTTGATGCATTGACAACATTGTCACTTTATCAGCGGCTAGGATATACACAATGCATTGAATCTGGCACGTCTCGACGAAAAATGTAAAAATGTAGGAATAAGCGCTGAAAAAAACGCAACAAATGGCAGGCAAATGTAGCCCTATATTAGCAGTGCGATTGTTGTTGCTGATGAGGTTGGTATAGATGTGGGTGAGCATTGCATTGATGATAGGAAGAGAAAAAGCAACGGCAGTGTCGCCAGTTGCCTTGCATATTGTGGCGACTACTTAGTGCACTTACTGCAGCAATATAATGAAAATAATATGCCCCAAAGGACCCAGCAAAGTAGGCAACTCTAGCAGCAACAGGCACATCAGGTTGAGGTGCAACAGTTTAGAGCTTACATACGTAGTTGCCATACCTACCTTTTGCCACTTAACACTTAGTACATTCAAAACGATGCGACGCAAGCTGATGTGACTAGGAGGCGGTGCAATGCGCACGTGACCCTAATTTGTCATTTCTTTTTCAAGTTCTGAATTTTTGCTGCCAACTGTTTTCGTTCCTAGTTTTAGTACTTCTTTTCACAATCCTCTTTGTAGCTTCCATGATCTATTAAATACGATTAGTGAGAAGTTTTAAGCTACACCGTAGGTTTAGTACTTTTTTATGATCCTACTATATTTGTGTGCTTGTTGGCTGCTAGTTTTTGTCCGTTTTGTTACATTTTAATTGCTGCTCCTCTTTCTAGTTGCAGCAGTTGCATGGACTCTTTTATCTTTTTTAGAGTTTTACTTAACGTTTTAAATGCTTACCGTCCATGCCACATCTAAAAGGAGAATAAAAATTAGTACCGTTCGCGGAGTTGAAGAGTAAGGTAGAAATTAAGTAGGTGAATAATGCATTAAATGCATTGCAAATCCGATTAAAATTGTTTAAGCCATTCAAAAACATGTTACCAAGCTTGCTTTTGCACAGTAGACAAATAAATTTTCCTCTAAGTTTACATCCCAAATGGTATAACCAACTATTACATTTATAATTACACTCCTTCACTAAGAGCAAAATAATTCTCAGACGGTTTATAAAATATAATGTCAATATAGCACCGACGGACATTTTTTCTTCTGCAGCTGGGTTTTTATAATGGAAACGCCTCTCCATATAAGATAACACAATATTATACTACAAAAGCAGTTCCTGGTCGACTTCTACAGACATGTTCATCCGAACAAAGACTTGTTAGGCATTCCGGAGGCATGTCTATAAACTCGCGGATAAAATCCAGGACTAGGTAAAAAAAAAACACTGCATCCGATGCTGTGCGGACAGGCAACAACCGGCATTCACCAAGAGACTATTATCTCCTTCACAAACTCTAGCCTCTTCCTTCTGGCAGACACCTTGTTTCGAGGTTAGAGAACCTACAACAACAACAAAAATTAGTAGTCCTACCCGCAACACGCAAACTCATTCAAACTTCTTATATCGCCCTTAGCTTAGGCAGGTCAATCTAAAAAAAATTTCACTCAGAGGCCACAAAGGCTTTCTCTCCATGGCTTTGAACCATTTTTATCCTCTAACGAATCCTGGCAGTACTTCCAGTGGAGCTTTCCCTAAGATATCTAGGCTCTCGAAGCAGTGGCCGCCGCTGGGCACTCCCGGAGGAAGTGCTACATACCTATTGTTGGTTGCTGCCCTGGTCACTTTCTCAACTTGCGCAGACAGAGATCGCAGGGTAGGTTTTACGATCTGGGTCACTTCCCCAAGTCCAATCTCAGTTCCCTTTCTAGCAAATTCATCGGCTCCCTCAGTTCCCGGGACGCCACTATGTCCCGGGACCCAGTCAAGATTGATTATGCGTTGCTTTAGAGCTTGTAGGAATCTTCGGAATTTCTTGACGCATATCGAGTTAGTAGTTGTCGAATCTATGGCTTTGGTGGCAGCCTGGCTGTCAACAATGAAGGTAAGTCCATGTCGATTGCATATATCTTAGCCTGTAAAATACTGTAGAACTCTCCCAGAAATAACTGCTGAGAGAAAACGCCAAATTTTGTTCCGATGTTCATTTTGGAACCGTCCGAAGAAATGGGTATTTCGTCATCGAAATTTCAATCAAAGTCCAGTTTCCGTGACCTGATAATCACAGCTACTGTGCTACACCTGACGAGGATGGTGTTATGACCCTTGCAAGTTGTTCACAGCCTGTTAGAAGCCCTGAGTCGTAGAGCGCTTGTAGCTGCGGCACTTTTAATGTATAGGTCTATGGGTGGAATGTCCAGGAGTATCAACAACTATATCTTTTTTGGTATGAAAATCACATTATCACAGCTGTCTGAATTTTAAGTGTCATCATTTAAGTTTTGCTCATTAAGCTTTCGACAATGAAATGTCAACGCTGATGTAAATGCTATGAGCGCAAACCAAATACCAATCGTAATCCACATTTCTCCACCTCACACACTATTGCAGCACGCTTGGCCGTATGCCAATTTAAATTGAAAGCCTCTTAATTGACCAACGGCACACACCTAATCGTTTTAACCACTCTCCTTTTGCAATTTTTGTTGGCGACAACACGCACGTCTAGCACTGTGACACCATCGAGCAATCGAAACAAATGACAAAGCATTTCTAAATCAAAAGCAACAAGCAGCACACAGTTAAAGAGTAGTCAAAATCTTATCACTTGATCTGGCATTCGAGCAGCTTTCGAATGAATGACGTTGCGTACGCAATCGAATAAATACTCGAGAAGATTGGCATGAAATGGTCATTGAAATATGTGTGCATATATACCTATGGGCTTGTAGACATATAGCTGTAAGTTTTCGAGTGTGTTTGCTTTTAAGTTTGCCTCTCCTATGGCAACTTTCATGCATTCGGTTACCTTGCGAGATTGTCTCTTGCAATTCCTTTTTTTTTCTTTTTTTTTCTTTCATTTCATTTTTGAATGTTGTTGTCAATGCTTACTTATCTTGTCCATCAGCGTTAACATGGAGTGAACATTCATTTGCTTGTCCAAACTAACACCTTCTTACCACTTAGCTGCTCGTTTTCATATCTTGTTTTATCTTTCAATTGTCACCTGCTCGTCGCAATTGCTTTCTCGTTGTGTCGTCGCTACTTTTGCACTGGTTTGTAACACTTGCATATAAACGTGCGGTTGTTTACGGAATTTACTCTTTTTTTCCTTTTTGCAATAAATTTTATCAGAGCATGCCCTCATCTGCAACAGATCATTTAGTACAA
>NW_023458562.1:18449702-18459272 GCF_013731165.1 Rhagoletis pomonella
CTCTCCAGCCGGCATAGCCAAAAATTTAGAATTCTATAAGTAGGTGCTCAAAATACAGTTGCCGCCCTATGAAGAATAGTTTTGTGAAAAAAAAGCAAAAACAATGTCTATATTTCTCCGCAACACAACGCCAATGAAGTTTATCACCGCCAAACATACGACCGTGTTTGCTAAAGCCCTGTCCGTCCCATTAAGCGCCGTACAACGGTTAAGTATCTCTTTGGGCACAGCAGCACTCACGTGGTAGCCGCTCAGTTTGCCTTGATTCGACCTGCCAAGAGCCTCAATTTCCCGCGCACGCAATGAAGATTTATGCAACGCAGTGCGGGATTAGGGCGAAAATTTATGGGACGCCTTGTGCGATTTAGCAACAAATGTGGCACTGTGTATGGCAAGTCACCTACCTATACCTTTTCGCAGCCAAGAAAGTAAGCTCTTATCCTTGTATACTATTTATGTTGTGTTAGGTACTTGTAGCGGCAATCAACAAACTAGGAAGCGCATATTCACTATCACCAGCTTGCGGGCTCTGTTCACCATCAACGTACCCGTATGTATGCACATCTGTCTGTTTGTCTTTCTGTCTGGCAAGCGCCGATGATCCCTATTTAGCTGACTTCATTATGTCACTCTTTAGTGAAATGGCGCATTGTCCGCATTTTGCATCCATTGTTCTTACTGTCATTATTATTATTGTTATTGTCGGCGTGCCTGTCGTTGCCGGAGGTGTCCATTTTTGGTTAAGTTGTCTTGTTTGTTGTAAATATTTTAACCATCTGTTTTTGTTATTTTATCGCATTTGTCCGCCTACAAAATTTATATCATTGGTCTTTAGTATTCGGTGTACTTCAAGATGAAGGAAATCTATGTTTATGATCCCTTTACTTCACGTGTGCCATTAGCGTTTGTTTTAACTAGCAATGACTTAGGATGTTTCCTCTACAGCTAGTTCGTCTATGCATGGAAACTATTACTCCTTTTAGAAGGAAATGTCATCTATGCTATTGTAGATAATTATGGCATTTCTTTTAACTTCTTTCTGACATGCTTACTTGTAATTCTCAAACAATTTATGAATGCTAGCTCTCCATATGGGCGCCGTGGAATATAGCGTGGCAATAATTTTAGGCATCAAGACAAATGCGCTGTGTCACGATATTTTGTCCATGCAAATACTATACTTTGTTGCGGGTTACAGCAGCCTAACCAAGTGTGAACAAGATATGACTCATCCAGATCTTCCGCTTCGTCCTATGTTGAGACTGGTCTACTTAAATTATTTAACTACGTCAGTTTTCGAAATTCATCAATCAGTAGTCAGAAGCTCTGTACCTCACGTCTCTGCACTTTTTCCCCGCTTCACATCCCCCTAAAAAACAAACCACAAAATCCGCTTCTTTTGTGGCGACACATAATGAGTGTGGCACGTACCGTCACCAAATCAGAATCGCATGCAGTAACTGCCACAGGCGAGACATGGCCCAGTCGGAGGCCAGTCAACGCCAACCGTCCAGTGCAGACATATGTACATATATCAATGCTGCCAAAAGCACATGCATACTCATATACATATTTAAGCAGCAACAAAGTAGCCCATGCATGACTGCGTAAATTCATATGGGCGACATATTTCTACATATGCATGGACTCACATAGTTGCTGCTACATGCAACATGCAACCATTCATCTTTATCGCAGTCTAGTATGCAGCAGAGACCTGTCGTTCGCACGAGGACGGAACGCAAAACAACCAAAGCCCAGCAGATAAGTCGACGTTGAGCGGCGGCCGACGGGCATGGGGATATGACAACCACTAAGACGATGACGATGGCGACAGCGACGGCCAAGAGGACACAACCGAAAATGGCAATTGCAATCATTATGCGCGACACGTCGCCGGGAATGGCAGCAGTGGCAGTTGCAGTGGCAATTTCATGTGGCAGCTCCATGTGCCACTAAGCAGGAAATTGAGCAGTGGCAAGGTAAAGTAATGGACTGCGACCGGCGACCGGGATTAGGCACCGATCAAGTAAGTTACTTCGATTTAGAATTATACAAGTTCATTTTATGGATTTTCCTCGTTAGGTGAGTGACGGCTAAAGGCGGCGGGATGATGGTTAGTAGATAAAAAAAACACCAAAAAGTAGTAAGTTGCTGATGCATTGATTACTGTGTGCCGGCTGCGGTGGAGGTGACCCTGTGCATGCATTTTGGAATCGATAATGAGCTACATACGAATGTGTCCTTCGCAAGCTGCATCACCGACAGGTCTTAAGCTAGTCTACATCCATGCATACATACATACGTGCAGCATAATTTCTCTGCAGTTTCTTTTATTGCTTTTCAGACGCCTACTAATGTCAATCGAGCTATGCAGGTCTTTGGTATCATTGGTGTGTCTAAAGTGCTGACGCGTCGCTGTTTATGACTTTGAAGATCGATAGCTCAGGTAGTGTTGTTTTTGTGGTTATTGGCGATGCATTAGTACTTTCAAGTCGTTAGCAAGAAGGTTTGATTACACTTTTGTAGTGCGTTACGGGCTAGCGAGGAATCGGAATATATGTGAAAAGGACTCTTGTCAATTGATTGCGATAGCGATAATTATATACAGTTAAAAGCTTCAATGATGAAATCGAAAAATAAATCAATACAATTATTTGTAGCTTTATGGGCATAGATAGATATGTACTTGTAAATATAAATCGATAATGACTTAGATCGATAGAAACATATATCGACATCGAAGTCCGTAAGGTTTCTAATAAATATATTTAAACCAATTTTTATGAAAGATTATCGATAAACATAATAAATCGATTTTGAAATCGAAAAAATATGGGCAAATATATTTCGACTAACAAAGCATATCCAACGATGAAAAACGAATACTCTTATGAATATGATTACGGATATGAATCTGATGTCGACTTCTGTATTCGTAAAATTTTAAATGAAAAAAATTACTGAATTTTTATTTTTTTTCAATACACTGACTTCAAATGTACTTACCGGGGCAAATATTTTACTTGCAAGAGCTTTGAGTCCTTGAACAAGTAATTTTTTGCCCTCGAACCGCACTGTTCTACAATATTTCCTACAATTTGGAATTTCTTCCCAGGCATGATTTTGCCTTTTCAAAGTAGCACCCATTTTTAAGAAGCTCCTAAAATGCGTCATTCATCTCCACCTCTACAGCCACCACAGGCATGGACTGAGGCGCCACTGACCATATATGTAGCTTGCAGGGGCGCATCCAGGAATATATTTTAGGGGGGGTTTTATATTTCTGAATATATATCACCGGAAACAGAGCTGTGTAAGTGTGAAATCATTTTCAATTTTAAATCAACAATTTTTTTCTATCCAGTTTTCATTACTTATTCTTCGCTTAGGATTGAGGTTTAAAATTTTTGAATTTTCCATTCTCTCAAAGCAGTTATGAATTCACACATCAACATATTCATAGCAAGATTGAAAAAACCAATGCCCAATCAAAAAAAGGTTTAACACTGAATGAGTATTGAAAAGGCTGCAATCTTTTATGTGTGTGCATTCTTTAACTCAGTACCAATCATTAGTTCAAAGACACCCTGGTAAATAACTTTTTGATAAAAAGGAAGATTTTTGACAATTGCTCATTGTAAAAATTCAAACCGGCGTTACCCAATTTAAGTTTTTTGGTAGAGGGGATTTTATATCATATGTTTGGGATTATATATAAAACAGTTGTATTAAAATTTACGTTTTAAATATAATTCATGTTTTATCTTGAAAATGTTTAAAATTTACATTAAATTAGATAACTACTTCGCATAAGCTTTACATTTAGGTTGATAAAATTTTAGTGAAAATATTTTAAAAATCTTAGTGTCTTTAATAAAAAAAAATAGCTCATCATTAAAATTGTATCGCCGTTCGGCGTCGGCGTAAGTTTGTAGGTCCCTCCCATTTGTGTGACAGCAAAGGCGCACGCTACAAATCGGAGGAGAAGCTCGGCCAAAACGTAGCAAAAGTGTCAAGGCCAAAATATGATTATTATAAATAAATTTAGTTTCAAACAGGTCGCAACCCTCTTCAAACACCTCAAAAGTATTCCCAATATTATTTAGTTGTGAACCCGCATGAGTCCGAAATTACAATTTTTTACCAGAATTTCCAGATTTTACCGGAAATCGTACTTGGTTTTCTGGCAACTGAGAGGACAAATAAGAGAGTAAGTAAGGTCATCTCTTTGTCAGAAGCTACCTGGTGGTAAATTCTGGTAAATGTGTCAAAAGATCCGATGTAGTGTGTTTGACAACCAAATTGTAAACAAAAGAGAAGTGCATTCTGCTAATGCATGTTGAAAAGTAAATAATTCCTTGCTTGAGTGGATGCTAATGAGTTTTGGTTAAATTACAAAACGCTTAAAAAGGTATTAGCCGTCATTTTGCGTTTAAAAACTTTAAAACTTTAACACATTACCACCCTATACTCTATATGTGATTGACCATTGAACTAAATCGTTGTTTATTTGGGTAAGATTAAAATATATTTTACTATTCAATATTGGAGTTGGTGTGAAACAAAAATTAATAATTTATGGTTATGTATGCAAATGAGAACTACAATTCTGAGCTTATTGAGCATCTCTTAGTCAAAAACAAAGGCAATTTTGCTTGATCAAGTTTCGAATCTAAGAAGAAAATGTTTTTAACAAACAAAAGGTTAATAATAAAATTTAAAGGATTTAAGATATTGCGTATGGTAGCATGAAACGTCACAATCTTCTTAATTGTCAGGCTGTTGATATGGCTACGAAAAAGTGACAATGGAAACACATAGCTGAAGATTTCATACTTACAGTGGGATAAACTTCAAACCTCTAATATAAATTAGTTAAATTTAGTTATTATTTTTTTTTTAACAATTTTAAGTTTTCGTTTGGAATAGTTTTCATGAACTTATCTATTAGGAGATCTCTTTGGAAAATTACCGTACATCCGATATCTATTGAAATCTTGACATCCTCACTTTTTGGAAAAAGAAGTTCAAGATACAAGTTTATGTGCAAAAAATAAATTCAACAATAAAAGTCTCCTTATATTTATAAAACTTATAATAAAAAAATTTGTATTTCATTACCCAGACTTTATGAATAGCCTACTCTATAAGTAATAGTAGAAATTCCGAATTAGTAAGTTCAGTCAAGACGTCATTCAAAAGTTTTGAAGAAAATCACTTTTCTCTTTTGTGAAAATTTGGGACTATCTTATGCGAGTATTGTCGACAAAATGTTAGTCTATGAATGACTAAAAATTAACGAATAAATGGTTAATCGCGATTAATGGTTAAAATTAATTAAGCGATCGCTGTGGTGTAGTGGTTAGAAGTGCGCACTACCATTCCGCAGGGTGAGCGTCCGAGCCCAGTTCCGGCCAACAAAAAAAAAAAAAAGGTTTTTTTTAATAGTGGTCGGCCCCCGGCAGGAGTCGACGTAAAACTGTAGGTCCCTCCCCTTCGTGCGACAACATCAAGGCGCATGCCACAATCGGAGGAGTAGCTCGGCCAAACTCTAACATATGTCGATGGTCCTCTGCAATAACGGCACAATTCAAAATTTCAGGTTTAGAAAAATACATAATTTGAAAGCTTACAGTATGACGCATATAATCCGGAATAATTACGGTCCAAGACGTATTATTGCTAAATTACGAAACAAAAAATCTTTAATTGGCTCTACTGAAATATATGAAATTCTTAGTTGTGTCGATATGTAAGCGCCTTTCTATTATTATTTGTAATCATCAATACAATTTCAAATTACATAAACCCAGTCACAGCCCATTTTGTATTCGACGCTTCCGGAAATCACATAATACATAAAATAAATAAAAGCTGTTAAAACTGGAAACTGTTAAAAATAAGTGCGCTTGTGTACAGAGATTTTAGAACCTATTTAGTTCCTAAAATGTCTGTTTGCAACACATAACAATAAAAATGCAGATCAAATTGCTAAGAATGATGCAGGAAATCGATTCAGACATGCCTGTTTAACTTGCCGTGCGTGCTCAAAACAAACACATGTTAATTAAGGAGCTATTCAAGTATTATGTAACCACCAGTGGAAAGCGGGGGTCTTGGTTTGCTTATTTTTAATAACAACGGGCAACATTTCTTCAAATAAGTAAAACATTAATTACACACGCACAAATTTTGCCTGCAATTTCGATCACAATTGAACACTTCACTCTCGTTTCGAATTTTTGAAAGCGTTTTTTAAGCAATTTAGTGGTTTAACACTTCTTGTGGGCACTTGATATTGTAAAAAAAATATGCACAATTCGATCCCTAACTACATTTTTTTGTAAAGAACGCCCGTTTGCTTTAAATTTGTAAAAATACAATTATTTTTTTATTTTGTTTACATCTGTCATTTGTTGCAAATGAAGAAAAGTCCAAGAGTTGCCAAGTATAAATATCTTTATATCTATTTATTAAAATAATAATTTACAATAATAATTTATTTAATTAATACTTTATTAAAATACAAATTTGAAGTGCAAACACATTTGTAAAACTGTTTATCACAAAATGTTATTAATTGTTTGCAAGCATACTATAGTTTTCATGCATTTTGAGAATAAATAATCTAATATGTGTACATATATATCGTCGTTTAAAGTACAAAACCGCGTATCGTCATTCTGCAAAACCGTGTGGCTGACATTGGCTGCCAAAAATGAGATTTGCTCACAAAAGCTCTTGGCTCAATTCTTATCCATTCGTCCTGAAATATACTAGCCAGAAATACGTTTGCTTTATAAAAAAGATAACCATTTTGAAATATGGGTGACTTTACTATCTAGAAAATAATTTATGCAATCACGCGGTTTTGCATTTTCATGATACACGGTTTTGTACTTTAAACGACGAATGTATAGCATGTACTTACGGCGGCCGCCGTAGCATAGTGATTACATGTGCGTACTTCCACTCCATAGGACCATGGTTAAATACCTGGTCAGATCATAGCCCAAAATAGCAGTCGTCCTTCGGCACGCAATGGCAAACCTTCGAGTATATTTCTGCCTTGAAAACTCTTCTTATAAAATCAGAACTCATGCCTCAAGTTTGAGCAGAAGTTCGGCCAAACACTTAGAAAAATATTTTGGCACCAAATATTTATTTGTTTACTTATTTTAAGGGAGATGGCAATCTTCTGGTTTCACATTTTGAGTACAAAAATTTCAACCCTGATACAACAAATAGTATTAGTACTGAATGATAATGACAGATTGCATTCCCATAAACGTCCAATCATACATGATTGAGTTTTTTTTTTGCATTCACATTCTCTATGTGAATGGGTATCAACCATTCCATAACACACTACATATTTTGTGTTTACAATTTGTAACCAATCTCAAGAGTGGTTGTTAAATTTTTTAAATCAAACAATCACATTTTTGAAACGAAAAAAATGAGAATGCACACTCAATTGATTCAATCATTACACAGCTCTGACCGGAAAGTACTTAAAATTTGCTTCAGATAATACGCTCTTTAAAATACATTCATGTACAGTATGTAATAAATAAATAAACGTTTTAAAATCCAAAAACTGCACTTTATTTACATAAGATTAAAAGAACTCAAACACTTTTAACCGACTTCAAAAAAAGAGGAGGCTATCAATACGCCGGAATACATAACTTTTAACCACGTGAACCGACTTCAATAATCCTTTTTTTATTGGAAAGATGGTACCTCAAGGGTCGTCCCGTAATTTGGTTTAGAGATCCGATGATTGGATCATGAAGAAATTAACGGTACCCCTAAATTTGAAGTCGGTTGTGTTCTTTCCTTAAAAACTACTTGTTTAATAAAAAGTTCTATAAACTCAAGATGCGCTGAACTTTTAAAAGTACCTAATAAAAAATTTTAAAAGAGTCAGTAAAAATAAATTTATTGATTCCATAAATTTTTGCACTTTTATGCTAATTTTTCGATTTCTGCTTTCTGGTTTTCGATAGAGATGGTGAGTTTTCACGATTGCTAAATTTTTTTAATATTTCGAATACCGAAAAAATTAATTGAACTCTCAAGAAAAACGAAAAATTCATATAAAACGACGGACGAGAAATGGAAAAGAAATTTTCTTCTACCAAAATTTCTTAAATCAGTTTGCAGCTCTCAAGAAAAAAATGCTCGTATATTTATTTCCTCATAGAAATTTATAGCTAAAGCAAAGCGCTTTTTCAGGCAACAGAAATTATAATAAATATTTCTTATAATTTCCTTGAGAGCTGGATTCTTAGCTTTAAGATACAGTTTGTATTTGAGGTTATTAGCTTTAGGGGGGGTTTGAACCCCAAAACCCACCCCTTGTGTGCGCTAATGGTAGCTTGTCACGCCAACAATCGCAGCTCCACTGGAACAGTCAGTGATTGCTTACGACACACGAATGTTGCTCACAAATGAGTATGAATTTTAGCTGATTTTCGGAGCCAGTACCTAATATTCAGAAGCGCAGATACGAATACATACATACATATGTATGTATGTGTTAAAGGGGCCAATGTCACCTAACGGTAGTTAACAAAATGTCACGTGCATGCAATCGTGGTCAAAATAATGAATTCCATGAGTAGCATAGAGACATGCGCTACGATGTGGTTGCCAGTACCGTGTTGTACCATTCCTGGAGGTTGAATGCATGCATCTACACATTCGCAAACATATGTAGAAATGTGTGTGAATCCCATCTTTTATTTGCAAGCTAGCTCTATCTACCCTTGTATTGATTGCACTGGTCATTGCTGACTGTACATGCCATTCACGCGGTACGTGGTGTTGTTGCTATTGTTGCGTCACCGCATATTAAGCTGGATGGACTACAGTAATGCATGCATGACTTACACGTACATGCATTAAGGTACAGCGCATGCTTACTATAACCAAATAATAGGAGCGCGGATTACCTGGATTCCAATGTAGATGGAAGGAGGCCAAAAATACGCCGGTCCTTACAAGAAATGCGCGTCGCAGCAGAACAACAGCAGCCGGATTGCGGCATGATTACTTAGCTACTGGCATACAACGTCAGTGGCTGCTGGCTGGCAGCTGCCGGCTACTGCGTGTCAACACGCGTGTCTTTGAGCCGGGAAAGCGTATAGACGCATTGTGGGTGTGGGTGTGGGTGTGGGTGTGGGTGTGGGTGTAAGGGTTAAGTTCACAGATCAACTCGATTCAATTTCAGCAGGGAAATGGTGTTTATCGCACAACGATTACGACATATGTGCATGCACATATGCATACTTATGCAGTTATCTATGTTTGAGTGTTCACCTAACTACCGCTGGCTCTTAGAGAGTTTGATTGCAATTACGTCGCTGCGGCAATGCTCACACCGTTCCCAGAAGCGCATGTCAAATATCCTTACGATTCAGCAATCTCTGCTTGATTTTGAGTGTGTTATTTCGCAGTTTATTATACGAGTGGACTGCATGCATTTGCTGGGTAAATATGTGTATGAGTAAGTGGGAGTTCGGTTTACTATGTGTCACTGCAATGAGAAAGTTTAAATTG
>NW_023458562.1:18469272-18507659 GCF_013731165.1 Rhagoletis pomonella
TCGCTATAACATCTTAGCAACCTACTTGCAGGTACAATACATTACAGGACTACATACCATCTCGTAGAGGGAAGGCTGCTTGAAACAGTCCATTGGGATAAGCCAGCAAAAAACGTATAGGAAGTTTCGCCTACAAGAGATTTACAACGCACTGAGACTAATTGCTTTCCAGAAGAGTTCCAAAGCTCAGTAGAGACTCGGAACAAATACCGTAAATAGTCGGCACGAGGGCTGTAGTATCGTAAGAGTTTAAGCTATGTGTCTACACCATCAACCAGAAAGTGCTTAGGGTGTCAATCGCTAACTAATCGTTCATTCGGTCTCACACATATGAAAACTAGGCAAACCATGCCTTCTTTAGTACTTTATATAAGGCTTTTTGAAATAAATGGATCCCGAACTGCTAATCTTTCGATGCTTGCCATCAAGTTCTATTTCGTAATGGCAAGTCCGAAAAACGTGCTGTTTCGAAGAGGTTCAACCAATTTGAGGAGGGCTGAGATTTTTTAGTTCGAGCGAAGAGATTCATTGTGTTTTGCGAGGTATGAAGTCTATACATGAAGTATACACATGCAGGAATCCAAAATAGATACAAATGTAGATAGCTAGAAGTTTAAACTACAAAAAAGTCCAGAAATAAATAAGGACAGACTATAATGACTTGAACCTCTCCTTCCCTACCTGCCGACCTGCTCTAAAATCAAGTTCGGAGGCCAAAATTTCAGAAAGCCAAAAAATCCGCAATTTTGCTAACGTAATTGCGTAACTCCTTTCAAAATGCGAATTCGGAAAATTTCATTGTGCACCGCCACGTTTACAATTTGTATTGTGCCAATGGCATTAAATTTACCTTTTGACAGAATGCAAAAGGCTATTATTGCCAAGGCCGAAGGCCGGCTACCGGCTGGTGACTGCCAACAAAACGTCAGTGACTAGAGCATTATTGCTGCTGCTGTAGCTAGCACACGTTTTCAATTGTATTGCGCTACTAATTTTTATTCAAATCTCTGCAAGAATGCTTGCAGAAGTTTGAATATTTTTGCAGCATAGCGCCGTGAAGGTGCGGCATTCCGCCTTACTCACCTCTCCTCCGCACGGACTTAAGACATCGACTGGCATCTGATGGCCGTGCGAAATCATTACAACATTCCAATGATCTAAGTAGGTATGTGTGTATGTATTTATGTTTTTGCGTTAAGCATCGTACGCCCACTCTTCTGCGCGTTTTTGCAGGTAATGGCGTTGCCATATAAAACAAATGTTTGCATATTTCACGTTGTAAGCTTTGCATTCAATTCAATTCAATTCCGCCAGCAGTGCAAACTCATCGCATAAGTCACAAAAGCCAAGCACCAACAAATCCAGCCAGGCTCTCGTTATCACATACTTGTGTAGTTGGCTGTACTGTAGCCATCTGGCTTATTTCAACGCAGCCAGACGCGTCCACCCACCCAACTATCACGTCCGTAGCTTATTTCTAAACACACTGGCATTGTAAAGCAATTGTTCTGGCCCCTAACACTCCCAGGAGGCCAATGTTACGTGAATATCCTTTTTATGAAATTGTATGTTCCAGGCTGACGCGTTTCTCTTCCGCTTCAGCTACAGCTTGCGTTGGTCCATTTAATTCCTTTGGTTATTTTCTTATTTTTTTCTTTTCCTACACCTGTACATTTATTTATGTTCTAGTGTTTGCATTTACGTCGTTGCAGACGTTCTTTCCTAACTTTCTGTAGTAGGTTTTTTCCCCTACATTTTCTTTTATATGCCGTTTGCCACACATTTTCCTTATTTCCCATTTATCTGCTTTGGTTTTTCCTGGTTGCTGCTCCTTGAGGTGCTCGTTCTATTGGTCTACCGCAACAATATACTACACCCTGGTCTACAGCAGCCATACAAATATTGTACAAGAATAAGCAACAAAAGCGAAAACAAATTGTTGGTTCTGTGCACATGTTTACACACGTCTGCACTTGCAGCCGCAGTAAACAAGAGAGTTAGCCAGGCGAGCAGTGCACCAAACTTCTTTATTCACTGCATTCATGCTGCTCTTCTTTCTTCCTTACTCTGCTTGTGACTTGAAAATTTTTTCTCGAAATTTATTTGCTGGTCACTTGCACAATTCAACGCTCCATGTGCCCTTTGCAATCAGCTGACTCTCTCTTATTCCTCGAATCCTCGTCTGCACTTGCTTTGTTTGCCTGCAGTTCCTTTTAGTAATTTCAAACAAGTACGTAATTTGACCGCTTACTTCTTCTGTTGTACCATTTTTAGTGTTTTTTCGCCTTTGTTGCTCTCCTGTGCACTGTGTTACTGATTTGTGCAGCAATGAAACTTGCGGTTTTGTACAATGGCTTTCAGTGTATCCTGTGTTTGTTTTGGGTTTCTATGCCACCACTGGCTGTCCCTGGATCCATAAGAATTTATTTATGTACATACATATGCATGTAGGTATATATTTATTGTCACAATTGTTTTTCAAAAAACTTGCAAATTAGATTCTATGGTTTTTCTAATATAACAGCATTGTGGGAATGTTGTGAAAAGAATTTTGTGGTACAAAATTTGTAACTTCTGGTCAAGTCAAAAGAATTGGTAAAAGTATTTTATATGCAAACATACATAAATAAATATTTATAATTCTCATTTTCGTTGTTGGTGTTTCCGACAGTGTAGGAGTGTATTTAAATAAATATAATAAGGTTTGTATAGAAAATATTTGGGCATTTATGTGTAGGAGTATTTTTATGATTCAATAACCAGAGAAGAAGGCGCACTATAATCTTTTGAGAAGTTACGCTACGAGTAAATTTGTAATAACTTTTTTTTTTTATTTTTAAATTTGAATAAAATATTACATAATAAAACCTAAATTAAAACATGTGTAGGGTTCCTCAAAATTAAAAAATTCCCAAATAAATTTAAATGTTATAAACAAAATTTGACCAATTTTAATTTTTTTTTTTAGTTTTTTTAAAAATTTGGATATGCAATTTTATAGGTCATAAAACTTTGACTTTATAAGAATTTTGGGCTCAAAATTTTAGTGAAAAAAATCATTAAAAATCAATGCGAACTCTTAGCCACTTGCAACTTTCACTTAAACTAAAATTTAGTGGCCTGTAAGACCCAGAATTTTTCTAAAAACTCTAAACCAATATTAAATTTTGGTGAATATTTTTTTAAAACATTTCAAATTGTTCGTATGAAGTTTTTTACATTTTGGTGGAACCCTACAATTGTTTTCATCTAGTTTTTTTATGTAACAGTTATTAACTGAAACAGAAGAATCGATGTTCTTCAAAACTGGTATTTTTTCTGCACTTTACACTAAAAACTTTATAAAATAAAAATAAAAAATATTATATAAAAAAAAAAATTCAAAAAACAAAATTAACCAAATTATCGACAGTAAATTCCAGTTTGAACCACTGTGTGCTGCATGTTCGAAGTGAAATCCGAGTTGCTTAAATCTTGACCCAGCGAAATCAGTGCAACTGTACTCTAAGATTGAGATAAATCCACCTCGTCGTTCCCCTAACAGCTTTGTAAATCATGATCGCACACGATGTTAAGTCGTACCGCATGAGTTCGTATTGGACAGGTGGCAGCACTGAATGTTGTCGCTAGGTCAGCAACAGAAGCTCCTCGCCTGCCTACGGTTGACCTCCTACCAAAAGAATATTGCTCCTTGAGCCAACAAAGGACCCATGTGGCTAGGAATAGCCCGTCTGCTGACACAGGAACTTTTATGTTTACCCTGCCAGCATAAATAGTCTCGAGGGCGCCCTGTCTACAAATTCCATCAGTTGCAGTAAACTGGATATGTCGCTGTGCACTGGAACAAAACTCAGGCGACAGAAAGAGAGGTCAGGGATTCCTCGACTCGTTTTGATCGCATACAAAGCCGCTTGGCTGTAATAGTAAATAAACAAGTATTTAACATTCTAATCGATGTTAGGCAGGTAACTCCTCTATCTTTAGAGGAGAATTCCTGGCAGAACAACTTTTCCGTTCACCTTAGTCCCAGCCGGGAATACATATGTATGTCTACTGGGCCTCTTCCACAGAGTTTCCTCTTTCACAATCACTACTTAGAGGCATTTTTTTAGAGAAGGATCATCGCCTTGCTTATTCCACCAATGTTGGCCCTTTTAAGACGCATTAACTTCTTGGCTAAACTCTACTTTTCTATTCAATTCTACCAGACAATAGCTCGCTGGACCTAATTGACTTGATTGCGGTTTTGGAGAGAATCCGGGTAGGAATCAACTCCAAGTTTTTTGAAGTGCAGCGTAAAAATAAATTCTGGACAAACACCGGCTCCGAAGGCTTTGTCATATCGTTCGAAGGGACAAAACGCTCCAGCCCTGAAAGTATTCAGCGCGGAACCCGCTGGTGGTAGCAGAGGAACAGCGGCCCTCTGCGATAGAAGGACCAAGTAGAAAAGGAGTTGGCTTCACTTAGCATTTCCAACTGCGTCAGTTGGCAGCGAAGGAAACGAATGGCGTGCTTTGGTGAAGTCGGAACGGTTACTAAGAAAAAAAAGAAGACAAGGTCCAGAAAAAAATCTCTGGAACCACATTTCCTCGCCGAATTGATTACCACCAATGTATTTTATTACCTAAGAAAAACCAAAACTAACCAAGACTCTATCTTCCGGGCATTTCTAATGAGCGACAAAAATAGTCTAAAAGGAAGTCTGAAGCTAGTCATAACTTCAACTCTTTGGGCTTTGTTGTTTTTTCCAATTACCGAAAATAACAGAAACCTGTTTTGAATCTCCTGCGCTATTTTTGAGATAGAAAGAAAAAATTTGTAAGCATTTCTGCAGTTCGCCAAAAGGTTTCCAATTTCCTATGACATCTAAGCAAGTCATTACTGTCAACTAAACTCCGATTTCCGCCAGCTGTCACTATGAAATTTATGGCATAATTTTACATTCACCATCATTAAGCAGCATTTTTGACACACCAACGCCATATCCACCTCATTGGCACCCCTTTGAAAGCGGCCAGTTGAGCAAAAACTAGGAATAAATTAGGCCAACTGTCAGTAATTAGCATTTGCTCATCATTATTGCGTACGTCTTGCACTCAAACCACACACTCCTTTCGCTTTTGTTGTTGTTCTTTTAGTCGCTTCATTAAAATGGCAGCGTGCATATTAAATAACCGTTAGTCAAGATGGCATTCCTCTAGCTCAGCTGGATAACAAAACCCAAGTTCACACAACTAAGTAGAAGAAGAGAAATGAGTTTAGCCTTGAGAGGCGCGCGCCATTGTAAACGGATGTGATGTGCCCCGCGTAAGCGGAAAAGCGAAAAACAGCAAAGACAAAGCTGAAGCCACCAGCTTCACAAGCATAAATGTGCGGGTGTGTGTGTGTAGAATTGAGCTATTGCAGCATTAACTTTGTTTAACAAATAACAACCTGTCAATGAGTTGATTAACGATGTTTTTTGCATAAACTGCAATTAGTCTCCGTAGCGCTTACACACTATTTTCCGCGCTCTGCTCAACATGGCGCGGCAAGCGATAACTTTGCGTTCGAATATATGTACCTATGTATGTAGGTGTTTAAACAGCCACTATGGCGCTCTGATGCTCCTTGTCACAGCACACCAGCTTCACGGTCGTTGATAAATGGGCGTGATTCCTCACTTAAGACACGCCAGTGGCGCGGTATGGCATGTCACGCCATCATGGCCCGCCATGGCTTCATTTAACTTAGCTGCCACTAAGCTGCGCCACATAGCTGACTGTTGCTATTGTTTTTGTATGTAGCGACACCAGTTAACTCTGTTTAGTATATACGTTGATGTTACGTCAATTACAACAAAAACAAATGATTACTTGTCGTACATATCTGGCTGATGATGATAAGCAAAACAGACAGACAGCGCAGAGCAGGCAGTGCCGCCACCGAGGTATTATTATTAGCCACTCCAGCAGCAACAAGCAGCAGTAATAATAGCATAACAACTAACCACTTGAAGCAGAGCAAATACATAGTGAGCGCTCATATGCATATTTTTGCATGTCGTTGCAAGTATGTATGTTTGTATGAGTAGCTTTGTATTTGTAGTCCATCAGTTATATCGTCCATCGCATTGTGCAGCCAGTTAACATCACTGCGATGGCGATCACAAGGCGCCTTCATTCGCACCTCTCCTATCAGCGTCCGCACCTAAAGTGCGCGTAGCGCGCAACAATCTCATTGGTGGCTAGGCTGTGTTGCATCGCTGGCCAACAGCAGCAGTGTGAGTTGCAGGTTGTCTGTCACTCTGGAGTTAGTGTAAGTGTCGCTTTTGCTGCGGGGCATTTTTATCACCTTTGCTGTCGAAGTAATGCCTGGAGTGGTCGTCGTTATTATTTCATTTTTTTTTTTGCTCCTTGTCGTTTGTGCTTTGAACTGTCACTGTTGGGCTGTCAATGGTGACATTGCTGCTGTTGAGTGTATATTTATTTTATTTTTTTATTTATTTTCTTAAGTTCAATATTAATTTTATGCAAATTGCATGCAATGCAAAATAAATTACTTGTCAACGAGTGCAATGACGGAGTCATTGAAAGCATTTAAAAATAATTATTTAGTAAGCAAGAGAGGAGTATGCAAATGATTGTCAAATGTAGTGTTAGAGGGAAAAGTGGAGTATCTATGCATATTGGCGAAAGGAATGATTAATGTGGCGCGAAAAGTGGAGCAGGTGGTTTTAGTAATTCGATTAAGTCTGGGGCGTGTAAATATTTAAAGTTTCAGCAGCCGTAAGCAACTGGGGCACGTCCAAGGCATATTAAACGAGGTGGAAGTAATTCCAACCATTCGCTCTGGAGCGTCAAGCATAGAAGAAAGTATTTCAAATCGTATTGAAAGTTTCAATTTGAAATTTTTTTTTAATTTTTGAGAGGTACCAAGAGAGCTAAATTTTGTTCTTACTTCTACCTTGTTGAATATATCTTGGACACCTCACTGGGTATGTTCAGTAGCCACAGTAGTTAAGCGCACGGTCGTGAGCTGTTAAATTCAACTGTTAAAGGTAAACACAACATTTTGTCTTAAACGATCAGAAAAATATTACTCAACTGTTGAGTTTATGAGAAGTACAAAACAACGCGTTCAGAAGGTGCTGAGCTGTTGCGCCTTCTCAATGTGCCCATTGATCATTATTGATTATTAAATTTTGTTCCTGGGGTTACTTTAATAATATTTTTTCAAAATAAATAAGTTAACGATTGGTTATTTTCAGATTTTTGAATAAAAAGTGGCGTTCTTCGCAGATAGAGCTAGAACCCTCTCTCATTGACTTCCTCATGACATAAAAAACTTATTTTATTTTGTTCAAGGAATACCGGTTATTTTTTCCTTTGTTATTTTACTTTCGTAAGCAAAAAATAAAAAGCTAATTCTGCCTGCTCTTTCAGTTTGTTTAGTCACTGATAATAAAAATAAAAGCTACTTAACTTTTTGAAACTTTTATATGGAATTGGTAAGAATTCTTAAAAATCAATATTTTTTATCGGAAAACTCTGTTTCTCTACAGGAGACTTCCAGTAATAATACCCAATTTTTTTATTTTACAATTTTTTAATACTAGTAATTTTTTATGCGTCCCCCGTTGCAGCTTTTGTAGTTTTAGGGGACCTATTAACAATAGTTGGTATTAAAAAAATGGTAAAATAACCAATTGGGTATTATTACTGGAAGTCTTCTGAAGAGAAATAGAGTTTTCCGTTCGAAAAATGTTGGTTTTCAAAAATTATTCCAAGAAAATTGCTTTTCCCAATATAAACTAAATAGGAAACTTTGAGCGCTTAGCGCGACCTCCAAATATTTTTTGAATTCAAAATAAAAAATACCTAGGGGTGAGAGCTTCAAAAATCCCGAATTTACTTATTTTGGAACCCCCTAATGTATACTGGGGGCATAAATAATAGGCTCGCCTTATTTTGACCAGTTTTGGTTATATTTATTTGGTTTATTTAATGTTCAATATTCATTTTTTATAAAAGTCTAGAACAAACACCATTTTTATCTACATTTCAAACTTTGTACATAAATTATATAAATTAAACAAATTTTTACCCAGATTTAAAACTTTTTTCTCAGAATTCAAATTTTTTGTATGCCGTTTTATAGCCCATTCAATGTTTGTATAATAAAATGATAGTTGATTTTTAATATTTTTTTTCCGAACGGTATTTTTTCATATGGAAGAGAATGCCTAGCACCATCAGCAACAAAATTTATTTATTATAACAAAGGTGAACTGAGTACCAAAAATGTGTCAAAAAAATTTAAAAGATTGAAATTTTGCTGAAAATTTTTTGATTTTTTATAATTTTTGGACAAAGTTTGAAATGTTGACTTATATGATGTTTGTTGCATAACTAGCTGGAATTTTTTGAAACATTAAATAAACCAAAGAAGTATGGCCCAAATAAGACGAGTCTATTATTTCTGCCACCAGTGTATGTTGAGTTAATTTTTTTTTTTTTAATAAAAATAAGTAATTTTTTGGGTGTTATTTTTATACCTTTCATGAGCATGAAATGGTATTATAACTTTGGTCCGATGTTTGTAAGTACCAGAACAAAAAGAGATAGACCCATGAAAATGTATACTTATATGATCAGAACGTCGAGCTGAGTTGATTTAGCCATGTCCGTCTGTCCGTCTGTCCGTCTGTCTGTCTGTTTGTATGCAATCTAGTCTCTCAGTTTTCGAGATAGCCGGATCAAATTTGGTAGGTGGGTGTATTTTTATAATGTATTAATCATTTGTGGGAACTGGAAGAATCGGACCACTATAACATATAGCTCCCATACAACTGATTGTTCAGATATGAGATTTTTCATTATAACTTCTGCATTTATGCAGCTACGAACATGAAATTTTGCAATTCTGGTACCCATTATCAACAGAATACTTACAGTGAAAATTACAAAGATCGGGTCACTATAACCTATAGCTCCCATACAACTGATTGTTCAGATATAAAATTTTGCGTTATAACTCCTCCATTTATATAGCTAGGAACATGAAATTCCGCAATGTTTTCAATAATTATCAACAGAAAACTTACAGTGAAAATTATAAAGATCGGGTAACTACATCCTATAGCTCCCATACAACTGATTGTTCAGATATGAGATTTTTCGTTATAATTCCTCCATTTATGTAGCTAGGACCATGAAATTTCGCGCTGTTTTCACTCATTATCAACAGAAGACTTACAGCGAAAATAACAAAGATCGGGTCACTATAACCTGCAGCCCCCATACAACTGATTGTTCAGATATGAGGTCTTTTATCATAACTCCTCCATTTATGCAGCTAGGAACATGAAATTTCGCACCGTTTTCACTCATTATTAACAGAATACTTACAGTGAAAATAACAAGGATCGGATGACTACAACATATATCTTTCATACATCTGATTGTTCAGATTTGGGATTTTATTGTATAACTCCTTTATTTGAACAGCTAAAACCGATAAATTTCGTAAGATATTTTATAAATAATAATACAAAGTCTACTGAGAAAATCGTCAAAAGCTATGCTGTATAAGCTTTATCTCCTATAGCACTGATTGTTAAGATACCAGTTTTTGCCATATATCTCCTTTATGTACGAAACTAAACCCAATAAATTGTGTTACCGGTTTACATACCGATCACATAGCGGTGAAAATCACTTAGATTGGTGCTATATAAAGTATATCTTCTATACCTCTGATTGTTTAGATGCGATTTTTTATATAAGTATGTAACTCCTCTATCGATGTATGCAGATGTATTCAAAAGTAGTAATCTGTCAAAGTAAAATTTGCAGATGTTCATGAAAGGTATGAAGCCTTCGGCATAGCCGAAGACAGCGCTGCTCTTACTTGTTTTGCCCTGAAACAATGATTATTTTGTGAATTATGTGCATATGTAAGAATGCAATACATTGCCAAAAGGCAGTCAACGCCTTGGAAAGCAATAAAAACGCGCAAGAATGTCAAATAAACAACGCATTGCCCATTCTTCTTTGTACTTTAGTTTGCACAGAGATTTATGATATTGAAATTGAGTGTAAAAATTATAGGCTTACAAAGCCGACAATGGACTAGCATCATCTTATGTCAAAGTATCGTGTTAAAGTGTGAAATAGAGGCGAGTAGGTTTAACGGTAAAGCGAAATTTATTCATTTTTCCCCTTCGTAACAACAACAAGGCGTCGTTACATAACGCACATTGCATTGCCAGCCTTTGGCGCTGGATTGAATTTTCTTCAACATTTTTTTGTTTTTGAACTTTTCACTCCCCAATATTGGCGCATAAGTTGGCTACAATTTTACGACTCAACACTGCCATCGACAAGTTGGTACCTACGCGTAAATTTCTGTAATATCTGTATGGTGGAACAGCTGGCAAATCAAAGACAAAAAAAAGGTATTGAGAAAGCCGAAAATTTTGTTAGAAAAATGCTGTGTTGTGTGATGACGCCGCTGCGGTTTAGTTGGCGCAGAAAGGATGATTAGATAGTAGCGTAGTCGGCTGGTTAGTTAGTTGACTTTGTTGACCCCGGCTGGCCGCTTTGATTGTTGTTTGTTAGCCTGGCAGCGGATGAGCGAGTGCGCCTTGCCAATTTTGATGGTCAAATGTAATAAATCAAAACGAAATGTTACCACGCGGCGATGAAGGAATACGCAAAAAAGCAAATTTGCATTGGCGCAGAGTTGCATGCAAAACATAGCCACAAACAAATCGCAAGTAACTGGAAAGGCCGCCAAAGGGAGGGCGGCAAGCCGTCTCTTAAGTGCAGCTGTTGTTGCTTGACTTTGCAAAAAGTTTTGGCAGGCAGTGATAGTGTAAATGAAATAAATGGACGCACAGATGGCAATGCGCCATGAAGAAGAAAGCAGCCGTTCGTTGGTAAAAAGGCGCAAACGGAAGTTGGGGCAAAGGAGAGAATTTAATGTTAAAAGAGAGACCGTGCAGACTGCGATAGCTGGTAGCATAAAGAAAAGATAGCGTCAGGGCACTTACTAAGTAAATAGTTATTTCTCGTGATAGACTTCGCTTGTGCTTAAAATCAGTAAAAAAAAAAAAAAAAAAAATAAAAAATAAGCTCCTATTGGGAAAGTGTGCTGGAGGAGTATTAGCGTGCAGTTATTCAAAATTTATGTATTTCTTGGAAAATTTCTTCTACTTGCGTGGGAGGCCGATTTCAGGAGGCAAAATAGGAGCTACCCTTGGCATTGAAAATTTGAAGGTGATTATCGTTTTAACTCACATTCTGGTGCTTTAAGAAAAAACGGTATTTTCTTAATTTACTATTAAAAAGGTGGTTTTAGAATACTGTTCCAGAAAATAGACAAACAAAATTAAATCTGCGCGGAGTTTATTGCAGCTGGAGGACCAAAATCAAGAAGTCATTGCCTGCGGTCATCAAATTACTCACAAAACGCTAACGGAAATATTTCTACAGATATCTTCAGTGTATGAGTCTAGACATTCATTTGCCACAATCAAACGTTGGAGCCGAGAATTCAAGCATGGCAGGGAGTCGCTGGAAGATGATCCCAGATCAGAGCGTCCAAATACTGCCGTTACCACTGTTTTTTGCAATTGTGAAGGTGTTCTGTTCACCGACTATCTTCCTAAAAAGAAAATTATATTATCGAGGGACAATTATGCCACATTGTTGGCAAAGATGCTTCAAGTGGTTGTCGGGAAAGGGACAAGCGAAAGGGGTCCTGTTTTTGCAAGGCAATGCCCCCGTGCACACTGCGCGAGTTGCAAGGCGTGGCCTGGCCGAGACTGGATTTGAAGGAATCAACCGCACACCATACAGTCCAGACCTGGCGAGAATTTTCGAGTTAAGAAGAATTGAAGGCGGTAGTAGACAACATTTAAAACCCGTTTATGATAAATGGAAGAGGTGCAATGAAGTACGAGCAAATTGGAAAAGAACTACGTTGTTGCGGTTTTGGACTACTTTAGCAAATGCCCGGAGCTGTATCCGATTCCAAACCAGGAAGCTAAAATAAGTAGTAGCGGATTTATTCTTCTACAATTGGGTTGCGCAATATGGTGTACCCACAGAACTACACTCCGATCTAGATAGAAATTTTGAATCGGCGATGTTCAGAGAGACGTGCCAGATACTAGCTATCCGAAAAACTCGAAGAACGGCTCTTTATCCGCCTGCAATCGGATGTTATGGTGAAACGGTTTAACCGGTCCTTAGAAGAGCGTTTGAGAAAGGGGGGTTCCTTATGGGATATCGGTTAGCAGTGCATGAAATGAAAGGTAAAACTCCCGCAAAAGTACTTTCCGGCAGTGAACTTCGTTTTCGTAGTCATCTGAAATTTGGAGTAAGTTACGATGAAAGAAGAAACGAGAAAACGAGAGAGAAAAACAGAGATAAATACATGTCCTTGTGAAATAACGTACTCAAATATGAAGGCCAGGCATGATAAAGCGATTAACTCCGAGGGCTTCCAAGAAGGAGATTTACTGCCGGCAATTTAGATGAAAAATTATTTTTGCGCTTGTGTCAGCGCTCATATTAAATTCATCATCCATACTTTACACTTAAATTTCCTTCGTTAAACTGGCTATTAGTGCTGCTGTAAAATCCTCAACGTAAGAAAGGTGTGTCTCCAAAATTACAGTGTAAAGTGTACAGAGTACAGGGATCACACGATTTGTACATTTGGCTGTCACAGACTGGTGTTGTCTAGAAATTTTTATCGAGAATGAGTGCAGTTTAATAAAAGCTTTCCAAACAACACCGCTCTGTAACGGCGAAATTGGAAAATCTGTACAAATGTACAAATCGTGTGATCCCTGCTTAACACTGGGAGACCGAGAAACAATATGAAGGTGGTCCACTTGGAGACGCTTGTACCAAGTGCGTCTGATCGGGACGAGACGTTCGCTGCGTTCACTGTAAGCTCAGCAGGTTCCCTTCGCATATTTTTAACAGCACGCCTCCTGTGTCGTGCCTCTTCCGACCGAGTACCACCAACTCATGGATATCTCATTGCGACTTTACCCTTCTGCAACTAGACATGCTGCTTACTCACTTTGAAAGTGAAAGGTGTACAACTAACAATTATTTGTCTAACATTTTTTTGTTTTGAGATCTTAAATGAAGCGCCAGCTATATCTAAAAATTATCTGAACCCGAACTCCCCGTACTAAATAAAAGGCCACCTCTGTGCGTCTAATTACCAGCGCCTAACAACTTCCCATAGCATATTATTCACCTGAGATTAGCTACTGCCTTTCATGCGAAAATTTCTGTAAATAAAATAGGGAAATCCACTTTGTGTTTTAGTGTTACCCATGTCCACGCATCTTTCCCTTTTGTGCTACACACTTAGCGTATAGTTTTAGAACCACGTTTGGTAGCTCGCAGATTAACTCCCTATTTGCTTACATTTTTACGTTGCTACTTAAACTCGATATTTCCCTTCACACCTCCCTGCAGCGTAAAGTCACCAAACTGACCGCCAATTCGATCGTTAAATTCAAACAACTTAAGTAAATGCATTTTCACGATTTGCAAGTATATAAACGTAAAAATGAAATAAAATTTAAAATAGAAAAGTAAATAAAAAATGCAAAGTAATAAATGTAAACACAATTGACAGTATCTTTTCAGAGTTCATGAAATAAATAAGTGTATCGCAAGCGCCTTTGCCCCTATATGCATATATTTGCTATAAATTCTGTCACCAGTTTTTCGTATTTTTCGCCTCTTTTTGCAATGAAGAAATAAAATGTTTATGGCAACGATGAAGTTATCGGACTAGAAAATAAACTCTACTTGGCAGCGACCCAAAAGAAAAGGGCGAACGAAAAACAACGAAAATGCGTTATAGGCGGACGAGAATTGAAAATGCATAGAAAACTTTACAGACGTTAGCCAGCTGTTGAGGGGAGAAAAAGGATGAAAGAGATTTATAGTACGCCCTAGTGAGTGGCAATACATATGCTCCAATGGCTGCCTAACAGTGGCGACGACTATGTCATGCCACAGACAACTGCCGTACGCTGGCTGGTTGGTTGGCTGACTAGCTGGACGCCGCGGTGTGTCGGTGCGTCGAGTTAGAACACTACTGATGAAATATGTACTTACAGTCAACGTTAAAAATATGAATACCCTGACATTTTGACGATTTCTTTATATTTTGCAGATCTTTTTTTTTTATTTTTTATTTTATAAAAATATAGTTTATTCAACAGCAAAAACCAGCATAATCATTTTTTTTCAATTAATTAAATTATTTTATATCGCTAAATATCAAAATAGCATCAAAAATTTCAAATTTTTACGGAGCATTTATTACTTTTCGAAAGTTGGAATGTTGCCACAGCTAAAGGATTAAATTTTGAAATTTGCTTGTAATGAGCACTTATAATACTTAGTAATGTATTTATTCAAAATTTTAATAAGGGAAGTGTCACGGTCCCTTGTCCAAACTTAACTCTATTTACACATCTAAAAATTATATGACTGAATGAAGTCTTCTCTGTTATCTGAATATTTAAACTCTTTCCGTCACTATCCAGTTTCTAATTTTTTACTAATTTTATCTTCATTCAAAAAATTATTTTTCAACGACTTCTGTTCAACTGTAAATGGAAAATAAAATGATTTAAACCAAATTCAATACCTTGCTTTTGGTCACTTTCGACTGAACTCTGACCCTGTGTGCACTGTGCACCGACACCCAAGTTGAAACATAATTTATGTGAGCTTACAGTTTTGGCAAACCCTACGAATTGTTTGTGATCCCTATGATGATATATGACATATTGATAGGAAAAATATTACGCACCGATACACAGATCCATGCAGACTTGCATAACATACGCCCGCGAATGTGCTTAATGCCGCTTTGCTTGGCTGAAAATCATACGCTGTCCGTGTATTTGGCCGCCGAACTGGTTGTCCAGCACTTATCTCTGGCTGGCATCTCGAGTGTCACTCCACTTAGAAGTGTACTCGCATTTACATAGTAAGTTCTAAGCCTTGCAACACCCACCTAACAAGGCAGCTGAATTTGCTGTTTGAAATTTATTGATTTTTATTATTCACAAATAACCAAAAGCAAACTGAGTTTATATGTGCTTGGTCTATCGAACTGCACATAAAAAGACACACATATGCGGATATTAAATATGCAAATGTACTTGTATGATATTTAGAGGCGCACACAAATTGCCAAACAGGCAGGTCCTAATGGCTATCTATCTAGCCTGGCATAGCGCGTTCCTCCTGCTCCTCCAGCTCAAACTACTCCTTTTTTACCTCCCGCACTTGCACAGCTTAAACACAATCCATATACTTAGGCCCATATTCAGCTGGTCCGTACTTTGAAGCGATACACATGTTGCAAACTTGTAAAAGTGTCATGTATATTTGTTGTACAACAATTTATACATATGTGTCGCGTGTATGACCAGCTCACCACCCGCCGCCAGCCAGCCAGCCAGCCAGCCGACGTGTATGGGGCCTGTTAGCCGCCTATGCCGTTGTCCATTGGTTAAAGTGGTTTTGTTCCAGTTACATACACTCAAGCCGGCACACAATTTATGAGCATCTCCAATTCAATGTTGGTAATTTGGCAATGTGGCGATGTCGGTGCACTCTCCGGCGTCGGTGCCCGACAATGAAGCCAATACAAGTGCTCGCATGCACACGGCAGCATAAAATGCTGGTAAGTAGTTGTTGGTGGTCATGTTGTACGATACAAGCCTAACAGCAATGTGCAGCTCACCATGCAGGCACAAATAGCAAACAAAGATTTAAGCATATTCAACTACATATGTATAAAATATGAAGGTGCCCCATACGCAGTGGCGGCTTTGGTGATGTAGACAGGAATTCAATGCAATTGGAAGCTTAATAAATTGTCCAATGCCATACAAATAAACACATAAATATACACATTTCAAATACAAAAACACACGCGCGAGCTTACAGCATAGACAGACGACAACGTTGATCTGGATTAACGGCGCAGTTGATCTGGACAAATTGTATCCTGACAGACGGCAGTAGCGCGACGACTCACACGATCAATGAAATTTTAATTTTTTTTTTTTTTAACTCACTCAAACATTACCTTTATTTTTTCAACTCCAAAATTAACTAATTGAAAATTAAATAATATGAAATAAATTAAACCAAAGAAAAATAAATCAAACACAATATAAAAAGTAACATAACAAAATTCAGTAAAAATAAAAGTTTGGCAATCGCTCCAGCCAAGTCAGGGACCTACGGAAATGTAGTACGCAGCTCTCACCACTCGGCTACCGCAGACGCCAAAGTCACTAGCTTTGTTTGCTTACTTACAACCAGCCGTTTCGGTCCTTATTATCATCGAAAATCAGCTGCAGGACTTAATCCGGATGAACTGCATCTAATACCCGAGATAATTCCGCATGAAAGATTTGCGTATTTGATTTCTGTATCAATGCTGTCGTCTGTCTACGCTATTACTCAGTGACACATTTCTTCATTTGTAAGCCCACCTAGCACACTGCTCTTACGCTTTCATAATTACATACATATATATGTACGTATGTATTTACACATGAGTTTCTAGAGCCGCAGTTACATTGTTGAAACTTGCCCAATGGCATAAAATATTTAACAACATTATTGTTGCTAATACAGTAAAATACAGTCATAAATTTTCGTGCCGTTGGCCTATGCATACATAAATTTTCTATAAGGCAGCTGTAAGTCTTTCGTAGTTTTCGAGAAAACAAGCTCAATTTGTCAGCGGCCCATAAAATCAATACGAAGCGCCAGTGATTCGCATTTTGCAAGAAGTTGGAATAACTTGTTTGATTTTGCACATAAACTTGTTTTAAATTAATTTCCTCATTTGAAAGTGAGTTGAATGTATATTTGTATGTAGGTCATAGGTCCAATTAAGCCATGTTGGGACTCGGCAGATATTTTTATTAAACTTAATCCGATGGACAGTAGTACTAAAGTGAAAAGATTGAATTATTGTTCAGTTATAAAATCTCCCCCAACTCAAATTTAAATACCTGAACTGATTTCAATAGAACCCATTTAGCTGTTTAAATCTAAATTCTTGTAGGTATAGTATTAGAGGACAAGAGCTCGTGGCTAATTTGGCCAGAGTAAGGTTAAGGTGCTTTCCGGAAACAAGTAGAAAACTTTGGCCATTAGAAATGGTCTCTTGTCATACCAATATTTGTTGAAGGGTAACTACTATTTGAAAAAATGTTGCCTGTTTAGAATGTAGTTTCGCCGGTGGTTACTGTCAGTTTCAGAAAGCTTTTCAGGGCATTTTAAAAAGAAAGGTCATGAGTAATGATATTAATAGAATTTTCTTTTTTTTAGCAATAAAAGTACCTTCCTTATCATCGTCACACATTTTAGGAGTACGGAAACTTCTTACAATTTTAAGATTGATGGGGAGTTTCTGACAGAAGACCTTTCCGCCTATCCTTCGTCAAGTAGTATTAGAGGGTTTTATAAATATTGGTCACGTTTTTAGCCAGTCTTTAGAGTTACAACCCTTGTGTTATCTTAGAAGATCGGAACTCTCAGCAAACCTTCATCTATCCATTCACAAATCATGCGAGCTGATGACCTCGTCCACCACTCCAAAAAGGAGAATGTTACGGAAAATTGCCACTCAGTTGTAAGTAAGCGCTTACTGGTACTCGGCGGGAATAAGATATACAATTTTTCATCTTAACTTTAATTTTAAAATGTGCGGATGGGCAGAACTGGAAATCGATTATTTCCCGGCACTCTCGAATTTCCCAAAACTCGTAAAATCTTTCTTAAAAATATTATATGAAACTACCACATTTTTATGTTGCATTGAGACAAAAATGAACGGTAAAGCAAAACAGAATAACCAGGGGATGACAGATTTTTCAGTATTATGAAAGTAGAAAATTCGAGAAAAATATATTCAATTAAATTCAACAATTTTATTGAATTAAAAGATTAATTATTAAGAAAAATGTTGTGGAAAACTACAATAATTTACAAAGGTAGAACTTATAGCTGCTGGACTCACGGGACGCGTGGGCGGGATCGGGATTGAGTGTTTAGTCCAACTCTACTAGAAATTTTATTATTTTTTTCTACAGAATTTTCTCTCATAATTGTTAACCACATTCTTACCGCCAATTTCACCAAAGCAATTTAAGTGAAAAATTATTTTAATTTTTTGAATTTTATGTATATGGAAATTTGCAGAAAATAAAAAAAATTATTTTCAACTTTAATTGCTGGTGAAACAGGCTGTAATACTACACTCTACTAAATTTAAAAAAAAAATAATTATTATTAATCATATCCTTGAAATTTCAAAGTCTTTTATAAAAGGCTGGCAACAAAGAGAAAAATTAAAACGGAGTTTTACTATTTTTGGCCCACAGTTTCGTCAGTATATTGATTGCTTTGCATGTTTTAAAATTTTTAGGGTTATTTTCAAAGCATATTTTTCTTTTATTGTTTACCTTTTAAACGAACTAAACATGGACAAAAATTATCCACTTTCTACCAGCATAGTTTCAGAAATGCACCCACACTGGTTATTGTTAAAACAATGCAGGAAATAGCAACAACAACTATGCACATAACATTTTGTCATCGAATATGTTTTAAAAAAAAATGAAGGAATTTTTAATGTAATTTAGCTAGAAAATAGTTGCACAAATGAGGGGCATAAACTAAAGCAACAATAAAACAACACACACACTCATTCAGGAACTGCCAACATATTACTCATACGCCATCGCTTGCCCGAACTCGAAACTATGTACATATTTACATATACACACATTTGTGCAATAAATGCATGCATACAGGCGTCTGTCTAGCCGGAATGATGCGCTGCGGTTGGTGAGCACTTTTCAAAATATTAACAAAACACTTTTAAGAATTCGCGGTGCTAGTTCACGCCTGGCCTGCCTTTGCAACAGCCAATCACCCATCCTAGCAGGCAGCTGGCTAGCCAGACGCACATTCACTCAGCTGAGCTGGCTGAAGAAAGACGAACTATGGCGGGCTGTTTGGTTAGTTTGTTAGAGAGTTGCAAATGCCTCAGCTGGAGTACTTCTGCGTGCATGTGAATATTGGCTGTCGGTCGGTTTTCTATGCCCCCTTGCCATAGCCGTCTATCAAACTGCCTATCAACGGTGAAACTCTACCACAGACTGCACAAATACCGGCAGCGCTCTAGGATCAGCTCTGCGTGCCACAAGCAAACATGTGTGTTTGTATGAATTTCAATATTTGCATTCGTTTTTATATGAGTGTGTTAACGCTGAGCGCAAGTGCATGTTTTCTACGCCTGTTTGTATGCTATGGAAAATTTTTCGTTGCTGCGAAAATTCGATTGCACCTTTGCAGCCAAAGTTTGGAAAGTTATGCGCTGCCGCTGTTGTTGTCTTCGTTATTGCTTATGTGTTTTTAGTGGATTTGCTAGTGAAATGCGCTTTTACAATTTGTTTACTTCCAAAGTTCTGCCGTATACTTACCAGATTTGCCATTACTACACATATAGTTGTAACTGTTTCCATCTGCACTCCCGCTCCTGCACCCCTCTAGAATGTCCAATATTAGCTGTTGGACGATTTGTTGTGGCAACTTTGTTTGAAGTAGCAAGTTTCTGTGGTCGGCAACTCCGTGCTCCATTCTCCACGCCTGGTTTCTTTTCGCTTGTTTGTTTGCATGTGCTAAGCATTTCATATTCCCCTCGCCTCAGCAGCAACCCCAACCACTTTACGCAGTACTACGTTTCACTCATTGAACTTATGCGCCAGTGTGTGTTGAGTTTGAGCGACTGTGTGTGTGTTGTGTTTTGTGTGGGAATTGACGTTTTGTTCAAATTAATTTCAAGTTGAAATGCAAGTTTTGCATGCAACAATAAGCATTCTAGCACCGACATTCATCGAGTCGAGTACCTACTCTTGGGAATTCTTCAACTTCAAACATACCGAATGAATATGAAATTTTAATTTTTAATACACGAATTTCTGACGTCCACTTTAATTACTTTTGGCTTTTTGAAATCAGTTGTCAGAGTTTGCAAATATTCCTTAAACAACTGTACTCAACAGGTTTTTGGTTTGAGTAGGGAGAGTTTCGTTTTCTTTACTTTGGAAGTCGTGTAGTTGGTTTGAGAGAGTTTTACTTGCTACAATCGAGTGTAGTAGATTGCCGTTTTATATTAGTACCAAATCAAAGAAGTTAAATTAAGAAATTAAAGTTTTTTTCAAGAATGCCATTTCCGCTTGACTTAAAAACAATTGGCTTTTGTATTTTTGAGCATGACATAGGGATTATTTTTTGGCTTTTATTTTTTCATTAAATTTTCAATTTTATTAAGCTTGAGGCCGTTTCTAATGAAAAATGTTGTGGAAAAATAACAAATGATTTATACAGGGTAGAAGTTATAGCTGCTATTTCGGTGATCACCACATCTCCTCAACAGACCCCTTCAAAGGGGTTAACTGGGATTTGAACTCGCAACTTTTAAAACGAAAATAAAAACTGAAGTTTACCACATCTTTTATAAGCATGCGAAAAAAAACCAAAAAAAAAAAAAATAACACACGAAGAAATCAATATACTCACGAGGCTAGGGTCAAAGTTAGTAAAATTGAGCTTTTGTTTTTTCCTCCGACTACTGGATTTTTTTTAAAAAGCCCTTGATATTTCAGAGAAGAAAGTTTAAAAATTCAGTGCAATGTAGAATGAAATATGGGTACCAAATCAAAGATAAAATTCTGTAGTATTAAGAAAAAAAAATTATTTTTTTTTGTGCACAAGGATGACTGACCATTGAAAATGCCCTTTCAATTAAATTTTAACCGACTTTACAAAAATGAGGAGGTTATCAGTTCGTCGGAATATATATATATATTTTTTATGTACGTTACCGCATAACTTTGGACCACGTTAACCGATTTCAATAATTCTTTTTCAACGGAAAGGTGGTACTTCAGGGGTGGTCCCATTTGTTTAGATGCGGTAATTGGATAGTTCAGAAATTAACGATAATCTTAAATTTTTATATGAGAATTGAAAAATTTTGCTTAAAAATTACTTGTTTGTGTCTCAAGATTTTATAAAATTAAATGTGTCTTGATTTTTCGGTTTTTTTACTTTTCAAGATATTTTTTTGAAATTCCCATTCGTATTTTTCGTATTTTATTTTGCGGATTTTTTCGGAAACTTCTGGAGTTTTTTCGAATTTTTTAGGACATTTCTGGATTTTTTTCGGAACTTTTCCTGTTTTGGTTTTCAGTTTCTGTTCATATTTTGTTTGTCGGAATTTTTCATCGACTGTTTGAGATTAATTTTTCGAATTTCTCCGAACTAACGGAATTTTTTCAACATCTTTCCGAATTTTTCTGGAAGCTTCTTGGATCCTACATTCTATGGGTTTCATTTTTCGTTATCTTCGGGGGTTTTCGGAATTTATCAGCATATTTTGGTCTTTTACGGAGCTAACAAAATTTTTCAAGGAATTTCAAAATAACGTTCCGGTTTGGGTTTCGGTTTTGCCAAGTGTTTCGGTTTCGGTTTTGGTTTCGTTCTTCAAAATTTATTTCGGTTTTGGTTTCGGTTTCGTTCCGGTTTCGGTTTTTCACAGAAATTTTGTTGATATTATTTAAATCACAATGTCTTAAACGTTGAGGAAAGAAAATCGAAAATTACAGTTCACTGATAATATCAACACTAGGTTCTTTCCCTAACAATCCGGACCGGATTTGGTAATTAGAGAATAAGAGAAGCATTTTCTTTCAAAAATGGAACAAAGTTCAGAAGTACGGAAACGCAAAAACCCACATTTCGTACCCACAAGTCGAGAAACAGCTGATTCACGTTGTTCTTGTTTTTGTCACTTATACCATGTTCTGACCGACATCGGAAACATGTTTTCGTTGCTAAAACTTTTTTTTTCGATTATTTATCGAAGTGGAAGTCATATTTTATCATCTTTAATACGCCATTTCAGATTTATTGTTAATTGCCTGGCCAAAGCAAAATAAGAATGAAAGTTAAAGGTTGTAAATGAAAAGAAAATGAAGGAAAAATGTTTTGGTTGTCGGTCAGAACATGGGATTAAATGCAAACACTTGGAAACTGAATTTTGGTTTCACAAATTTGATTTTAAGTACATAGATTGAAAATACATCAACAGGCCATTCACTTTTCCTTAAAAGCACCAAGTAAATGCAGGCAACATGTAAACACAATACAGCTGATATGCACTTTGACACTTTATCCATTTTTACTCGGAGAAAATTTCGGGCTAATTCGGGCAGGAAGAAGAATACACTTACGATCGAATACGCTCGAATTTTCACTCTCTATTACCCATTTTGTTGAGTACAGGCATGATTTCTGGGCAATTTTGGGCACACGCGGGATCTCGCATTGCGTACGGGAAAGAAACTACTTAAATATAATTAATCGATTATCGATTCACAACAACAAAGTCATCAGCAGATTTTTGCGAAAAGTTACCTTGCCATACTTATTTACTACTTAACAAGAATTTTAGCAAAATGTTGCTGATTTTGGTTAAATAGATCATTTATTTCAAAGAAATTTTTATTTATTATTTTTGTAAATTTCTGGAAACCGATTGAAACCTGTGATTGAAATGGTTTCGGTATCGTTCCTTTTCAGGTCAAGATAACGGTTACGGTTTCGGTTTCGGTTTTGAAAAACGAAACGGTTTTAAACGGTTACGGTTTCGGTTTGGGTTTCGGTTTCATTCTTTGAAATTTTTGTTCCTGACTGTTCAGGATTTTTTGAATTTTCCGCCATTCATCGACTTTTACTTTTCGGAGTTCCTTAGGTTTTTTTACAGACTACGGGTTTCTTAGTGTTATATTTTTTAAAATCTCGCGGGTCATTTCAAGACTTAGATTTTTTTTGTTTTGGAATTTATGACAGCAAAATATAATTAGCTGCTATTTAAGTACTGAGTTTATTTTTTCCAAGGGTATTGATAAGTTCTCAATGTAGTTGGCGCGGTTGACGGGGAGTAAGGCAGACCGATGTATAGAGAAGTAGATAGCGCTCTGCTCTCGACTAATAAGAGGTGTTAACAGCAACAAGGCCTCGAGTAGCGACGGTAGAGATATCGACAACGCCCTTTAAATTTGGCGGCAAAAAGCTGGTTATGAAGAGCATTTAGATGGATACGTAAGTTGGCAAATCGTCAAATTTCTAGTCTGCTTAGACAAACATTTTTACAACAGTTTTTTTTTACTCTTCTGAAAAGTACCGATTCAGTCTACACTTGGTGTGAATAATTGGCTGTACTTCGCAAAGAGGAGAGAAAATTGGAGAAACAATGATCTCTCCTCCTCAAGGCTTTTGAGTTGTAATTATCTCTGAAGAAAATTTTTATTTGTAAAATATGCAAAATTATCCTAATTAATAATAAAAATAATGCTTAAGCTTTTAATGAGAGCTTTTGATTAATATATACTTATTCAAAATTATTAAAAAGACTTAACGAAGGTTAACATCTAATCAACAAATCACCCATACTTGGCCCTCGATAAAGAAAGCTTTTAAAAAGGAAGGGATAAAATAATAAATACCCCGTTGTAGAACAATGGAAAATGTACCAAAGCACAAAAAAAACCAACAGACAGGCACAGAAAACATTAGCCGAATGAACGAATTTTTCATTTGTGTTATTGATGGCATTCACACCTCAAGGTTGAAATGAAAGCAGCATCATCCTACACTCCAGAGGCAGTGATATGGCAAGGTATTATGTGATTAAACCTCTTGACGAATGGAAATGTACATAGAAATTGTGAAAATGTGGAAATTGCAAGAATTGTGTAAATGGGAAATGGCCAAGTGAAAGCAGAAGGAAGTCGATACTGGCGTCAAGCAAGGACATTCGAAGCGAGGGTAGGCATGTGCATGATGAAGTAATTTTCTAAAAAGCTCTTACAGCAACCACAACTACTACAAAGATGGGTATGTGCACCAAGAATCTGTGAAAACCAGCACAAATGCTATGCAGCGCATTAGCTCCAACTGAACAATGTTGCAGCAAGAAAAGTCGAACACCTGAATTTGCTTGAACCGATGATTGCGACGTGACGGTAACACAATGTGGCAGGAGTACTTGTAAGAACATGTGTGTACTTTCTATGTATGTGTGTATGTCTGTTTAGTGTTGCTATTGAAGTTTCTTCCACTATCGCGACCACTACCACTTAATCGCTACTACTACTTTTCATGCTTCGCTGCTGCTGCTGCTGCTGCTAAGTAAATAACTGTTTTGTATGCAAGCGCCTTTATTTGCACTTCTGCTGTCCTGACGATTCCGCCCACTGATAAGCGCTGAAAGGTGTCACGTGAAGCATTATTAGCGCATATCACACAGGGAAGACGGTGGCGATCAGACTGCAGGAAGTGCATATGTTTTTTACACTTAGTGAGTAGTTGAGCATTTTCCATTACAATGCTGCTAAGCAAGTATGTAGTGTACTGCTTAGTTACTTTGTACATATTTATTCAGACTACCGCTACTAACTTCACGCTTCGGAATGGTGTCTAATCAGTAGCTCGTTTCTGTAACAATTCTCTACCAAGGCGAATTGAGATATGAATTCGCCGCCCTGTTCTCTACTGCTAATGGCTGCGTTTCTTTATTCATTCCGGATAATCCAATTTCACAGCCTAAATAAACAGAATGCGTTTGAAATATACGTCAACATATCATCAGGAACGTTCTAAAGAATAAATAAACAAAAAAGTTTATTCCAAACGTTCAGAATGAATAAAGAAATGCAGCCAATGAGTAGTAGAGAATGACGTATATTCTCTACCAGTAGAGAAATAATCGGTAGAGAAGAGTTACAGAAACGAGCTACAGGGCACTGTAGTTCCGGTATAATATTTTTTTTTACACTTTTCTGTTTACTAATGTTTGAGTTTTTGCATTTCTCGTTTAGTTTGAGGTCCTGGCAAAGCTACCTAAACTAAATCAACAGCAAAAAATGATTGCATGCATGTATTAGTACATATCGCACACCGTCTTAAAAAGCAGGCACAACTCAAATATCAGATTCCGAAATAAAAGCGCTTATGGATTGTGCAGCAGATTCAACGCAATTGTTACCAAAACAGGTATAACAGTAGTTTTCTAATTAGATAATATAAACATGAAGAAATAAATATTTACATTAATTTTTGAGAAAAATCCTAAATATTGATGTATGCAAAAAAATTTGCAGATTTTTTTTTAGTTGTGCCCCTTTTGAAGACCGTGTGCGATATGTTTGCATATCCAACTTAGTCAACACATACTCGTACAATGATGGACTTTGTAGCTTAAAGTTTTTTTATAACTTGGCGGATATTTGGGGAAATCTGCCAAATGGATTCGAGCTCCGAAGGTGATACAAATCAGCAGGGAAGCGACGAATTGAGCACAAGCTGGGTGAATGGATATCTACATATGTACATTGTATATGAAGTATTGTGCTGCCATTGGCATGAGCATTTTAGCTGCTAAGCAAGTTGCAGTGCTGATATTGACTTGCGCTGCAATGAGTAGATAAGTATGCAAATTGAATTAATTAGTTTTGATTGACGCCTTAGTACAAGCATACGTACATACATATGTATGTATATTAGACCGTATACCACGTTATAAGCAAACAAAAACCAGTTCTCCGTACACCCCTGGGTATAAAGTATTTTTGTAATGCAATTTGGAAACAATTTTTTGACCGAACCTAGGGGTCGCATTTTTATTTTTAGGTTACACACCTAAATTTGGCAACACAAATCTTTCTTTAATAGTTTACTGGAATAATCATTTATTTCCTTAGCAAAATTTTAATGATTTTTGAAGAGTTTATATTTACCCTGCAGTGAAAACCCAAACCAGTTAGAAAAAATACTAGTTCATAAACTAGTATGTGCCTACCAGTTTGACATTTTCGAAGAACTTAAGCGTTCAGCGACATCTGCCTTTGAATTGCTAAAGCCTAAAATAAAACGCCATCAATTGCTTTTCTTACAAATGTCGGCTGCGGCGTCACGTGCAGACTACAGCTTCTGGTTCTGGGATGGCAGGTTCGAGGCAGCTTGGAGGTGGTTAAGATTTTTAAAGTTAGATCAGTGTAAGTAGGAATAATTATTTCAATTTAAATATAAATAACAAACTTAAAAATCTAGTTGCATTACAAAACAAAGGAAACAAATATAAAAAAAAAAAAATATTTTAGTTAAATTAAATTTTAGAATAACAAAAAATTCCTAAATAAAAAATATAGATAAAAGAAATATTGTAAACAAATAAAATAAAATAAAAAAATTTTCCCTGGTACCTCAGGCATACCACGCGAGTGCTTTGCTTTGTCGGCCATTGAAACTGTTGGAGCGCCGCGAGCAAAAAGGCATACTAATGCCTTTCATGGGGGATGAATTGGCAGACTATCTCATCAACTGGTATGATGCTACTAGTATTTGTACTAGTAGATGCTGATGCATAGCCTGACAATTGACATCTCGTAGGACATCGCAATATTAAAAATACCAGTCGCTAACATTGAAAAAGGATAGAACGGGAGCTAGTTGACCTGAAACGCAAACTGGTAGAATTCTAGTTCACAACTAGTAGCTTTCCCTGCAGGGTAGTGACATAAAAGTGGTATGAACTGAGATCTGGTGGGTAAGTTCTAGAACGAGGTATTTGAAATCAAGGAGCTTTGGAACAAAAGCATCGATATCGCATACTTTAAGACCCGATCATAAATGGCGAAGTTTTTACGAAAAATGTAAAAATTCAACCCCGACGTTCGACCAAAAAAAAAATTTTATTACATTTGAAAAAGTTTAATGGTTTTTGGCAATATTTAATTTACTGACATTAGGGTGGAATATTAGGGTGGTAGTCTTGGGCTCATTTAACTGTAAAACAAAAAAAATTCCCCTCGAAACAAGCACATCTATAATATCATACTTTAAGATCCGACAGTAAATGCGATCCCTAAGTTCAGCAAAAAAAAATCCAAGTTCCCTTGCAAACATATTTTAGACCCAATGGTGTACGTCGCACGTTTCTTCCGGTACGGTTTAGGGCGTTTTATTTTACAGAGATCTGCGACTTCAGAAAGTCCCATACAAAAAAGTCAAACCCGACGTTCTTGGTTGCCAATTCACATCGCCTTTGTACGAAGTCCATATCACAAGAAGAAGCTTCTTCATCCAGGCCCCAAAATACTTATGTAATAGGCAACGTCACTTTTTTCCAGATTTTCGCCCTTTGTTTAGTTTTTCGTGTGTTTGAGTTTAAACGTGCTTTTCCAACCATCTACATGATCATTGATTTTACACCATATTGAGGAATTAGAGATTATTTAGTGTCTCCAGGATCTAAAAGCTGCTGATTTTTATAGAAAAATATTTTTTTCATAGCCCTTTCCAATGAATGGCAGTGTACACTTTACAATCATTGGCCCATATCGCCCTCATTTTCTAGCAAAGTCGGCGACTCGCCAAAGCCATCATATTTTTAAGTAAGACCCGAATAACAGCCCCAAATCACAATCAAATCACAATGCTACACCAGCTCGTTATCCATTAACGCCAGCATTCAAAGCTAGCCTGGCAGTTTGCCCAGTGGAATTTGCTGTAGTAAATAAGCGCCTACCAACAAGCAAATATTAAATTTTCATATGTAAATATGTGAAACGAAAACAAACAAGACTTGCAAACACACGCACGCAGGCAAACAACGCCAATTTGCTGCACAATTCATGATCGTCCATTTCTCAGCCGCTGGCCCAGGTGCCTCAGCGTTACGCGGACGCAGTCAAAGCCGACGTGAACGCCAACGCCGATACCACGCTACACTACTCGCAAATTGCCACAACACGCAAACGAGCCGCAACCGTAATCACCTTTAATAAATTATCGATTCCGTGCAATTCGCACGAAATTCAGACCTAAGGAGTAGGAAAAAGAGCCGTGCAACAAAGTGGAAAAGAAAATACCAAGCGAGGAAGGCAGACGGATGGGCAGGCTGACGGGCAGTTGGTCGGTCGGGTTTCGAGAAAGCTAAATGGCGACGTAAGTGAAATAGAGCTGTAAGGAAAAAACCTCGAATTACGCTAAATAAATTGCACAAACGAGTAACTATAGTAGTGTGGCGCATGCTCTTGTGGCGCATGCCTTAGCAAGTAAGTGTGCTGCAATTTTCGCATGTTTAGTTAGTAGTAAAATGTGTGCAAATTTATAATGAAATGATTACCTACAACAACCGGCTTCACTTTGCAGCGCAACTCCTTCGCCTGTACCAAACATATTTATAACGAGGTTTCGTATTCAACGTTAACATAGAATGGCTATGCGTGTGTGATAACGACATGATTGCGCTGCACTGCAATTACCACACGATACTGGTTATGTGAAATGCATTGAAATTGGGTGTGAAAGTGTTAAGGACGAAAAATTTCAAATATTTAAAGTCAATGCTTTTTTTGGCAAATATAAAAGAAATGTGAATTTTTCAAAATTCGTCGGCAAAACTAAATTGCAAACAAATTCGTTTCCGGCTTCATAGAAAAATATTTGACCTTCAGCTCAATAAATACATGCAATGAAATATATGTATAAAAATAAATCCACAAAATAACTTATGTAATCAAATTTTATTTTGCGTATTGTAGATTCACGCTGGAGTCGTTTATATTGTTATGTTGTAAATGCAATAAACTAATGCAATATAAATTTTAATTTTTAATGTCATTGTTTACTTACATACAAATGTTTATCATACATACATACATATATATTCGCATATGTATGTGTAAACAAGGAAATTTCTTTTGCAATTAAATCAGTGCACTTGTTTACGCCAGCGCGCTGTTTATGTATTGTTCGTGGCATATCACTGAAATTCCTAAATAATTAATTTCAATTCACTGCTTATACTATTGTTGTCATTCATAAATATCTAATAATGTCCGCAGCAATTAAAAATTAAAAATAAAGTATTGTAGGTGCAATAATATATATATATTTATTTGTATAAATTCACACAGTGACTCAAACAAGTGACCACGTGTTGATTTTTTTAAATATTCATAATACTTTTCGGGTAATTTTTTTTTTTTTCTATAAAAATATTATCCAAGCTTCAACTATGACCATATGAATCACAGTTTTAAACTTTATAAAAAATTTAAGAAAATTCAACAAATTTTCATCAAAATTTCAATCTGAAGCTTTAGAACATTTTTGGGTATGCAGTTTTATAGCCCATACAATTTTAATTTAATGAAGTACAATTTTCAGACCTTAAAAAAATACCTTTGATTTTTGTGATTTTTTTTTTTTTTAGATATATGGTTTTGGTTCAGGCTTGGACGAAATTTTTATAGAAAAATAACAAAAAAATTTGCTCGAAAAACATTATAGAATATATAAAAAAAATCAACACGTGGTCGCTGTATGTATAAATACATATTAGGGTGTCTCACAAAAAAAGTTGCGTTGTTTTCACCGCTTTTATAACATTTATTTTATTTTAAGACTTTTGCCAAACCGTTAGCTTGACCGATTAGAAAATACCAATAAATGTCTCATTATTTTCATTCCGTTGATAAAATGTTTAATTATATTTATGCAGGACTTTTAAGCTTAAACTCTTCTATCATCTGAGGCGGTTTTTCGGAAAAAAAAAAATTTAAAAACTAATTTTATTTATGAAAAAATATAAAATTTTGGAGGTATTTTGAAATCGGTCCAACCCACGTTAACCTGAATATTTTCAAATAATAAAAATATTTTGAAGGAAGTTCTAAAATATAATGAGGCGTATTCTGATTTTCGTACCAACCGAAAATTTTAAATTTTTGTATAGAAAATTATGGGAAAATTTTATGATTTTCGATGCGTACGAAAACAAGAATACTCCTCAATAAATTTTTTAATTCTGATGGAAAAACAGTACCGATTTTTTTGTATGAACAGTGTTGCACGCTAATGTACGTATATATGTCCATTTGTGTGCAACTCCTGTTGCAACCCATTTGTACGCATTAATTTGTATGAAAAAAATCCTAATTGTTTAAATATTTGCTTAACTTACGAATTCAGCGATTTTATTTTTTATTTTTGAACTACTCTTATTTTCCTTGTTCGCTATTTTAATACACAGTCTCTCCAGTTTCGCAGCCCTCTTAATGATAATTGCCCCAAACATTACCGTTGCTGATACGAAAATTACCTTCCTCATACTGGACATCACTCGTTGAGATGACTTGTATATCTTTCCCACATAAAAAAATAAGTGACCCCATTAAAGACATACACGCTGTGAACGAAACTTACTGTAGGTAACCATTTCTCGTAGCTGTTGCCGGTATAAGGTTTGGTAGTAAACAATAAATAGGTATACAAATGAAAAAATATAACATTTTTAGTGGACATAAAACTCTTTAGACCTTTTTTGTCTCCCATTTTATACACTGTCACAGCAGTTCAAACCATTCACTACTTCCTTCATTTTTTTTCCTTTTCTCTAAAGCCTAACCACTGAAACGTGATTTAGAGGCTTTAAAATGATTAAACCAGCTTTCTTTTTGTCAAATCCGGCAGCGCAGCTTTGTTTTTCTTCAACCGCAAGTTTGCTATTCGTATACTCTCATAGTCGGGAGGTTGATCCTTTGTGCTCTACCGAGCCCTTGAACCCATATTCTCTGTTTGTTTCAGTGACATTCAGCGAGTGCAGAAGCGTTCCTGCTATAATTCTAGTACCCTCTGCACATCGGTCACTAGGGCGCCCGGTTTTTGTTTTTATAAGAATTTTCCCTAGTATTTAAACGTTCCGTAAGTCTAGCTATCGGATCTCTCTTTTTATTACAAAAAATACGTCACAGAGTGGCCCTGTAGGCAGCAGCTTTTTTCTCTCGTCGTCCCAGTTGCACTTTCGTGCTCGCTGAAATCCGACTACTTGATCGGCGTCGGCACGTAGTGAGCGGGAGACGTAATAGCCAAATTAAAGCCCTGCGTAAGAAAATCCACGATGTAGGGATCATTCTTGAAGAAAATCGCCGTAATGTATAAATTGGGTATTAGTTGGTGGCCCATTCAACTGAATAACTTTACTTTAGTCAAGGGGCAAAACACTATTGTTTTCATCTTAATTGATTTCATCTAATGTTTTCGCCTTCCACTTCCTGTACCAAATCTGTCTTATAGCTTAAAGCTTAAACAGACGGCAGCGTTGATCCGGATTAACTCTGACTTAATTCGTGAAATAAAACGCATTTGCATGTATGTATTAATTGCACATAAATAGAAAAACTAAACAAATAAAAAATTTAATTTGTGAAAATGGCTGGGAGTGGGGAAGAAATCTGGTCCCTAGAGAATTTTGGTATGCCAATTTGACTTTTCGACTACAGCTTTGTTTGTTTCGTTTATTTTTCATTCACAATAGACAACAGCTGGCTATTTTAGTCAGTGTTTGCATCGAAAATGCCTTGATCCGTATTTGTTTTGGAAATTATATGTTAATACCCGAAATAATTCCAAATTAACGAGTTGGTCCGGATCAAATCTGCCGTCTGTCTATGCTTTTACTGACTCTCATATACATACACATATTTATTCAAGTTGAATACAAATGCAAAATACTAAAACCCGCCGGGATGCAAAAATGTTACCCCACTCTATACGTGCATGCAAGTTGAAATTTTACGAAAAGTTTTCTGCGGACATTTTTTTCTGCACAGCACATCTGTTGCTTTAAAAACTTTTGGAATTTCACTTTTCAATGCAGTCAATAAAATATGCACATTTTAATATTTTCCAACAAAAATAATTGCAAATAAGTCGAAAAAAGTGCAGCCAACTACTGAAAGGCTAAACATATTTTCCTGATAAAAAATTGCATGAAATATTTGCGAATTATTTTAAAATTGCACGAATGACAAATAGCAACATTTTGCACAAACATTAATCTTAAATGCGAACGCTATTGTTGTAATTCATTATATACAACGCTATTTAAGCATTTCCATTTAAAATTCTATGAAAATCAATTGGAAAGTAGAAGCAAATATTTGCATAGAATACTTTCATATGTACATACTATGCACATTGTACATACATACATATAAACTATTATCGCATGAATGATAAATGTAGGAATAAGTATTATTGTTTGTTTGTAGATATCTATAGACATGAATATTTGCATACATAGTATATGTGTGCTTTTTAAATTTGTATACATACATATTTACATGCAAAAATTTTTAGCTGAATACATTAGAAATTTTTGTCCACTATTTTAATGCAAAGCAAATATGAATCTTTATGTACTGAAAAATTCTATGGCACTCTAAAATCCCTAATAATGTATTTAAAATGTTCCTCTTTAAAAATGCCAATAATTTGCAAATACTAGAGACATTTCAATATTTTTATAAAAATTTCGTACACATTTTTCGTAGTTTTGTATTTTTACGTTATTTTAGAAAATAGTCTATGTTTACGAATATTAATGAAATATTTTTATTCTAGAAAATATTTATATAATTATCCTTCTTTCCACCTAATCCTGCGGTCGTTCATACATATTTATACTTTTATCACTATCCCTATCCAATTATCACTACCCTCATTACTTCCTATCTGTTTTTGTAGTAAGCAATTCAGAATCCATTCAGTTGCATACATACTTACATACATACATTATTAATTGTGCTTGAGTGACTTACAAGCTTGAAGCTCATTGCGTGCACGTTCAACAGAATCGTAGCTGGTAAAAAAAAAGAGAAATCTATTTGACAGCAATAATTGTCTGAAGTTTTTGTTAGCACTACTTAACATGACAATTTATACTTTCAATTGTTCTGCATACTTTTGTTCAGCATAATCGTACATTTTACATGAAGGCGAGTCCATAGCTGAGACTGGAACTTTTGAATTCTTAACAGAGCTTGTACACTGAAATAAATGAATGTAGGCTTTTTGTACAAAGAAAGCGCAAACTACCATCAATAGCTTAACTGAATATAAGAGCTCAGATAAGTTCTAAGAATCTTAACATAGGACGAGAGACAAGGTTTATTTCTTACTATTTGCTTTTTAACCCTTGTTTGCTTGCACTGTAATCTGAGCAATTATCACCTTCGAATTGGAATCTACTGTTTCGATAGACATAAATTGCAGTTAAGGTTTGGTGGATATGAACTATTAGTCAAATGTTCATTAGATAACTAATAGAAAAGCTGCTGTTTTTATTTATATGCTAAATAATGGATGTACAATAGTTAATTCCAGTCAACCATTAGGTAAACTGATACTGTTAAGATAAAAGTGGTGGTTTAACATTAGTATATTAATTAACCAATTACTATGGCAATGGCCCGTAGAAACATCGACGCTTATAAGGGAGTGTTTTGGTCTTGCCGCTCAGAGGGAGAGCTTTTTTTAGTGCTCGTTAAAAAAAAAACAAGACATAAAAGCTTTTTTCCGCGGGATATGTTTTTGTCGCAACTGATTAAAATAAATCTAGAGCACAGCTGGACACCTACCTACCATTAACTGCTAATTTTTCAAAACTACCGAAATACTCGTGAATACCACTTATGTAATTATGGGGTGAAAGCTTTGAGAGTTGTAAGCCCATTTTACTAAAAGTACATAAAATCCTTTGCCGTTAACTTATTTTCCACGGGAAAAGGTTTTTTCAAACCCATAAATACGTAGTTGCGATTTGGACGTGAATTGCTTAAATACATAATCCACTTTTTTGCTAGGCCTATAAACTAGACTAAATCTGCTTTACAGATACTTAGTCACGCTAAACAACTTAATGCATTTTAAAACGCTTGACGTTGAGCATATAAATCGCATTTAGCATTTGTTTTTGTCTTCTCCGGAGTACAGCTGTTCGGCTATACATTACATTGAAATTCAGCACTCATTTACTTCTCTACGTGTACCAATTAAGCGTTTTATGAAGGCACCACCTGTGTTTCGAATCGGCATTAACTCGCCAGCAGCACAAAAAAACAGAGACAATGCATAAAAAAACAGCAAAAAAGAAACAAAAACAAAGCATTAAATCAATTTTGTTGTCATCAAAATGGCATCAGCAAAAAATTTGTGAATTAAATGCTTAAATGTTGCCGTCAAGGCGCGGCACTACAACACAGCACGCAAGCAGCAACAACAACACCAACAACAACATGAGTTAGCATAACCGGCGCCCAACTCTATATACACAACCCGTTGTGGTCCAGCACATCACAAAATGCATGCCAGGCTATGATGCACAGAAAAAGTGACTGTGGCATTAAAGAAAAATGCAGCGAAATTTAACAGTGAAGGCACACCATAAAATTCCACAACTCCGCACAATTCCATAAAAATGTTTCAATCAATCATGCGTAGCCAAGTCAGAGAGATCTACCCAGCTAGCCAACCAGTCAGCCAGCAAAGTGAGGCAAACATTTGTTTGGCGGCTGCGCTGTGCCGCTGATGTCGACTGGCATGTTATGACTACACTCCTCCAGACGCTTCAACAGCGCCCCCTGGCAGGCGGGCAAGCGGGCAGACTGGCTGGTCCGTTGGCCGGCTGGTTGGTTGCTTGGTAGGTTGGTTAGTTGGTCAACATCAGGTGAACTGCAAAAGTGAGTGTGTCGCTAACAGATGAAACGCAATCAATTCCTTCTACCTTTTTGCTTTTGGAATATGTGCGTCGAGACATTTGGCTGGATAGCCTGAGTAGAAAAAAATACGTTTCCTTTCATTTGGCAGCGGCGGCAGGAGAACTTCCAACTAATATCCATAGTAAAGGTATCGTCATTGGCGCTCGTCGTCATCAGCATTATTACAGTTTGATTTCACTGCATTTATTCTGGTATATTTTTCTTTTTTTTAATATATTTTCTTTTCTTCTTTTGTGTTCCTTTATTCTACCATTTATTTATGCTTATTGGCGTGCGAGGTGCGCGCCTGGGTTCCCCGGCTTCATTTGCTTTTGCAATTTTTCTTCGATTTCTTTTTGTTTTATTAAATGACCTTCAGGGCGGTCGCTACCATTACGGTCGCATCATTTAACGTCAACTGCCACACAGAGGCCAAATGTTGTACTGCGTCATGCCAAGGGTTGGCATTCGGTGGCGAGCGCCAATGCGAATCCCCCTCCTGCGTCGTGATGGTAGGACTCTGTTAGAAAAATTATAGTCATTTGCATTTTTTTACGTATGCTTTGTGGTTGGCGGTTAGTCTGAAAGGAGTGCCCAGCGAGATTTGAAACATTTAACGAGGGAATTGATGTGCACCAAAAGCAATATCAACAAATGTGTAACGAGATTTTAAGTAGCGTAATATGTAGCTTTGGATAAATTCCTATTATTTAAAGCTTGTCGTGAAAGCTTAAATCAGCGCAAGCAACTTGAAGCTGGCAATTTTGTGAAGGTGTCCAATAAATGCATAAGTATGTATGTATGTCTCATATAATTTTAATGCTATGTCTTTTTAAAGCCATCGACCTTTTTTTGAGTTATGAGCGCAATTTCTTTGCGGGGGTTTTGGGGATGCTGATCATCATGTATTAATTTTCAGAATTTCAAAATGGCGCTGAGACATAGACTGGCGCAATATCACACCATTGGAGCTCGACCGCATCGCTCTAGGATTATTGCCTGTCATACCGACCACTACCAATACAAAACATGTCTTAACGCACATCGCCGCCATCGCTTGCATATCCGCTCCGTTGTTTTTACCATTTTCCGTTGAACGTTTCAGGTACTTTGCGATTACTTCAATTTATGATGGGTCAAAAGACCAGTTCTGATGAAATATTCTGAAGGCTAAATGGTTATTAGAACTCGTTCGATGTTCTCGCTTTCAAATATCAAATGTTTCTTTATTTCGGACAAGATGGTGTCCGGTTGGATAAGCCTTAAGGTCTAGATCCATAGCTCTATCACTTATGGTATAGACACAAATCGCCGTATGTGTAATTTAGAGTAACTTAACGCTTAGTGCAGGTATACTATATCGTCACCTGAGTTGAAGATCGACCTATCTCGGCAACGCCCTATCTGAGAAAACTTTTCGAAAACGCCCTAATTCAGAATTTGGTTAAAGAACGTCCTATCTCAGATTTTTATGGGGAAAATACCATATCTCAGCGGCCAATTCAAAAACTCCCCATCTCAGCATATTTTCAATGTATTTTCAGCTGAGATAGGGCGTTTTTGATCCCAATTCTGACATAGGGCGTTCTTCGAACAAATTCTGAGATAGGGTTTTTTTAATCAAATTCTGAAATAGGGCGTTCTTGAAAAGTTTTCTGAGATGGGGCTTTTCGAACTGGCTGCCGACATAGGTCGATCTTCCACTCAGGTATCGATATATTCTTACAATAATCATAATAATATCTTGGCGCTTACACTTTTGCTTAGTATTCGCCCGAGCTTCTTCTCCACTTTGTGGTTTTCGTCTTGATGTTGTTACACAAATGGAGGGACTTACAGCATTACGTCGCCTGATTTTATGAGAAGCTTATTCATGGCAAAAATACACTCAGAAATTCGCCATTACCTGCCGATTGTCGACCGATGTTCAAACAAAATTTTTTCTGATTTTAAGTGTTGCTCGGCCCAAAGATCAAACCCAGGCCCTACGGACTGGTAGTATGCACCTCTAGCCACTCAGCCACAGCGACCACGGATATATACATACATACATAAAAATCCAATATAACTATGTTTATTTACAATTCAGTAATAATAAAAAAAATCGCGTAAATTGCTTTTTTGCACAGCAAAACAAAAAACACCGTAAAATGATGCAGTAGGCCAAGTGATGTGCCACCATGCAGCACAGTAGGCACACTTCACTTCACTGTTATTCGCTTCGGTATTCTTCCTTTTTCAGTATTTGCACTGCCCACATTCGCTACTCTTCGCACTTAACTTAAGCGGCAATGTGGGTACAGACTAATTTCGATTACTCCCCCTGAGGCGGCGACTGGTGCGTATGCACAATGGTGGCATCTTCAGCGCAGCACCGGCAACGACGCTTGCCTGACGCTTTGGCTGATGGAAATTAAAAAGGCGTAGCCAAATTGAACATTAAAATGACCGTCGTATTGACATTTCGTTTTTAAATTCAACAAAAAAACAGCGTTGTCGATTATTTTTCATATCAAAAAACCGATAAGCGTTTTTTTCTTTTAATTCTTCGATGAATTTTTACTTTCATTTTATGATTTCTCTTCTTCACAAGCTTTTTTTAATTTAAGTACGATATTGACATTATACGTAAGTAATTCAAGTACACTCGATAAATATCCAACCGCTAAGGTCACTCACGTCCGCCCACCAAATCGTTTACTGCAGGTGTAAATTATTTGTTCGCAATAAAAAAGGTGCCAAACGCTCCGAAAGTATGTAAGTATGTATAGCTATAGCACCGAAAATGAAAGTTTCGCTTTTTGTGTTTTCAAGCGCGAAATTGGCCATTTACATTTATTAATCAGCCAAGAAGCGTACGCGCGAACGATTTTGCTCTAGACGCCAGATCTCCCGGCGCTGAGTGGGAAGCGCAATAAAGTTGAGTTATGGGAATTTCAGTTTAAAGTGCCGAATAGAGTGGTGCTTAACTGGATTGTGGCACTTAACATTTTTTTGTGTTTCCCCACAAGCGAATGCCTACATGTCTCCTGAAGAGGTACTTCGGAAACCGTACTAAGTTACATATGAATATGCATATGTGTCCATGTGAACGCGCATATTTGGCTGCGTATCCTTGTCCAGCCTGCAGCACTAAGAGGCTAGAAATGGGTGTAAGTCCATTTAATTAAGCTTGTAATTGAATTGCGCTACTTTCATGGCTTGGGAAAATTATCCTAGTTACGACCATTTCAACAAGTTTTGATTTTTTTCAACATTACTTCCTGGAACAAATCAGAATTTCTCAGAGATGTCAAATACTGACATTCCTGAATTGGCGCTATAGTAAATGAAAAATCGTCAAAAATTACGCCGCATTCATTTGGATATAGCGCGCGCTAGCGCTCATTTGGCATTGGAAAACGCAACGCTTAGCGCTCCAATTTAGGGACGGCAGTTACTCTACAAAAACTTTCGGAAATGATTTGTTGAACTCAGAATTGCTCAAGGTTTCTAAACATCCTAACCTAAAATGCAAAAAATACGGTTTTGGCCTATTTTCAAGGTAACGAAGCATAGCGACATTTTTGTTACTGGAAAAAATATACATGGATTCATCGTTCTAGTTCTGAACTTACTCTTCAATGTGGTTGTTGTTATCTTTCTCTCT
>NW_023458562.1:18507669-18541214 GCF_013731165.1 Rhagoletis pomonella
CACTATACTAAAGCCAGCCTTTCGGCATAAGCTACTATTCCATACGAACACAGATATACAATAGCATTAATAAAACTACATATATAATATAAGTTTGTAACTTTGAGGTAAATAAATGCATTATGTGAGCACATACCTTTTTGTCTCGGTTGGCTTTGTTTTTTTTTGGCAGTATACGTAGTTACACTTATAAAAGAACACTTCACACACTTTAGTCTTATTTATGTACATACATACATATGCCCTTATTATGCACTTAAAACGCAAAACGCATATATTTGAATTGCATTCTGATCGGAGCACCACTAAACCTTTTCAAGGTACTGCTGCATTTGGACACAGAAATTCACATAAATAATCAGACTTCCTCATCACCGCTAAATTAAAATGTCGGCTCGGTGAAGGGTCGCTATTTTGTATTTAGACAAAGAAAACGCGAATGTTAAATATTTCTCGTCTTACACACACACTTTTTCAAACACTGAATCAAATTTAACACTAATCATTTCCCATTTCTAATATTTCGCTCAATTTATTAATTAAAAATTTAACTTGTGCACTGTGCACCCGCAAACGCTGGAATTTTCACTGATTCAACTGTCAAATTTGGGCGGGAAAGGAAGCTGTAGGCGAAGGAAACAGAGCTGTGTATGTCAAAGCTCACCCTGTTCTTCCGGTACTGCATTCCAATGAATTCCGGTAGTTCATTCCAATGCAGTGTTGCCACAAAACTTACCAAATTCCTCAAAAACAAATGAAATAACCTCAAAAGCCGAACAAATTACTCAAAATTTTTTTTACAGTATGAGTATTGTGTACTGCACATAATTTACAGGTACTTAGTATAAAAATTAATTACATTCTCCAATTCAATTGATACATTTTTGTTGCGGTTTAAGCAAAGTATCACCGTTGTTTTTTATGCTTTGGTTTGTATATAATATTACTGCAACTATACAGTGCTCAATCTGGTCCTCAACTCAGTCCTACACATTTTTAAACCATTTAATATACGTTCTACTGAAGCATTAGAAAAGGGCGACATATATTAGTAATGCAGATATATATATATTTTTTTTTTTTAATTGGGAAACTTATATGAACTTGAAGAATCTTTTAATTCAAAACCTTTTTTCCTATAACTTTCTGGATCTAATGAAGAATCAATATGAATATCCATATGATCGAACAGTGCGCGTTCTCTCCATTCGTTACCGAGATTTTGCATGTTCAAAATACATAAGTTGAAAATATAACGATAGAATGAAAAAAATGATCGATAACATTTTGTGTATTTAGCCGCAAATGCAGATGTGAAGAGCGAAAAACGCCAACCAAGCGAAATATCTCTTTATTCAAAGCTATTTATTTTGTGTGTGAGGGTGTTTGAAGGTTTGACAAGCCGTTTGAGGGAAATGTGAACAATAATCAAAATTTTTTGATTTTCTGGTCGCCATTTTGAGGTGTGATCAAACCGCTTACGTTTTGTATGATAAAATCGTCTCATTCGCAACGGAATGAGGACGCGGGAGGGAAAAATGGAAGAAACCCAAACCCTTTTACATTGTGAACCGGAAGAAAACTAAAATTCTTTGCTTGAACGAGTCATGTTTGCATTGTGTATGGCGAAATGGGAAAAGTAGGTTTGAAGAATGTTTGACAACCCTGCAAAAATCGTTGGACCATGTAGTCTATTTGTGGTATATTGGAGTACTTACAAAAGTGTTCCTCTGTCATGGTGTAGCGGACCAACTCGTGTCTCTGTGCCAGATTATTGTTTGTTACACGATCCCTGCTCGTGTTTTAACGAAATGTGATTGAAGTTGAGCATTTGAAAGCACATTTGCATGTCTGGCTGTAGCTGAACGTGTAGAGATGCTCGCTGTTAGTTGTTAGCTCCCAGCATGTTCGGATTCAAATGCCGTCAGAGGCAACATGTAGTTTTTAATTTTTGTTTTTGGTTTTTATTAATTTCGAAAAAGCATTTCAGAAGTGAAGAACAAAAGGGTGTACAAACGAAAAAATATAACAACAATGCCATTGTTAATATGTTGGAGTAGTTTTGTGCTACTCTGATGTAATGCAGGGATGGAGTATATGGTCCTGCCCTAGGACATCGCAATGTTAATTGGATCATCTTTTTTATATGAATTGTGGTTAATTTAGGAATAACCTTGGTCCTTTGAGAGTACTCTTTACACGCATGCATGGAGTAGTCGCGATTTTTTGAGGGGAAGCCACTAGTGTGGTGTATTTCGCTCTTTATAAAACTTCGGGGAGCTTTTTGTTCAAAAATTTGCACAGCGATTTGACAACTCTCTTGTGTAAAACATGGCTGCATTTGTTATCTGCAAATATATCGAGAGAAAATTCCTCAAAATAAAAATCCTCAAAAATTACTCAAGCGCACCCGAAGTTCCTCATGTTTTGAGGAATTACTAATAAAGGGGCCACACTGTTCCAGCCAGATGACGTTTCGTTTTGATCTCAAACTCATTCTCAAAACTGATAACGAATTACCCGGTGTCGGTGTCTGACCTTTTTTGACCGAATGATATTTTAAGTTTTCTCGTTTGGGCTGCTTGCTAGCTGTTCCATTAAACAGGACATATTTTGTCTAGTTATATTGCAATTAAAGCCAGCACATGACAAAGACGCTAGCCTTTCGTTTGCTCAACACAGTAGACTGCCATTGGAATCTCAGCAGCCTCACAAGGAAAGCGTTTACAAATCTCTCGAAATCAAAGTCACATAAAACAGAAATGTCCCTGAACGTAGCCAAGCGCACGGCCGCACATCGCGCAGTGGACGAATGGGTTATAACCAACACAGCTGTGGGTATTGGCAGTGGTTCTACTGTAGTGTTTGCTGTGGAACGCCTTGCAGAGCGGGTACATAAGGAGGGATTGAATGTGGTATGTGTGCCGACAAGCTTTCAGGCGCGCCAATTGATTTTGGAGCATAACCTGACACTCGGTGATTTGGACCGCAATCCCAAACTGGCAGTTGCAATTGATGGCGCTGATGAAGTGGATCGTAACATGATACTTATCAAAGGTGGAGGAGGTTGTTTGCTGCAAGAAAAGATTGTTGCTTCTTGCGCCGAAGACTTGGTGGTGATCGCAGATTACACAAAAAATTCGGAACATTTGGGAGACCAATACAAGAAGGGTATTCCTATCGAAGTAGTGCCTATGGCTTACGTACCTATTAGAGAACGTATTGCAGATAAGTTTGGTGGCGAATTGAAGTTGCGTATGGCTGTAGCAAAAGCTGGGCCATGTGTTACAGATAATGGAAATTTTATCTTGGATTGGAACTTTCCGCAAAAGTGCGATTTTGACTGGGCAAAGGTGGACAAGGAATTGCTGCAAATACCCGGTGTAGTTGAAACAGGATTATTCGTAAATATGGCAACTAAAGCATACTTCGGTATGGCGGATGGTAGCGTAAAGACACAGGAAAAATAAATTTCAAAAGAGATTTTCTACACTCTGGAAACAGCCTACGGATTTATAAATTAGTATTAAGCAGTCCTTATAGATTTACGATTTTTTTTAATTTTTGATTAATTTAATTTTGATTCCTATAATTAGTAACACAGCGTTGGTTAAGTTAATCGTGTTTTTTTATATTTCATTTACAAATGTAATAAATAATTCAATTACCAAGACTTTTCTCCTAAACTAAATTGCTCATTAGTAGTAGTCCGTTCTTCTTAAATATTTGTTTGGAAATAAGTTTATTTTTGCATCCAAAATGATGCATCATTAAAAGGATTTCTTGTTTCGTGTTGGCAATAAGCTATCTTTAGCATAATTAAAGAACGAGAGTAGACCCTGCTTTTTCCCGCGTGAAAAGTAGTTTGTTACTACATCTTGACTTCCTGTAATCATGAAAAATATTAAATTCTTGCAAGAAAGAGTTTAAGAATCTTCTCAACTTACCCATACTGTCGTTTACAGTCGTCGGGAGTACATTATCATTTGCGCTGAGGGATACAAAGAGCGAGAAGGGCACCATCCAGAGGCATATAGTGAAGTATGCTAGCACCTAAAACAAAGGTTATTCCACTGTCTACAACAAAATTAAACTTATTTGCGTACCTGCATAAACGGATAGTAAACGCTTGTGAAATGTTGAAATGCCAAAAAGTGGTTTATAATCAAAAATACTAGTGCCCCAATAAAAGGTACTGACAGGAACCGTATGAAAGGAAAACTGGTCATGATGAGGCCGTGGAAAGCTTGCGCCGCAAAGCCACAAAGTATCATGCTCCACGGCAAGTTATCGCAGAATATGAATAATATGTAAACAAAAACCGTGGCGCTAATCATAAACGTGATCAGTTTCCGTGCAGTTTGTGTGTACTCTTCCACCAGTTCAGCAATGTAATAGAGACCAGCCGCTATCGTAAAACAAAAAATGGCTTGTTACAGTATTCTTTACATCACCGTTTTCTTACCAATTGAGACTGTGATAAAGACGATGTGTATCACCATTGCTATCCAACTTAATATATATAGAAACGTCATTTTGTGTTCCTATGTGTTTTTCGATCCCACAAAAGCTGTTTGAGGAAGTAAATTTGTTTACCAAGTAATAAATTAAAACGTCAGCGTTCGCTTATTTGTTTTGGAAAAATCAGCTGTTTTGTTTAATGGAAATGCGAATTGGGATGGATGAAAAACGAAAAAGCATGTAGGCTTGCCATACCTTCAAAAATTATAGTTTGTACCGAAGAACGTAAATCTACAAATAACGTAAATCTACTTCCGTTTTAAGTTTACACTTCTAGCCTCCAAAATCATTTAGATTTTGAAATCGTTTTATAATAGCTTTTAAAACACAAAACTAATGAAATATTATTATCCCAAGTTCTTCATCTGTCGGAGCAAGGGTTCAGTTTGCTTTCTAAAAAATTGTATCACGTATTCTTAACATTCCCATGTGCTAGTTTTATGCGATATCTGGCAGCACTGGCAGATTTGATATTTGACAGCTGCGAAAAAAGCGCGTGCATTTTCTCGCTGCTAGCTCGGTGAAATTTCATTTTTCGGAGGACAATTGAAACGCTTCACATTTTTTATTTATAATACCAATAAGTGCATATTAACAAAAATATTTGTTTATAAACGAGGGTGAATAAGTTACAATTGCATTAGCATATCCGTTTAACCTTGAAATATCTAAGAAATAGCCGAAAACTGAAAGGGGTAAACGACAACAACAACTGTACACGCAAAGTCAAACGAAGGAAGAATTCGGTTTTTCCTCGCCAGTGGAATAGTTTTGTAAGGTTAGGGACAGATTTGTGTTAAAATATCGAAAAATATTGGCATTAAATGCCGCCCAACAACATAGAGCCTGTCGAGCATCCGCAAAGTGATGCGGAAATGCGTGATGAAGAAGATATTCAGCCCACATCCGCCGCAGAGGCAGAAACACCCACAGAAGATTCGACGCAGCAACATTCGAATGGGAGTGAAGGTGGTAGTAATGCAGATGAGGGTCAACCATCAACTGAGGCAAGTGCAGATACAGATACCGAGATGAATGGTGCCGTAGAAGAGGGCTCCAGTAGCTCCGTCGCAGCCAATGTGGAGGGCGAGAATGGTGCGGCAGCGGGTAATGAGGTGGCGGGCGATAATGAAGAGGCAGGTGATGAAGTAGCTGCCGTTGCTGCTGATGCTGATCCATTTTATGGATTCGAAGATGAGGAGCCAAATTTTGATAGCAAAGACATGGCACAAGTATTGCAGATTTGGGAGGCGCATCATACACGTTCCGGATACGACCCAGTGCCAGTGCTGAAAAGGTAAATTACTGCGCAAACACATACTTACAGCTTTGCCCGTCTAAACATGTATGCGCAAACAGGTTTTTTTTTAATTTGTTTGTAATAATGAAGGTGATCGTCGACGAAGTAGCGTGCTGCTTTTTCCTTTTTGTTTTCTTTTCTAGAAAGTTTTTTTTTTTGGTATTTTTGTTATCTGTTATTGACTAACGTGACGAAATTAAAAATAGCAACACAAATTAATTGTTAGTCTAGTTCAATGGACTTATATTATTTATAGTAAAAACTGACATATTTTAGGTTGGCAGAAATTTTTGAAAAAGAAAAGGAAACTTACATGCGCAAAGACCACGACCCCTTTGAGGACCGCCATCCATATCGGACGGATCCTAAGTGCCAATTTGGTGTATTGCTGAAGCAACTATTCCGTAAAGATGTATTCATGAATAAGGTATTTACATACATATTGTTACTTTAATATAAAAGGGCCCCACCACATATTCTTCCGAAATTCAGCTTTGTACTCAAATCGTTAGATTAAACACCAAATGCCTATTAGAACTAAAAACTGTTATTACATTAATAAATAAGATAATACAAAATCATATGTGACCTGGTCTACGGAAAGGGGGCTTAGGTGTCAAAAAATCAATTTTCACTTTTTGGTTGATTCGGATGGAAGATGAGATGCTTTTCCACGTGGTGAAAAGCAGAAAATCCTAACTTGCTTAGAAGTGTACTAAAAATAATAATAATATTAATAATAATAATAATAATAATAATAATAATAATATTAATAATAATATTAATAATAATAATAATAAAACTATAATAATATTCCGACCAACAACAACACTTACTGGACCAACAACAACACTTACTGGACGTCCGGCGCGGAGAACAATTAACGAGATAATGAGAAACTGACGAAACGAGTTGCTTACTTTTAACAGCTTTTTCACAGAAAACTAGTTTTCGCACGTAAGCTCCCTTTTCGTAGACCAGGTCACATATTTATGTATTTACTTTAAAAAGATTCGAAACTAAAATCACTACTTATAAGGCTTTCTTAATACTCTGTAAATAAAAAAAAATATTAAATAGGACCTTTCTGGATTAACATACATACATACATATACATCGCTCATTTGCTGCATGAAATTGGCTTTGAAGTTTACAGTTTACATGCGCTCCCTTAAAAAATTAGCTATTCTAATAAGCTATTAAATTTTTACACAACATAGAAGAAAATGTCATTCCTCCTAACCTAACTCAAAATTTTTTTTAGCATTATGTTGCTTTCAGAAAATGAGTGAAATGTATGTACATATGTCCAAGGTATACTTATAAATTTTAAGGTATTTACTATATTCCTTTTAATATCCATTTTAGCTTGTAAATGATTATTTGCGAGATAATTTCTTCACCCGTCAAAATATACAAAAAAGTTCCTTAGAGTTAAATATTCTGGCTTGTCGCTTAATACTGGTTATTGCACCTGGTTTGGAAACATCAGCCGTCTTCCAAGGGGAATTCGAACATCTTATTCATAGAATTTTTGGTTGGGCCGAAGATAGTATTGAACCTTTGCAAAGTTATGCAACCGGTTTGCTGGGAGCCGCAATGGAAGTAACCGAAATAGCGGTGTCATTTAAGGAACACAATACCCGCCTCATACCAAAGGTTCTAAAGCGTTTACATATGTTACAAGCCTTTTATAAACCTGGCACTGAGTGTGGTCAATCCTTGGCTGCTCAGCTTCCAACGGAGCCAAATTCAGCGAATAATTCATTTGAACAACTTCTCCCTCCTTGGATAACCAATGACGTGGCATCTTTATCGTCACCGCAAGCAGATGATCAAGCGAAGGCAACCACGTCAGCAGAAGCATCGGCTTCGCAAAACTTTAAGAATACCCTAGACACTCACTGCTCAAACTCTAACATGTCCACACTATTGGAAAATAGTCGTGATGCTTTCCCTCAGGGAAGTGGTTCCCGTTACTACAAAAAAATTTATATTCCATTGCATCCACCCACTGCTGAATCCAGTCAAGCACTAATGCTGCGGTATGTCACTGCATTGGGCAATCATCAAGATTATTTGGGCTTAGTTTTTGAACATCGCGCAATGCAGTTTGTGTTTGGATATTTGAAGAATTTGGATAGACGAGATAGTTGTTTGGCATTTGAGGCTCTAAAATATCTCGCTTCACTACTTTGTCACAAGAAGTTCGCACTGGAATTCATTGCGCATGGCGGATTGGAGGTAATCATTTTAAGTTTTGTAATATCGGGGTTTTCTCTTTTTATTATACATATATGTATGTACATATGTAATCATTTTAGTTGCTACTAAAAGTACCACGTCCAAGCATCGCTGCCACTGGCGTGTCGATAACACTATATTACCTCGCCTATTGTGAAGAAGCTATGGAACGCATATGTAGCATGCCCAGAAATGTAATCGTAGACTTGGTGCATTACGCACTGTGGTTAATGGAAAGGTCGTATGATTCCGGTGTTTGTCATGCGACCATGTTTTTCGGACTCAGTTTTCAATTCAAAGTAATTTTGGACGAATTTGATTCCCAAGACGGTCTTCGCAAGCTATACAATGTTGTACGTAGATACTTTACGTTAAATCCGCCGTGAGTTTAAATACAAATATCCTTTCTTTCTAGATATCCATTCTTAAAATTTTGAATCCATCCAATAACGATGACGATGAGAATCCGGTCAATGACGATTTGGAGTGCGCTTCGAGACAACTCGTGCGGCATGTGTGTGTCGCACTTAAACGCTATATGGAGAGCCATCTTTTCTACAAATATAACAACTTCATGCGCCAGCAGTGTTCGCTATTAACTGAATTCTCCCAAAATATTGTCACCAAAGCGGCAAAGGCCTCCTTGGAACAGATCAGCGAGCAAGTGCGAACATTGCAGGAGCATACGTCAGTGCGCGCTCACTGGGCACCTGTGGACAAACTATTGAAAGTGAGCGGCATTACCCTGCTTCTGAAAATTATAGCTCTTTCCTATGATTGGAATAACAGTGTTCGGTAAACTTGCTTAAAAATTCTAAATATTCTTTAATAGTTCACTTCTTTTTTTTTTTGGTTAACTAGATCCGAAATAGTGCGTTCGGCATTGGATGTTCTATCCATTTGCTGTGTTATACCGAGAGTATTTCTGGTCTACTGCGAGCGCTTGGATGTACCAGACAGTGCAGGTGCTTCAGGAATCTACTTCATTTTGGCTGCCGCTTCGGGTGACATCACAGCCGATGCTGATGTTCAGAAATCCGCATTGGCCGTACTTGTCCATTGCGTCTGCGCACCTTTGGCGAGAGTGAGCTAATTAACTCTTCACTTTTTCTTTACCGATCATTAAATATTTATTTTCATTGTACAGAAGGAGCCGAATAATGTCATGAAAGTATTTAGTTCTACAAAGCGTAATAAGCAAAATAATCGTTATTGCGAAGAGTTGATAGAGAAGGTGTGGGAATCTGTTTGCTCCAATAATGGAATCATTATTCTTCTATCTTTGATGCAAATCAAAGCGCCGATCACTGATGCCGATTGCATTCGCGGCATGGCGTGCCGCGCATTGGCTGGTCTTGCGCGTTCGGAACGCGTACGCCAAATCGTGGGCAAATTGACACTCTTTGCAAATGGCCAGATTCAAACGCTTATGCGTGACCCCATACTTCAGGAAAAGCGCGCTGAGCACGTTTTGTTTCAAAAGTATGCGTTGGAGTTGGTTGAACGTGTTTCGGGCAAAACTAAACCAATTTCCAGTAAGATGGATCCTTCACTTGCCAATATTCACAAAGCAAATGTGATTGCACAAACCAAAATTCAGTATAACGAGCAACAGTTATATCAACTAATACACGATCACCTGGAATCAAAGGGGCTTCTCCAGACCGCCCAAGTTTTGCAGAAAGAGGCCGGTTTACCGCAAACCTCTTTAAACACAACGAAAAACTTCCACCAGTCACCATTTGATTACAAGGTGGTGCCATCGTCAACAGTGCGCCAGCGCTTGCGCAGCCGCATGCAAGATGTCAACAATGCTATCAACAGCCTAGCCAACGCGCCAACAAACGAACAGCAGCAGTTGAATAATAGCCTTACCGTAGATGAGGTGCCGAGTAGCAGCAGTTCTGTGACACCTATTAAATTGGTGAAAAAATCTGAGAAAACATCAGCTGCACCTAACTCTACAGCCAGTACTGCCGCTATGGCCATTGCGAATGCGAACGCGCAGCGCTCTTTGCAAAAACAAATTTCCTCACTGCCAGACGATGTGCACTCCGAGAGTGGTTCGCCAGCGCCGCAGCACAGCAACCAGACGGGCATTACGCTCGGCACTATCGTCACTGAGTATCTCACCAACCAGCATGCCTTGTGTAACAACCCGATGACAACGTGTCCGCAGTTCGATTTGTTCACGCCACACAAATGTCCTGATCCGAAGCCGAATCGTGTGGGCGATAATCTTAATCTGACTGCGCGCATCTTCAAAGCGCAAGCGGGGTACAACACAGCACGCCTGGATCGTCGTTATGTGCATTCGAACTTCGCACCTTGGCGGTCGGTGCGTTCCAATGACTTTCCATCCCTGCAGTTTTCCACATGTGAAATAGTGTCGCCGTCCAAACTACTGCTTGTTGGAACTCACCGTGGTGAAGTCAAGGCGTTCAATCTTTCCAGTGGCGCAGAGATTTTCTCATCTGTCTGCCACAGCTATGTGGTGGATTCTATAAATTCCAATCGTGCTGGCGACCTGGTACTAACGTCGTGCTCCTGGCGGTCACCACTTAGCGTGCTCTGGTCCATTAAGCATAACGAGTTTGCCTCAAAATTGAGTTTTGCCGACGATTACTATTGTGAGTTCAACAATTTAACGCAGGACAAAGTGCTGGGCACCCAAAATGATGTAAGTACAAAGTTCCTATGAACGAGTTTCACATGACTGTAAAACATTCCTTCCAGTGCGCCATTATTTACGACATAAACACGGGGAATAAGATATCAACATTCACGCCGACGCTTGGTAATCAATATGTAAAGAATCGCGCCACCTTCTGCCCCACCGACGAGCTTATTTTATCGGGTAAGTTTTATGATAATAAAATATATTTCCAAATACTAATCGCGCTCTTTTAAGATGGTGTTCTGTGGGACGTGCGATCCGGCAAGGAGATTCACAAGCTCGATAAACTGAATCAATGCCTCTCTGGTGTATTCCATCCTAACGGTTTGGAGGTATGACTCATCATTTCTGACATTTTGAAGAGTAATGCCAAACTGATTTTGTTCGCCCACAGATTATTTCAAACACCGAAGTCTGGGATCTGCGCACATTCCACCTTCTTCAGACTGTGCCTGTTCTAGATCAATGCTTCCTTAAATTTTCGCCGATGCGCGTAATATACAGCTACAATGCGGAGGCTTCCGATGAGCGCATAGATGCCATGCTGGAAGAGTTGCCCGCCTGCGAGACCAGTTTCAAGGTGCTTGACGCTTACGACTACTCCTCAATATCGACAATCGATGTACGACGCGGCATCTACGACATGAGTATCAACGATAATGGCAGTCTCATCGCGCTAGTGGAAAACCAGCCAGCGTACGATTCGAGACCGGAGACATTCGTCAAAATCTATGCAGTGGGCATGAAGAAGATCGAGAATCAAGAAGAGGTGCGTCATGGCGACGCGTCGTGCATAGGTGTTGGCGTCGGCAATGATGGCAGCAATAGCGCCGACCGCGCTGCTGATCTTGCGGACGCTGATGATTATGACGACGGTGACGACGATAATAACCCTGGCGACATTGCTGCCGACGATGGTGGTGGTCGCGGCGAAGGCGATCGAGCTGACGATGGCCTTAGTCGAAATCAAAACGACGACGGCCACGACGCCGACGCTGATAACAATCGTCGTGATGGTGATCACATTCGTCGTTTTGGCCGCATACGCGAAATCAATATCGACATCGACGCAAGTCGGCGACACAACGGCGGCAGCGGCGGCGGTGGTGAAGAAATCATCGTGAGCTTTCGTAGCTCAGCGTTGCCCGCGGCCGCCAGTGGCAATGGCGGCGTCGGTGTGGTGATCGGTCGCGGTAGCAATGGTCATGCTGCGCCACGCCCCAGTGCCGCTGGCGGCGCTCACGGCGCTAGATTAGCACCGGCTGCCTTGGGAGCTGCAAGTCGAGGCGGCGCGGGTATTGCGCTGCGCGCCAATCGCTACAACAGAGGCGTTGCAGGCCGAGCGGTTGGCGTTGGCGGCAGCGGCAGCGGCAGCTTGACGGTTAATGGCAACGCTGTGCGCGCCGACATAGGCATTGGCGCTGGCGCAGCAACAGTTGCAGCACAAGACCTTATCGATGCGATAATGAATAATTGGTTGTCTCTGCTTTCAGGAAGATGATGAAGATCCTGATTCTGAAGACGGTTCGGACAGCGATACAACAGATAGTGAGTGTCGCTTATGATTATCTACTGTGCAGGAAAATGTTCCTATATGCATGTTCTTTTATATTGCAGTTTTTGATATTAGCGAAAACGGTCAGATTCGTTTCCAACGCCGGCGACGTAATCGTTCGAACGGCGAGGACGACGATGATGATGAGGATATGGATAGCGATGACGACAGTGACGATAATGACGACAATGACGGTGATGATGCCGACGATGGCGACGATGGCGACGACGATGGTTGGGTGGATATGTCCATTAGTGAGGACAACAACGACGATGATGATAATGATAATGAGCAAGCGCAACGAGAGTCGTCGTCGTCGGGAGACGAAATTATGGAAATCCATTTTCGGCCTTTTTAGAGACTGGCATACTATTCGTAATTGCTATTCATTGCTTTTGGAGTAAACTAAACAAAAATTAAAGGGAGAGAGATCACTGCAAGCGCATGCAAGCTTTCTACTGTCTGTTGATGCGTCTAAAGTAAATACAATAGTAGGGCAGGTAAAATATGTAGTTTTTGTTTGAGCAACTAAAACAAAATGATTAAAAAAAATAATAGAAGGCAAACAAAAACCAAAAACAGTCAAATCCGCGAAGCAGAATTTGTTTTTATCAATGTGTACTATAAGTTCGTATTTAATTGCAGTGTATAGTAGTTAGACACATCGACATAAAGGTGAAAATACAAAAAGAGAAGAAAACTATAAAAATTAATTGATGATTGCTTCAACTTGAAGCTCTATTGCAGATGTGGATGATTTAAAAGATTTATATATGTAGCAAGTTACCCTGCCGTTGCGTACACGACACATTTGCAAGATTTACAGAAGTTTCGAAAGGAAGTTCTAAATTAAGAAACAAAAAACTTTGATAAGCACTTTGTAGTTTAGAAAACGATTTGCTTAATGTGTAATTAATATTTGTTGTAGTTTGAGCATACAATTTTAGAAGGCAGCCACATATTCGCTAGAAATCCATTTTTCTGCAATAGAACTGCTAGCAGTTTGAAAAGGAAGTTTCTCTCCAAATTTCTATTTTTATTAGCATATTAATTTTTTTTTCTTATTATATCTATGTATGTTATACTGTTTGTTTCAAAACACAAGTAATTATATAAGACGCGTAATAATATTTCAGTGTAAAAATTGTAATTGTCATGCGAGTTCGCGTCAAATTATTACTGCATTTCTTTTTGTAAGTACTTTAGAAAAACAACAACAAAAAAGTTAAACATAAAGAGTATCGAAATAAAATTATATATTGTATGTAAATAAAAAAAAAAACAAGGAGCGCTTACTGAATATTGATATTGGCACGAAAGTGTGGAGTTATCACCGGAAGAAATCGAGAAGTTGTATGGAAAGTGTCAGAATGTGCATGAGGATTAGCATTGCCCAGTAAACACCGTTAGTGCAGCTTACCATTTCCAACTTAATTTAAACAAAAACACTGCTTTGGTTATATTTCATGTCCATTTTTTATTAAAATTTTAATTATTTACACTTATATATAATTGGCAAAGCCTTGAAAATCATAATTTTTATTGTATTTAACGTATTTATAGTTATACATATATTCATTATTTTTACTGAACAACACTTTACTTTTGGCGTGAAAGCTAGCATTTTTTAAACACGAAACTGGTATTACATTGAAATTTTGCACGACAAATCTTAGTAGTGTGCGTAATTTTTACAACAACGAAAAAATTTATATATACATATATATATATATATATTACTTTTTTTTTTTTGAATATACATATATTTTACATTTAACACTAAACATGAAAGTCGAGCTCACAACTAAATTAGCTTATTTTTTTAAATCATTCTGTGTTTATAAAAATATTTTCACAATTAAATTACATACATATAAATTAGTTCTTAAATTACATTTGCTTATAATTACTTATTTTACATAGCGAAGACTTTTTGTTGTAGCTTGAACAAACGTCCGTCCGTCCGTCCGATATAATAGGATGTCCTTTGACTTCTGTTTTTCTCCAAAAATTCATCTTACGCGCCCATTGATTTAGCCTTTTGTAACCTACGGAAAATAGCGATTTCAATAAAGAAAGTTGAATAAAGTAAATATATAATAAAAGTGCAAAACAGTTGAATTGGCGCTAGCGGAATCTAAAACCAGTTGCTTTAAAAGCTTTACTCGCAAAAACATTGACAGATAAAAATCCGGTAGCGAAATGACCCCAGCTAAAGGCTGTCGGTACAGTCGCTAAGTGCCACCTTAGCACTCTTCTTATTATACTCACTTCCTCCTCAGCACCTTGAGCACTATAGCACCCTCACGCACATCCTTGAATAGGCGTATTGTTTCCGCGTGGCTCATACCTTGCACGGACGTGCCATTAATTTCGACAATCTCGTCGCCTGAAATTAACAAAACAAATATTATTTCACTAAGCTCGCATTTTACCAATACCATATTTTAACTGTAATTTCGTTTTCAAAAAGTAAAGTTTTTAATATTTTTTTTTTTTTTTTATAAAAATTGAAATATTTTAACAAATTTCTTGTAATATTTTTGAAATTTGGCTCTGAAAATTTATATATGTATACATACATACTTTTTTTTTAATTTTCCTTATGTTATTTTGAATTTAGCAAGTTTCATGAAAGCAATTAAATTTTTCACTCAAAATGCTGGTAAACCCTGCAGTAATATTATAATTATATTTTTAAATCTGGTTTCTTAAATTTTTCACAACAATTTTTTTTAATTATTTATTTATTTTTTTTGTAATATGCATTCGGTTGAAAATCATTTTCGAAACTATTATAAAAAATTATATTCATTCTTCTAAATCAATTTTTATTTGCTTTTATTTAAGAATAAATAATGTATAAAAAAATCGATTCGTACGCAAATAAAAATGCAAGCTCGCATTTTTCAGTCCCAAAAATATTTTTATTGATTGTTTTTAAAAGAAACTATTTTTTTTTTTTCGATTCTTAAAACATTTTCATGAAAGTCACTTCCAAAGATATTTGTTAACATTTTTCTATGCTTGCGTTTTTAATTTTTTATAGGAAAACAGTTTATTTGTTAGCTGTTTATAAAAATTACCATTACTTTAAAAAATAGTTTATTTTATGAATGTACTTATGTATGTATTTTCTAAACTTCTTTTTCATAATTTTATTTTGCTATTTTTTTTCATTATGTTTCTGCCCGCAATTTTTTTATAAACAATACCCAAATTTGCCTTGACTTACCCGCCTGCAGCGTACCATCATCGGCCGCTTGCCCGGATGGGAATACGGTCTTAACGAAAATACCCATATTGCCTTTAGGTGAATCACGTCCGCCAACAATGCTAAAACCCAGTGATTTCATGCCGGGTCCCTTGAAATACGTTATAGTCTTTTGTGTTGTACAACGGCTGGAACCTATTAAAATTTGGCAAGTTATAAAAAAAACTTAATTTTAATAATAAAAAATACGATATGCGGTAAGTTCATTTAATATAAGAAAATATTGAGATTTCCCCAGAATCTACATTAAAAGCGCAAAAATCGCATGCGAGAAAAAAGTTTTGGGATATTTTGCCAGATTTTCAACATTCGCAATTGCACCAGGCGCACAGGAGCGCTCAGTAGGTGCACGCGGTACATTTCCGGCTGCAGGTGTTGCCTACGTTCAGGCGCTGGAGGTTGCGCAAGTCAGACAACACAGGGTGCACAGAAGGAAAATTTTTTTTCTTTTTTTTTATAAGAAATCTGAGGAAATTTGTGCAAATAATTTTTTTTTTTATTATTTCCGCTATGTCAATGACTTAGTTTTGTGAATTATTTAATAGAAAGCGCAATTATTTGAAAGCTTGTTTTTAGTATTATGTTTGTTCTTCAAGAGTTAGAAAGAATACCAATTTAAAAACGTTTTTGAAAAAGGCTTGGAGCTCCTGTTTTCTATTTACAAATTATTGTATATTTATCTGTGTTTTCGAATTTTGTGTTTTTTCCGTTCTTAACCTTCCTGTACCCGGTCACCCCAAACTCACCGTCGCTCATCGAGGCGCGTATGACTTCGGCCATTTCTTCGTCGCGTATTGTTAGTTTTGCGGCGGGCAATGAAGGGCGATGATATTGTAATGAGTTAAGGCAGCTGGTTGTTGTTAGAGGCTTTGTACCTGTTGCCGCTGTTGTGGTTTTTGTAGTCGAATTATTCGAAGCGGTTAATGCTGTTGGCATAGAAGATGTTGGTACAGTTAAAAGTTGTTGATACAAATGTGATTGCGTTGCAGGGTGTCGCTGGTTGTGTTGTTGTTGTTGTTGTTGTTGTTGCTGTTGGTTTTGGTGGTGTTGTTGTTGTTGTTGGTAAGATATGAGATGATAAGTATTAGCATTTGTATTAGTGTTGTTAGTGAGATCGAAGGACGCTCGTCGTTGTTGTTGTTGCCTTCGCTGGCTGCTCACATCATCGTCGGTGGTATTGGCGCACTTTCCTGAGGTCTTCGCATCCACAGTACTGGTTGTTGCCACCTTCGTTGCTGTCATTGCCGCTGCCGCTGCTGCTACCGCCGTCTTTGTTGTAGTCGGCGTCGCGTTTATTGTTGTTTGTGTTTTAGTATTATTTGTACTATTAGTGGCTTTGGAGTTTTGGTAAATACAGTTATTGTTATTTGTTGCTGTGGTTGTTAGTCTATTGGCCTCAACGGTAGCGCCGCCGCCGCCACTTGGCTGTGGCTGTGGCTGTGGCTGTATAAATAAACTCAGACGCGACGAGCTGAGCCGCGAATGGGCAAACCGCAGCGAACGATAGTGCGAGTTGGACAGGTTGATGGAGTTGCGCGTGTAATGCGTGCGCGAAGGAAATGGTTGCGGTTGCGGTCGCTGTTGATCGCCTGAACCATCGGCAGCATCCGCAAATGTACTCGTCGTCGATGGCGCAGGCGTACCATAAGTCAGCGACGCACTACGATTGCCCGCCACGCGTCCACAACCTGCCAGCAGCTCGTCCTGCGATTGCTGTTGAACGCGCAGTAGCGCCGCGCCCTCAGAGCAGCGCTTGCGTGTCAACAGCTGCCACTTCTCATCGTCGCTGATCGTGTGCGTGGCCAGTGAAATGCTGGACGCGCGGTTTGCATACACCGGCGTGTACTCAGTGTTTGCGGTGCACAGCGGCGTCAGCTCGAGATTGCGTTGCCCGGAGGATGAGCGCGCGCGTCTACGCGTATGTTCGGCTACAAACTCACCACTACAAGCCGCTACATCCATGGAGTGCCGCGGTGTGGAGCAACGTCTATGCTGCATCAGCGGCATGGGCGTTGGCATCGAACTGAGCGAATGCATTGTCGCCACACTGGCCAGTGAGCGCGCATCATCATCCACATCCAGCTCACTGGCGGCGGAGTCCACTACATCGGAGGATGGACGTCGCGTTTCTCGTTGCCGTGTCTGCTCGTTCTCCAGCGCCAACTGCAGGCTATGTAGATCATAACTGTTGATGCTGTCCGTGCTCTGAGTACGCTGCGTATAGCTGAGACGCTTGCGCGCGCGCGCCATATACTCGCTCTGTGGGTTGGCTGAGGGCGGCGCCGACGCTGGCGCTGGTTCGCTACTACCGGCATGTAGAGACTGCAGGGAATTGTATGCTTGTGCTGAACTGCCGTCGATTTTGATTTTCGTATAGAAATCAGTGACTGTAGCGACCTCGTCATGTGCGATCACCAAATCGATGCAGTTGTTCGCGAACGTCGAGAGTAGGCGCTGCACTTCGGCGAAGGACTGCATGCCACGCAAGTGTTTACCGTTCACGTTGACAATCTCGTCGCCCAAGCGCAGGCGGCCATCTCTGTGCGAGAGGAAGAGAGAGAGAGAGAAATAGAAAAATATATAAATGTTTTTTAGAGTACATAGTGTTTTTATGCTCTACACTATTTTGGTTCAGGATCTTCACCAGTTTACTTACTTCTGGGCCATGCCGTACGGATCGATCTCCACTATCAGGTAACGGTACTGCTGTTCGTTCGTTGAGGTCATGACAGTCTTCGGTGACAACACCAGCCCAATGCAGTCTTCCTGACACTTTCGCTCCAACTTTATCTGCCGGAATCGTCTGCGTATGGTCTCCGTCTCGTAGTCGTAATTGTAGCCACCCAATGAGACTGAGCCGCTCGCCGTGCTGCATATGCTATTACTACGTATACCGCCACATCCCACACCGCTCTCGGATGAGGTCAGCGAAATCAGCGAGTTCCTCTTTAGCGTACCCGACGCAATAGATTCTGTATCTCCACAGGAGATACCAAGATTATTGCCCAGCAGTTGTACATTCGTGGTGTTCCCAACGAAAATAACACTACCGCACCCGCTTTCACTGCTTCCTACGATGACGCTATTGGTGCCCACGCCTACGCCACCGCCACCTCCCCCGTCACTGTCGTAACCTGACTCGTTCGAACTCAGACAACTACTTAATCTTTGGTAAAGTGGTTCCCAGTCCTTGGAGGAGACGCTATTGTTGCGCGACACTAATACCTCGCCAACGCCGCCGCTAATCATCATACCGCCAGTGCCGGACGTCTGCTGTGGCGAACAGTTGCTGATCGCACTGTCGTCCGAGGAGTAGCGCTTGATCAGCGCGCCATTCCGATAAATCACCTTCTGTTGGTGATTTGGAGAAGTGCTTGCCAGCGATATAGAGTCCATGGCGCCTTCGGCCAACGCTGCGGCTTCACTGGGCAGCAACGGTGTTGAGTTGCGATGCTGTGGAACTGGTGAATACTGCTGACCCACCTGTAGGTACTGCGCAGATGGATGCGGCATCTCTTGCACACCACCAGCGCCGATTGTGTGCAAACTGCACAGTGATGGCTGCTTCATCACCGAACCGCCGTTTTCTTCAGGCAACACTGAAAGGCGCGAGCGTAGAAAGGCGTAAGGGAAAGCGCCGCGTCGATTAGATGACTCTTGCCCAGCAACGCCGGACTGGGAGGCCACACCTTGCGTCTGAACGCCAGTCGCTGTGGCTTCCCCACTCGGCGAAGTGCATGTGCCCACTTTGGCGATGTCATCGCAGCTGCTCGACTTCAGATTTGTTGCTGCGTTCGTGGCACCCTTTTGCAGTTTGCCCTGCCGGTTGTTGGCCAAGTTCAGGCCCTCCGTCGGATCGTCGCACTTGATGTATGACGAGCTGGTCAGCTGACTAGTGGAGCTGCTGCGGTACAAATTGCTTGCAGTCGAGCCGCTCGGTTCGGCGGCCTTAATCAGATTGTGGGACTTGTGGTTGAGCATGCCGGTAGAGCCGATGCGGTGGAAGAAATTTTTGATAGCTTTCTGTGAGCGGTGTTGCGCGTTCGGTTGTGTTGGTGTTGACTGCTGGTTGTTGCCAGCGTTGGCGTCCTTCGATTTCTCTTGCTTCTGGTGTATGTGGCCATTTTGTTGTTGCTGTTTGGGTTGTCGGCTTTGTTGTTGCTCATGCGTCTGCTGTTGGTTCTTCTGCTGCTGTTTTATCGTCTCGATAGGTCCGGATTTGCATTTCTTTAATGTGTGCGTCTGATAGTTGTCCTTGACGTTGTCATTGTTATTGTTGTTGTGTGTGGATGTGTGAAAGAGTGAACGAAGATCGGTGTGCGACTTGTGCGTGTTGGTGGTGTCGCTGCGCTTCAATATATCCAGCTTACGGCTCATGCGCTTGCCCCAGGTGAAGACTGTAAAGAGGGAAAGAAGAAAAGGTGATGCGTGATTGAGACGATGACGAAGTATGTTTCAAAACAGCAGGACAGACTAATTAGATACAATAGTAAATGTAATGGCGAAGGTAATGCAGCTAGAAAAGATAATGGTATTGGCACAGTAATGATAATAGTAATGGCAATTGGTTCCAAGCGAAGTTTTTGGCTCTGGTTTTTTATTCACATTGAATTGGCGGTAGAACTGAAAATTGTTTTCTTTTCATTAATAAAATAATAATACAGCAATAACCTATAGTAACTTTATTTCCTTTTCTCATTTCTCTCTCTCTCTCTCCCGCTACTGACCCACATTGCTGACCTATTTTACCATACCCTTCAATCTTATTTCATTCAGTAAGCCTTTATCCACACGCCCATTACTACTCTCCTCCGCTAAGTCAATATGGCCGTATTCTGCCTACTGAATGCCTTCGGCGCTAGTCTAATTCTATCGCTACCTTCCAATCAAATTTTTAGCGCTGCGCAGTAACCGCGATTAAAAATGTTGCACAGCTTCTGCAAGCGCGCCATATACCAGCCGGCTGTCCTTGCAGGAATAGAGGCATAGGAAATACAGAATCACAAGCGACTACTACAAAAAAAATTCTGCAATTTGAATATTCTAATCTGTTTGCGCCTGCGGTCGAACATCGGTTGATTTGCGTGCCTCCAATAGTAGACACATACATATGGACGCGTGTACATATTTACCGGTGTGCTTTCTTTGTTTGAACATTCAATGAGCGCGTGGGCTGTGGTGAGACCATCAATTATGTTGCAGCCGTCCTTGGTAAACAGGCAGCGCAACGGACAAAAAAATTGACCGTTTCAAATGAAACCATGCAGCAAAATATCAGGCACAAAAAACTTGTCTACAGTAGAGGTCTAAGTAGCCAGAAGGGAAATTGCGCTGACTATGTGATTGGACGACTAGTTACCTCGAGCACCCATTTAGTTGAGTTTGATATCGGTGCCTTCGGGTTATAAAAGCAAACTGTATACACAGATAGCATACAGGAATTCAAATCAAATCAAGCAGTTGTGACCAGACTATAGCGATTTCAAAGCAGCGTTCTTGGTATTCACTGTGGCGCGTGCTGATATCTCGCACAGTGGCTGGAAGTGCAAATAATCGATTTAAATTTTTTACCAAGCACACTGTTTTACAGCAAGAAGAAAAACTAGCTTAGACACAGCCTATGTAGCCCTCTCCTACTACCTTCATTAGAAGAAATTCCCTAGCTATGTGGACGATGATGATATTGGAACGCGGGAGTTAAAAAATGTGCACGCTAGCTGCAAACGATCGCCGGACTCGATCGTCGCCATTCAGATGAGCCGTCCGAACTGAAATGCAACTTGGTGAACGCATCCTTTTTACCGAGACTTCGTGTGTTGTCTCGCCGATTGAGAGAGTTCAGCGAACAACTTCGGCACTTGGCGAAAAGTAAAAAGGCAGTCAAGTCGGCTGCTTACAGCCAAGAAGGTTAGGTTATCCTAAACAGACAGCTTTAGTTAAGAGTTCACTCGCGTCCGCAAAACTCCATTGTAATGCCCAGGAGAGGATTTTTCCCACGCTGTCCTTACATTTCTTTAAACCCTCCCGATTTATGAATCCAACTACATCATGTAAAAAAGTTTTTACTAAAGTATTATTTGAGGTCTCGAAAAAGCTTTCCAGGTAGAGTGGTGCATACAAACAAGAATTTCTTAATGGATTTTACCGCTTCCCCACCTCTACAGCCTCTCTAGACATCGGTTCCTCTCTAGGCTCCGGTTGGTGAGAAGATGGAAGTTCTGTTTTTAGATGCTTAGCAAACTTTGAGTTCTTCGTTCTAAAAGCAGTGGCGACGTGAGCGTGAAACTAAGCATGCAGCAGATTAGTCCAGCTGCTTGTAGCTGACCTAGGAATTTTCTCAAATCGTGAGAACGAAGGTAGATGGCTGCTTTGCCACGATGTCGATTAGATATATTTAAGCCTGCAACACACTACAGTAATCTAGAAGTGTAAAAGTAAAGAGAAAGTGAGCTTCGAAGTTGCGCTTAAAGTCAACTTCTCTGATCTGATAAGCGCACTCTCGGTACTCCAACTCAACTCTGTCAAAAAATTAAGCATGGCCACTATCCATTGTTGCTGGGGAAGCGCGAGTTACAGCGGCGACCGTTGGAATTTTTATTAAATACGCGGTCTGGCAGAACGAGTTTTTGAAGAGTCTTCGAGCTATACCTCTACCTAGATACGTTGTGAAGATCCCAGTCGCGAAAGTAATTCAATAAAATTCCATTTATACCAAAGCAGCAATCTGTTAAAGCTCCCAGCACTGGGATTTTGTCCGATTCCAAAACAGCACGCCAGTGATTTCTCTACCTAATCCTTCTCCACCTTGTCTTTCCAACGCAGAGGAGGCCTCTTCCAGCGACCAGCGTTGAATACTTTCAGAGCTGAAGCGTTTTTGTCCATTCGAACGACATGAACCAGAAAGCGGAGCCGACGAATTTTAATTCGCTGCATTTTAGCACGAAGTGGGGTTTCGGGGAAAAGAGCAATCCTTCATTTTACCTAACACAGCTTTAAAAAAGCTTGTACAGCTCGGAATCGCTCTTTGAGGACAGCTCATCCATCAGAAAGAAACTCCGTAGATCGGAAACGAGTAAGCAAGATTTGACGTCTGAATGTTTCCCTTTTTGTGCCACAGTGAATCGCTGGATTGCATCTTGCCTCAATAGCAGAACCACTAACAGTAAAAATAAAGAAGATATTGCCGCAACAAACGCCACAAAATCAAATGCTATTTGCAGCTTGGCGTTCAAACAAAATTACCGATTATTTTGCGTTCGTCTGCGCCTGCGCCTGTGCAGCTCCCATTACTTTGAGACGCAGCTGCGAGCAGCGCGTACCAAACACCTTTTTTGCGCCATTCGGGTATTTGTTGTTTTTGTTAACAATGCTCCACATTCTGATGAGGCAAGTTATTGATAGACGAGACGTACAGCGCACACTCTAACTCACACTTAGGCATCCGACGCTTAGCCGCCTGAAGGCTTCAAAAATATTGGCTTAGTAGAAGCCGCAACAATGCAGTCGAACACCGTGGCGTGGCGTTGGTGGTGGAGATGGCGACAGCGCCTGCCTGCGGTGGTGGTTGGTGGAGACTGGCGGCCGTTGATCACTTCGTCCTGCCACCCTCATTTTGCTTTTAAGCCGCCAACGCCGGTCGAACATTCCTGGCAGGCAGATTTTTGTTTTTGCATTTTTCATTTTTTGCTCTTCATTGGATTGCACTTACTTGCAGCCATATGTACATATGTATTTATTGCTGTCGATTTCTTACACAGAACTGTCGATAAGTTTATTAAAATATACATATGTTTGTACTTATATACAAATCGATGTGTATGTATGTATGCATGCAAATCTGACGCCTTGCCGCAACGCATCCTTTGCGGTTACTTGCGCGGCTTCTCACAAGCTCCAAAAGTGCCTCTCATTGCCATTCATCGCCTGTCCGACGCTTAGCTTTGCCCGACTGTAAGACGCTCCGCGCACCACGACACACCACACCGCACTGACTTTGACCGCATGCGCAGCACGTGTTCGCCTTGATTACTTTTGCCATTGGCGCGCATTTAGCATTAGCTGGTTATTATTGCTATTGCTATTGCTGTTGTTATGGCTATTGTTGTTGTTGTAGATCGTGTGGTGCATTGGTGTCATCGTCGGAATTGTCTGTTGGCTTCTAATTTAATATTGATTGCTGTTGATGGCAATGGCGGCGATGTGATGCTGCTTTCTAGTTTAAATGTTGCTTCATTGTTGTTATTGTGTGTGGTGTTGCTGTGTTGCGGTGTTGCCGTTATTTGCTTTGCTTTTATTTTGTTGCTATTGGCGTCAATATGGTGTTGCATTCCAACTACTCAATTCGCCTAAGCAATCGATGAAGTGGAAATGTAATAGCATAAATTATATTGGAAGTTTTGTCAGTTATTGTTGTTGTTGATGTTGTTGCTTTGCAATGTATACATAGCTCTATCTGCCAAGAAATCCACTACAGTTGATGGCGTTAAAGCGTGAAAAATTGACATTCCGTTGTTAGGCTTGTAATGCACAAAGAGATTCATAAGACCTTTCATTTATAAATTTCAATGATAGAGGCATAGCGTTTACAGTTTTACTCGTGGACAGGGCAAGACTTCACTCAAGGTGATAATTTTGTCAACTCTGTTTCTCGCAGATTCAAAATTTTTGAGCTGCGACCAAGAGGTCTATTGTACTCTCAAACATTCACAGTACCTTAACCAACCCTAGAGATCCCAGAAATCTGCCTGCCTTGTACCTTGTAAGGTTGTATTGTTCTCTGAATCTGTACCTCTCCCTCCTGAGCTAGGTGCTGTAGGAGACGAGGCGGCCGCCATTCTGGCTAGCCGGTCTGCTTCCTCGTTACTCTCAACTCCTATGTGGCCTGGTATCTAAATTGGTCTGATAACATTGTGCTCCGCCAGGACGTTAAGCCTATCAATGCATTCAAGAACTAGGGATACGAGTTTACCTCAAGTAATGAGAAGGCCTTGAGTGCCACCTGGCTATCACTCAATTTTAGAATTTTCTCACTGCGGTAATTTCTGCGTAGGTTAATCTCTGCGCACAGACTAATGGAATAGACCTCCGCCAGAAAGATACTCGGATATGCTCCCATGGGTACCGATAGCTTCAACATTGGCCCGTAAATACCTGCCTAAATGCCGTAGGGAGTTTTGGATCCGTCTGTATACGATTGCAGTCTCTCCACAAGAAAAGTGCTTCAAGTTGCTTTGCTGCAAAACACTGTATTTTCCGGGTTACTTGTTTACGGCTGATCCGAAGTTGTACGGAAAAAATTGTCGAGGCGAATTCAGCTGTGAGCTCCATATCAGAAATGGGCGCGGGACTAAATATTCAAACCCGATCCCGCCCGTCCCGACATTAAATCTTTAGGTCCCGAGCCTGCCTGTTCGGCGACTTTTTAGAATTGTAACGCGAGTCCCGTGGGTCCAGATATTTATGACAAAGTAAAATTCTTATTGCTTTGAATTTAATTTTAAGGAAAAGTTGCGAGTTTTATCGAGACCTTTATCTCGTCTCTTTAAAGACCTTCCCGATACCGCCATACCGGTCATTTTAAAATCAATACCTTGGGCCCACGGACCACCATATCCCGCACATATCTGCTCTTCCTATTGAATTCAAATTCAGGCTCTTTGAGCACTTTTACAAGATTCTCGGAGCACTTTTAGGAGATTCTTTTATATATACGAAGAAAGTGAATATGACAACAACTACTTTAAGTATGCCTGTGAATCGGCAATGGGCAATGCCTTGCCCTCAAGCTCTTTTAAGCTTTCCACATGTTTTGTATAGGCGCGCGCAGAGTAAAAGCTCTCTCTGCCCATCGCTGCTGTGAATGAATAGGCTACGAGTCAGCTCCACTTAGAGACAACGACCTGCAGGGTTTCAAAATGCTCTGGTCACATGCAAATCGTAGGCGGTTGTAGAAACTTCAAAGTCTATATTCGGATGGCTGAAACTGGGACTGAAATTTTGGATCAGACGCGCGAAAGTGCTGACATCATACTAAATAAGAAAGATACATAATAATAATTTATTTCCAGACCCGTTTACTTCTATATCCTTGGAAGCAACTTAATTGCCCATTATAATAAATGGCGAAATAATTCATATCCGCTAAAGCTTACCAACCAATATCTCCGTGCCAGCTGCAAACATTTGACTCGTTAACTATAATATTTATTTGAGCCTCACACATAAATATTTATGAGATAAACCCACTTGCACACACCTACACCCAGCCAGACAAATGATAACAAATGACAGCACGCCAAGAATTAAATGTTTTAGAGCCAGAGATTGGCGCACAAATTGTGACTACTAAAAAACACTCCAAACATTCCAATGCAATAAAACACTAAAAGGCAACAACGCTTAGGCGGCAAGTAGTCGGCAGCGGCATGACGCAAGCAACATACTCGTATCACATTTCACATTTTCTTAGAAATTCGAGTGAATAAAAATTTCGATTATATTGTTGTTGCAGCGAGAAATGAAGAGTTGCTTATTGTTAATAGAAGAAACAAAAAAAAAGAGTAAATATTTAGCAATCTATAGACATAAGTGGATACTGCTAAACGCTGTGAGTGGTCTAAGCACGCGGGATATGCTCACGGAAGTGAATATTTTTCTTAGAACAAATTTTGTTCCACAGAGGAAACAAATGCCCGCCGCAAGTGGCGGATGCAAAGTGCAGTGGTGAGGAGGGGAAAAGGAGTGAAAATAATAATTTGCGCTTTGACAAAAAGTGGGCTTGACACGCGACACATTGCATCGTAATTTTCCAATTTCAATTGCTTAGTACGAATTTAATATGCTAGTGGGCGTTGGATGGGCAATAAATAGTCTTAGGTCTTAGGATTGGACAAGCATGCAAGCGGCTGTACAGTCACGTATGTATGTATGCAGCTGTAGAAGAATGTAGACATAAGTACTTATTCTAGAAAATGGCTGAGGAGGCAGGTGAAGTTGGGTTTGTTGGGTAGACCAATATTAATTTGTTATTTGGTAACGTGAAATTGGTAAGCTTACAACGGCGGATGTTTCCTGTTGTTAAAATAATTTTAAGTGGATTTCGTTAGTGAGCTTTTATAGTTCTATTATTTCGCGTAATTTTACTAACTTTTTTTCAATATTTTTTATAATACCTTTACTAAATATTTTTCTATTTTTCCGCTTGATTGCAAAAGTCGTTGCATCTCCATGCACGAATCGTTCATCTTCGTACTTAACGTCTTGTATATCCAGCTCAGCACGCTTACGGGCATTCACATCCATTTCATCCATTTTATTTTTAACCTTAGCGCCTTTTTTTGGCACTTGCTTCTGCCAAGGCTGCTTACCAGTTTTTGCCCTCAACCCCAGACAGAGCGCGAGCTGCTTCAAGTTCAAGCGCATTTTAGAATCACGATTTTCTTTGCACCGTCTCGACTTTTGAATATTCTGACACTATTTTTATTTGAAATTGTTAAATTTAACTGAAACATTTTCACTTTGATTTGTGTTTTACACCGTCTAGCTCTGCACGGCTTAAACGAACGCGTACAACTGACTGACGCGCCGTCAACAACCAAAGTGCAAACGAGCCAATGAATGCGCAACGGATGTTGGATTTTGAATTACAATTAAAAACTCTGCAGAAATTAATGTTAATGCAAAGAAATAAGAAAAAAATTAACCTTAGCAAGCAAACTGGTTCGCTCACTAGTTGATAAATGTTGCACGCGTGCATTGTATGCAAAATTTGTGTGTGTTTTTTTTTTAGTTTCTGTTTTGGCAGCAAAAAGTGTAGATATGTCTGTATGTATGCATGTGCAAGTGAAAATTTTAGTGCGCACTACGATGCACTGACGCCAGCTATTTTATTTCCATTTAATTTGCTTATTTTCGTACAAAGGTTGATTATTAATTATGCATTTACATATATATATGTATGTAACTACTATATTTTTCTGTGAATTTTTAAAGTTTTGTTTATTGAATATTGTGCTAAAAATTTTTGTATGCAAGACAGGCAGCATGACAGTTAACTACCACTGGTATTCATGCAGGCTAAAGGCCTTTAGATTACATACTATTTTACACTACCAGGGAGAAGCAAGGGACGATCTTTAAACATTTATAAGCCTGATGAGAATTTCTGACTACAAGGCCGGCGAATGAATACCTATCGCGTTTAATTTACTAAAAAACCTATTTGCTTGAGATAAATATTTACATCCGAAACTGGTCTATAGTATACAAGTCCACACTATTGAAAATATTTTCCAAAAGTCCTTTGAGTATTACAAAGCTGTGTGCTAGACGAGTGAAATAGTGAGTATATAGGACTGTAGTGAGTACACTCCACCAGTCAGTTTTCTCTCATTTCTTCGCATTTCTCTTACTTGCAAACTATGGCTGATGGCAAACTTCAGAGACCTGGTCAATAAAAGATGCGCTGCAGTAGCCAACTTGTAGAGTAGTACGTCAAATTTCATGTCGGGTTGCCGATGGAGAATTCATTAATATAGAATGACTACAATTGTGGCAGTTTGTGAGAATTATTACGAGTGACTGATAAATAAGGCCCTTTCCAGAGGACTAAGCTTTCTAGAAAATGATTCTTGACTCATCTCTAGGGGCAAGGAGGAAATTGAGAGTGTCTATCCATTTGGCCGCCATTTATCGCTTTTGCCTACACCAAAACTTTTTCTACGGACGGATATGAGCTCAAAGATTTAATTCATCGTTTAATCGGCAAGCTAAATGATTTTCCTACCAAAAACTGAATTAGAAGAATTAAATAAGGGGTTCCACAGGGTGGTGTCCTTTCTCCCTTATTTTTTAAATTCTACATTTCGAAGCGCCCTCAGCCACCGTAGGGAATTTCCCTGAACTCATACGCTGACGACTGCTCAATGGAATTCATAACCTCTGCTTAAAAGTAAACGGCTATCTCTCCGAGCTTCTTGCTTCTTTCCTGCAAGGAGCCTAACGCTCTCCCAAACGAACTCAACGGCGACCCTGTTCACCACCTGGTAAGGGAGCAGAGCAAAATGCTCAGCAAGCAGTTTCTGGTGGGATGATACAGACGCGCGCACTGTAACAGACCCTTGCTCGAGAAGGAGCCTCTGACCAGGAACGTCAGAGGGCACCTATACGTATTCATGGAAGCGGTCCGGACATACATCGACCAACCATTGGAACGGACGAGTGATCAACGGCATTCATAGGGAGTCGGACACATCTACCACGGCTCCGGGCCTATGTATGCCGTGATTGGAGCCCAATCACCACCTGTGGCGGACACGGAACTTCAACTGCTATAGAGACCCCCGTAAGGCCGAGGCCACGCAATGAGCAGAAAAGCGGCGAGCGGCTGAGCGATGAGCGGCTTAAAATTAAAACATATAAAACACTGTTGAAGTGGCCACGCACTGAGCAGCATTTCTGAGCGGCTGAGCGGATACTGTAGCCGTTTCAACAGCTACCTGTCCAGACTCGACACCAATATCCCTCATGAGTGTCCGGCATGTGGGGACTCCCCGCACGACATCAACCACCACTTCAAATGCCAGCTCAATCCCACTCTATTAACACCCCTCTCCATTTTTCCCGACCTCGTTGAAAGTGCCCGTTTTTTGGACCTACCGTTAGTTGTGCTGGACGACAACGGTTAATGGATAAACCGAAATAGGCGCGGCTTAGAGGTGCCGCTTCAACAACAATAACAACGAACCACAATAGTATTACATTGGGTCTCGGAGCCCTTAAGCGTGCCTCCAACCTAAGGCATCTTGGCCATCCCCTGCAGAGGGTATTGAACCCAACTCTAACCACTCAGCCACAGTGACCGCACCAAAAACAAAAATAAACTGATTACGTTAACTTCAGCATGTATACGGCACATTTTACCTTTAGTGTGCAACTGTAGTCAAGTTCAATGCGCTCGCGTGCTAACAAACTTCAACTCTTCAATTTATTTTGTATAAATTTTTTATTACATCACTTTAATGAATTAGGTTTTGCTCTCTATCCCACATAACAATGAAACCGGGCTCGCTTTTGGCTGCGGGGCGTTATTAAAATTTTCGATTTTTTCTCAGTTGTTTAAAAAATATTGACTTTGGCTTCTGTGCACAATTACTATCTATTGTGTCTTTATTGCTCTTAATAACTGCCTTATTTATTATTTTTCGCCACATATCGCCCGACAGTAAATTTTACACAAAAAGAAAAAACAATGGATATATTCGCGAAACTATGAGCAAAATATAATTAAACTGCGCTTGTTTTTCTCTATGACGTCCGGAATTTTTTTCAAGAGGACCCCAAAATTTCAAAAATACGATTAATTCAAAAAATTATTTTAAAAATTCATTGCAATGTAAAATAAAAACGTGGATGTCAAAGACAAGACAAAATTCTGTAAGATTGGAAAAAAAATTAAATTTTTTGGTGCATAAGGACGAATGGGCATGGAAAATGTCCTTCCATAATTTTGTCCTTGAATATCCAGAACATTTGCAATATTTATTTTTGATAAAATCAAATGTTGAAGACTAGTATATACACGACCACATCCTCGAATTTCGTCCTCCTAACTTTATCAACTTAAAAAAAGTCCTTTAAAAAAATCCTTCCGTCTGAAAGGAAAAACTAAAAACGCAGTTTTTCTATTTTTGCCCCAAAGTTTCGTGAGTATATTGACTGTTTCGTGTGTTTTGATTCTTCTTTGTGTTTGTCGCACGGTGTATTCATGACACTAAAAACTTGCAAATATTTATTTCCATTTAGCATCCGATTTTTTGTGTTAATTTTTTTATGCTAATGCAGAATTAAGTGTATTTCGATAGCTCACAAAACCAATGTTTGCTTTTCTGGCTTCTGTGATTGCATCCATATATATATGCATTAGGCTGGTCCTTAAATGTAGCAAGCAAATTTTTATTTAATTTAAATTTTGGTTTCGATCGGGAACGGGTATAGAGTGGCCACTCAAATCGGGACCAAAATTTATATGTTTTTATGTGCGAAACGCCTTAACCGTCTCCAATCGGTACCAAAATTTATATGCGATATTTGTGACCGTGGTATTACCGATTGAGGGGTGAGACTGAAAAAAATATCGTAAATTTGAGTTTTTAAGGGCCACCCTCATGCGCATACATAGGGCTCGAAAGTTCAAGTTTATCAAGTTGATTATTTATAAATTGAAATTTGAAAAGCAAACTTTAGCACAATCGAAGGCTAACTAAATAATAATTAATATAGGAACCCCCCTGTAGTTCAATAAATAATTACTTTCGAAAATATATTGTAATAATCTAGCAAATGGCAGAATTTAAATTTTAATAATTTTAATTTGCTCGGTTTGGTATACATTTCAGCACCGAGATTGATTTGCAGGCCCTACATTTGTATGCCGTCTATAAAGACAAATGTATACACACACTTTTATGTATAAAAATTGAATGTATAAAAAAGAACGGCCTCTTTGGCTGCAGATTGCTGCAGTTGATTGGCAAGAAAATTAAGGCAATTTGAAGTTAATAAAAGCACATGAAATAAAAAAGGAGAACACGAGTAAGAGGCCAAGTAAATCATATGAAAAAATCCAATTTAAAAGAATATATAGATAACAGCATAAAAAAATCGTATTTTCTGCGAATGTGTGTTAACAGTTCAATGATTGTAGTCAATTACGAAGAGTGAGGTTAGTGATGTGAAAGTTGAAAACATTAAATTGCCTGCGATATGTATATACATATGTAGGTACTTACTACAAATGTATTTTCAAATACTAAATTATTAAAAAGCTGATTGTATGCATGCTTGAAAAATGGCTTTAGTTTGTTTCCAAACCATATTTGGCAAGAGATGACGGAAAATCCTTTCATAATACATCATATTCCTACCCTGCCGGAAACCCAAGCAACCGGAAACAAATCAAAAAAAGATCTTATGAATTGGTGTAAAAATTCGGCCGAAGCTCGAGCGAGGTGCAACAACAACCGCCAGGGAAAACACTGAATCATTGGCTCTTCCACCATACAGTCTTGGTGTGGCGCCAATGACTTTATTATATTTATGGTTTTATTCTTTATGGATTGAACAAATGCGAAAGTGTTTTGATCGTCCGGAGAATACTTCGAAAAGCAATAAAGCCACTTGTCTGAAAGTTTTCGGAGCAGCCGCTCCATTTCATTAACGGATAGAAGGAGGAAGGATTTTCCCAAAAAATTTGACTGCAAACTTCTGATATATATGAATTTTATTAAATGTCGACCGATTGGCCGACTTTTAACTGGTTTAAAAAAAAATTTCTATCTTCGAATCGAATAAAATTTACACATCACTATCTACTTGGTTGAAAGGTGCCTATGTACATTTACAGATTTTTTTACTTATTCCCATTTAATATGTTTGTATTGGAAAGGAAATCGTAATCAAGCAATGAATGCAAAATAATAATCTTTGCACTCGTACGTGAGCGCAGCAAAAAAAAAATAACAGAAGAAGAATTATCTATATGTGTTCTTGATATTGCAAAGAAATTTAACACAAAAGAAGTAACCAGAAATCAAAGATTTGTTTTTTTGCTGCTTTTATTACAAAATACCGTTGTACTTGTAATCGCTCAGAAATGCACATACTTACGTACATACATGTGTGCAAAAATTCACTTTTCGATAATTTGTTTTTTGCTTACGTTTAAGATTGCAAACATCCGTTCTACACAGTAACATAGCAATTTTTGATGTTGTTTTTTTTCGTGAAAAAAAAAAATTATATTATAACAACAACTCATATAATAAATGCCGCCATAGAATGAATAGAAGGCATGCATGCAAGAACTTCGGTGCATAATCGCTGCATCACTGAAATGGCGCAGTGCTAAATGAAGGTGGATGCAATTGATAGAAAATTTTGGAAAAAATTTGCACAATTTTATATTAGGTTTTAGCTCTAAAGTTCTCAGAGTTTGGCCATTGCCTTTTCGTTTCGATGATTACACCGTGCGACAAAAACCAAAAAATTGTAAAACACATGAGAAATTCAGTATACTCATGAAAGAAGGAGCCAAATATAGGCAAACTAAGTTTCTAGTTTTTAGCTCTGACATCAGGTTTTTTTTAAGACTTTGAAATTTCTAGGTTATGATTATGTAGTTCAAAAAATTATTTAAAAAGTTAAGTGAAATATAGAATGACAACATGGGTAAAAAATTAACGAGAAAATTCTGTAGAACTGCCAAACTCAAATTTCACTAGAAGTACAAAATTCGAGAATGTGGCAGTGTACAGGCATTTATACGAGTCCTTAGCTTATTTATATATATTTTTTTTTAATCTCTGTTGGATATTTTTGATTTTTGAGTATCTCAAGGATAAAGTTTTAAAGGACATTTTCAATGTCTATTCGTCCTTGTTCACCAAAAAAATATGTTTTTTTTTAATTCTACAGAATTTTCGCTTTCGTTTGGTAACCATATTGCACATTGCACTTAACTTTTTAAAATCATGTTTTAAATTAATCGTATCTTTAAAATTTCAATAATTAATAACTGCATATTTGAAATTCTTATATTGTTTATCTTTTAAGCTTACTCACCATTTCTTGTTGCGCTGTTCGTAGCTGTGCTCGCTGAGCTTGCTGTGCTTGTTGTTGTTGTTGTTGTTGTTGTCATGGCTGCTGTTGTGCTCGTTGCAGTGTTTGCTGTGGTCGTTGCGCTGCTTGAAGTGAACTTTTTCTCATCGTCCAAAATGACAACGGGCACAGCGGTCACCAGTTGATAATTGGGCAAATGGCCTGAGGAAAATTTGTTAGTTTTTAAAAAAATGTGTGCGAAAAGTGTTTGTTAACTAAGCAAATTTAATGATGACAAGCCTTTAAGGGGTAGCAAAATGTTTATGCTATGGCTTTCTATGCCGAATTTACACGAGGCATTGAAAGGATACAAAATATT
>NW_023458562.1:18541224-18548088 GCF_013731165.1 Rhagoletis pomonella
CCGCACTGCCATTTTGAAATAGTTGTGCAGCGCTGTGATGCTGATGCTGCTGCCGCTGTTGCTGCTGCTGCTGTTGGTGATGGTGCAGCCGCTGTAGTGCGGCATCATTGAGCGAAGCCACCGAAAGTGCCGACGGTGTTTGGCGGCCACTACTGTTAAGGCTGCTGTAGGTGTGCGTGTAGCCACCGCCAGCGGCAGGTGAATGAGTTTGTGTCGATGCGCCACTATTGCTGGGGCTGAGTACACCGACGCTGGTGGGCGTGCGTGGTGTGGGTGTGTGGCTGGCGCTCAGATTGGTGCAGCTAAGAATCATAACGGGCGAATCATGCAAATCGGGAAGAGAGGATGAAATGGAAGTGCTGCCGGCGATGGTTTTGCTGAATTTGACGGCGCATGTTGCGGCGTTTGGGGTAGGCGTCGCCGTTGACGCAGCGGAATTAAATTGTTGCTGGTGTGGTGAGGTTATTGCTGTGTTGTTGGTGCTGCTGCCAAATGTGTCGATAGACTTGCGTGTCTTGAAGAGGCGCATAATTTATATTGCTATCCGGCTAAGTTTTTATGGACCAACTTTGTCAGTTGGTGGTTGTAGCAAACGAAGCCGGAGAGTTTGGCACTGCAAAAAAGGAATTAGAAAATAATTAGCAATTTTAAACAAAAGAATGCTAATTGCAACGTATTTATTTATTAATACGTTATTAATGGATAGTATTATTTACCATACATATATAGATTATTTTTAACTTTTAAAGAATAATCTACTATTTTCATTCATATATTTAATTTAACGAATTACTACAAATCGATTTTACGCAAAAAACCGAAATTATGCCAGCGCAAAATTTTGCCGTCACGCTTGAGAACAGTTTATTTCTAGTATTCCCTTTGCATTTTCACAGCACGTAGCAAGGAACACTCTCACCTTTTTTGCATTGAATAAATAAAAGAATCGAAAACAAAATTCTCATGAGAAAAAATGTTGCACATGCAACCAAGCATCGGACGCGCCTGCAGTCATTGAACGACCTCAAACTGCATTCCCTCTACCGCTACCGCTCCTGCGCTTTGCTGTTCAAAGCCATTTTTTTCATTATTAGGTCGATTGCTTCGCACCGCAATTCGGCGGTGGTAATGGACAGGAGGGCAGCCGGCCGGTTGCAAACCGCACTGGATCGTGCAATAGCTCGACATGCCACATTACATACATGCATACACATACACACATACCAACATAGATTGTGGTAAGAATTTTGCGCTGCCACATTTTTGCTGCTTTAATTTTCGTACTCAGACTACTTCAAGCATTTTGTTTTCTACTTGTTGCATGCCGCAAGCGCCACTGCACCGAAGCCAAGCTACCAGCCAGCACGTGCAATAATTTTTCTATGTTGCCGACAAGCGATTACTAGCCGGCAGCTGTGTGGAATGCAATTCTTTTTACACTGTGTTGGCAGCGGAGCAGGGGCGTAAGCATGCAGCATATGCCACAAATTATACTAGTTCTTTTATGCTCGCCCGCGCCGCTTTGGCAGTCTGCCTTAAGCATAGACTTCTTGTTCTGACTTCAGGTTAAAATGTTGTGGTCGTTTTTTCATTATTATTATTTTTTATCTGAGGAATAATAAAAACATGAAGAAACACAAATAATTACGAATTTATTTCATGCTGCGACGCCTGTACAGGTACACAAATACATACATATATACATATGAGGTGATATTTTCACACCTATTTGCGGCTGTTGGCATTCTCTTTCTGTTTGCTGTTGCAAATACAAAAAATTTATTTTTATGTGTGTATGTGGCTGGGTATATGTACATGAATGCAATACGTATGTATTTATGTATATATGTACATTAGGCTGGGTCGATTTTGTATGGGGGAAAATAAAAGTCATTTGACCGCATTGTAATAGTAATATTATGATGTCTTAGGTCTCAGCCAATTGTTATTGGCTACGAAAGATTAATTTAAAACTTATCTTTAGCCCGCGCAATTGAATCAAAGTGTATGAATTTCGAAAATGAAACTTTGGCTTGTAATATCTATGGAATGCGTTATTGTTATAAACAGGACGATATATCAAATTAAGGGCTATTAAATTTAGAACCCCACGTTCATTTACCATTTTTCAATAAGTCTACACGATTTTAAGATATTAAAATAAAAAATAAAGAAAACTATGATTTTCCCATATGAATTTTCAATTCTTCATTACTTCAGCAACCAAGTGAAAAATACAAAAAAGTTGGACGAGATTTATTTCAAACCTTTTAACCTTTTATATATAATGTTTAATATTATTAAAATGACCATGGACTTGGTCACGCCGATTTGGTCAGTTTTCAAGATCGTGGTGAATGAATGTATTGTCAAAGATTAGGAATCATTCGACAAGTTAATAGTAGTTTCAAACATATAAGTATTTACATATAAGTATTTATATTATATTGCTTTGCATTCAGCTTGAACGAAAAAAGTCACTCGCTGACACAATTTTCTGTAATCCGGTTCTTTTATTTAAAGGTTATTTATACAATTGAAGAGAAATTTTTTTAAGAAAAAAACTTGAAATCCACTAAAGTTTTTCGATATAATTTTGGTAAATGTTACTCGATCGGTGCGTAATAATTAACAAATTGAAGGCGAGACTTAATGTTACTGATTTTTGATAATAATATGACTAAAATAGTTCAGATTATAAACAAATTATTTTAAAATAAAAAATATCTTGAACAAAATTTTTTATCATTTTCTTATATTTGCAATTTTTATTTTGTATACATAAACATAAGTAAACCAATTAGTGTGTCTAGAAGTTGTGCCTGTTCAGTGTTTCCATACTAATTTGCATAAACAAAATTTTTCCGCGATGATGGAAAATAATGGCTATTCTATTAGAGCTACCGAAATTTTTCCTAAATTTGCAAAAAATCGCAAACTATAGCTAATATTAAAAAAGGATTAGAATATTTGGAACTAGCGATCTAAATGCACGCCAGCAATATTAATGTTGTTCTTTACATCTTTTGACTATAGGCCAATGCAATTATCAAGAGAACAATTAAAATTTTCTTGAAAATAGATGAGTTTGAGATTAACGATAAGATAAAGGGCTGCGCGAAATGATACTTGACTTTATCTTTTGCGTTAAAGGATTCATTATCTAATAATATGCACCAAAAGTTTTGGCTAAACCCAGAATTTTTAACAAGAATTGATCTTATTCGACTAGTGTGCTGTGGGTCACTTGGCGGTCGATGCGCGGGCTCTTACAATTAAAATGAAAGATTAATATTTCGCAGGCTTGTTGTTGACTTCATGATACAATATATTTTCACTATTACCAAGGGATTTGAGAAAAATTAGATTTTCGACCCGCCCTAATGTACATATACGTGCTATTTGTTTCCTTTTTTCGGTCATGCTAGTCAAATAGGCTTTATTGCTGTGGAGAACTGGCAAGTCCGCATTCTTTTAAAGGTTGCCAACTTCAAAGTGAATTGCCCGTAAGCATGTATGTATTGTATTTGTTGCTGTTGTTTTGGTCTATATTATGCAGGCTAAAGTACCAGTAGGAAAATTAGACCTTTTATAAAACAGTGTACTTAAATTCTTGACAACGATTAAAAAATCGGACTTTTTATAGTTTGGTATGAAGTTATTGAACTGTTCCCACTTTTGTAAACTAAATAAAATATGATTTCAGCAAATATTTTACATAAAACAGCTACAAAATCAATTAGAAAGCCTGCGAATGACTTTTTGCTTGTTTTTCAACTGTTCTCACTTTAAAAAAGTTAGTTATTTATTGCGACTGCTGTTTATTAACAATCTTTCGTAAAAGGTGTATACATTTTAAAAATCGGCGTATGTGTTTTTTATTAAAAACTAATAATAAGAGCATTTTGAAATTTATTTAGATGAATAGCTTAAATGGGTTTTATAGTTGACATATAACATAAATTTCTGCCGGGTCTTGGGTACCCTTCTTGTATTTTCTTGTGCTTCACAAATAATCTTTAATACTTCATCAATTATGTCTTACGAGCTGTGAGGTGCGTATATCCGTATATATAAGCCAGCAATGCTTACGGCAAGTGGCTTGTGGATTTACCTTCGTCGGATCGCATCAACGTCTGCCCGCCTGCCCGCCTGCCCGCCTGCCCACTCGCTGCTGTGTCAGAATCACCGCTGCTAACTCTCCCTCTCACTACTGTTCTTAGGCTTCTATTTCATAGGCATAGGCTGAGCGCTGTTTTTGCAACCTCAGCAATTTTCGCATTTTTACTTTTATTATCGCACTTTTGCTTGCCACTAACTTGCTGTTATTATTGCTGGCACATACGTACATACAAATATTTACTATATTTTTGGTTTCTCTACACACACATTTCTGTAACCACTTGCACGCAAATTGCGTTCGTTTTCTTTTGCATCGCCGCAACGCGTCAACAATGTGGGCGTGCGTTGCAAACCGGCATTTTTTTTTGCTGTCGCTCTAACGCAACAAAAGCAGTTAAAATGCTTGCCTTGCCTTGCTTGCCGGGAATACGCAGCAATTGTGGAATTTACAACATTCTTTCCACTTCTTGACTTTATTATACGTAAGTTTTTATATACATCAATGTATGTTTTTTTTTTAATGCGGTTTTTTCTTTTTTTGTTTACCTTTTGTCTGGGTTACGTGTGGAATTTCGGTTTTGGAACAACGTACTCACTACTCACTGGCATTCTGAGGTCGTTTGTTGAGGCTGTGGCTATTTTGGTTGCTGGTGCTGGTTTATGGCTGCTGTGGTTGGTCGTTATGTCTGTTATGGTCTGTTGCGTCATGGTTTTGGTATGCTGCATGTGCTCGATCGCTTTATCTAGGTAGTTGCGTTAATATTTGTCTATCTTTTTCGATATTGAAAAATGAAAGTGCGAGCTGTTGCTCTTTTTTTTAACAAAACTTATGGTAAACCTCGATTTTATTTAAGAAAAATTAACCGCCAAGCAATATTATGAACTAACTAAGCAGTTTTATGAACTCTAACGAATTCTTTAAAACTGTTCCCACTTTTTATAAACTGTTCTCAAAAAACTTTTTTATTATTTTTCATAAACAGCAATAACCCTATACATTGTATTAAAAAAATGAAGAAATTAATGCGCCTCTGCATATAAAAAACTATTCCCAGGCAAGAAATTGCTCAAATATGCCACATGAATTGAAAACCTGTTACTAGAAGCTAAAAATAAATTGTTTGTCCATTATTTTTTATAATTAAATATGTAACAATTTGCATTTTAGACGCCACATGACACATTCTATGCAGCTCCTCAGTCTTGCATCCTAAACTTTCATAAATACCGGCTGGCAAATACATACATACATGTATTGCCATGTGTGTATGCGTTTCTGCTATCGCATCAACTAGCTGTAATTTAAACTTTTTTATTGCAACTCACAGCAGTCGATGTAACAACAATACAGTAGCCACAGCAGCAGCTATGCTAGCGATGACTATGTCGATGGCATGCCATACAAACAGCCCGGATTACCATGAGTTATTGGCGGTCGCAGAGGGTGAAGTTGGGTATGCAAGTGCAGGCAACACGATTCTTGCAGGCAACTGAGCTGCTGCTGTTGTTATTGATAGAGCGCTACTGTTTGTTGATGTTGTTGCGCTGAAAAGTTGCTGACCTTCACTGTGAGCGGCGCCGCGCGCTTGTTGCATGCCGTGGTTTGCATACACGAAAACACACATGCAAGTACATATGTACATACATAGATACATATATAAAAATAATACCCAACAAAAGAGTCAAAAAAGAACCCAAAATGATTCCAAAAGGAGTCATTCATAAGTATAATAAGAGTCATACGAGTCACATATGACTCAATTTGGGATTATTTCTTATAGGAGTGAAGGCTGATTTAAGACGTTCATCGCAAGAAGGGAAATACCTTAATTTTGGAGTCCTAAATGAGCTCATAATTACGGTAAGCACTGCGAATTAGGATTTCTTAATGACTCATTTATGGCTACAAATCGCACACCTAGATCCAAAGTGCGATCAACTAAAAAAAAAATTTAGGGCGATTTTTTGAGTTAGCTGACTTAAGATTTAGGTGTGCGAAATGTTTGCTGGGTATAAAAATAAATAGTATGTATGTATCTACGTAACTATATATGTATGTACGCATTAGCGCACACAAGGGCTGAGTTTTGGGGTTCAAACCTCCCTAAAGCTAATAACCTCAAACACTAACTGCATCTTAAAGCTTAGAATCCAGCTCTCAAGAAAAATCACAAGGATTATTTTTTCTTTTGCTTGAATAAGCGCTTAACATTTGCTGTAAATTTTCTTGAAGAAATAAATATGTTTACTAGCAGTTTTTTCTTGAGAGCTGCAAACCAATTTAAGAAATTTTAATAGAAGAAAATTTCCATTTCTTGTGCGTCATTTTATATTAACTTTTCATTTTTGTTGAGAGCTCTTAAAAGTTGTACTGCTGTTTTTTTCACTTTACAGCCTAAAAGGATTTACCACTGATATGCACTTAACAAGAATTCGAAGATTTAATTTGCCAACTTCGAATTCGTTTTTTTCGGTATTCGAAATATTAAAAAAACTAGGCAATCGCGAAAAATCACCATCTCCATCGAATGCCAGAAACCAGAAATCGAATAAAATTAACATTAAAACACTTTTTATTACATTTGGCAGTTGAGCGGATCTTGTGTTCATAGAACTTTTAATTAAACAAGTAATTTTCAAGCAAAAAAACACAAGCGACTTCAATTCTCATACATAAATTTAGGAGTAGCGTTTATTTTTTCACGATCCAATAATCGGATCTAAACCAAATTACCGAACTAC
>NW_023458562.1:18548098-18593518 GCF_013731165.1 Rhagoletis pomonella
TACATAAAAAAAAAAGAAAAAATATTCCGACGAAGTGATAACCTCCCACTTCTTTTGAAGTCGGTTAAATATGTTTGAGTTCTTTGTTAATTTTATGCAAATAAAGTGCAATTTATAAAACTTTAAAATTATTTATTTATTACATATATACTGTACATAAAATTTGCAAACAAATATTTTAAAGAGCATTTTGTCTGAAGAGAATTTTCAGTATTTTATGGTGATATACATATCTTTAGAAGTATGTACAAATCTCACCTCCCCAAAATATATTCCTGGATGCGCCCCTGCATGTACGACATCTGCATGTCGGCTATGCCAAAGTGAAGCGAGTGTCCAAATGTTGTTGTCATTTTATAGTTATTAACTGCCTTTGTTTTTGTTTGCTTTTCATTTTTGATTTTTGTGATATTTTTTGTTCAAGTAATTGTTGTTGTTGCATACGACTTTGTTCTTTCCATAAACACATTGCCCTTTGTGTTGTTGTTGTTGCTATTCAACCGTAACGGCTGCAACACCTGTTTGACAAGTTACCGTTGCCAATGGCATGCAACGCCAGGATAGGTCGGTCGCCGGCACAACTGCTGTTGCCACTAACTAGTCATTTGTTGTTGTGTGCTCTTTTTTTTGTATTGTGCTTTTACTGATGCTGATTATTTTGTTGTTGCTGGTTTTGTTTTTGCTTGTTGCCGGTAGTTAAGGTGCAATGAGCAGCATGCTGATGCCGCCGCCTGTGCTGCAGCCGTTCGGTCAAGTTAATTAAGAATCTTTAGATTCGCTTATTTTTAGTTCTTCCAGCTATCTACACACAGCTCACTTTCAAATGATAATTTATTGTTCATTTTGTTATTATTGCATGCTAAAGTTTTGTTTTCTTTTTTATGCGCTTTAAGCGCCATTCGAGTGAGTCAGCAAAATAGCTGGCTATTAAAGCCACTCACACAAGCATCGGGAACATTCTGCACTTAGGTAGACACAAGTGAATTTAAAACTAAAAATTTAATGGTATTTGTTTTCTAATATAATCTTATATACAGTATGTATGTATGTAAATACATTCATTTGTAGAAGAAAACATAGAATAATAGATTTTAAAGGAAAAAACTTTCTGTCTGCGGTAGTTTTGGCCTGAAGGAGCACTAGACCGAAAAAAAAGTTTGTTAAAGAGATTCCACTGCGGTCAGTAGCTCCTTGTCGGCTGACACACGTAGTTATCCTACTCTTAAGCACCCGACTCCTAAGATCTCGGAATTTGCTTCATCATGCTTTCGTGTGACGAAAATACTTTTATCACATGCAGTTTTTTTTTAATGACGCGTTCGACGAAATTATTAAGAGGAACTAAGAAAAATGCAATTGAAAGTTTTCAGGAAGGTCTCCTAAACCATAGCCCTAGTCCTAGGGCTAAACTCAATAGAAAATATATAATACTAATTGCATACAAATAATATAAGCTTGGGCAATTCCACGTTTTAGGTTGGAGAGCACTCTCTCAGCGATCACCTTAACAGGCAGCTGTTTTGAAACGAGATTGCTGGGCAGATAATTTTCCTATTCGCTTGTGAAATATAGCAGGGTCACAGGAACTCTTCTCTATGGAGCTACTAACAGGCCATTTAGCTGTCGACTGGATCGAAAACAGGTTGAATGCATACCCGCAATGAGAAGAAAAGATTAGAAGAAGAAAAAGGATTAAATACAACATGCTTCGCTTCAAAGTTCTCCGAGTATTATTCTAATCCACAGCTCATAACACAGCACGTAACATTTATTTGCATTTCCCTTTTTTTGTTATTTTGATTTTCTGCTTAACTTCTTTTCGTCTTACCGATCCGGTTTCAGCGCTACGCCGGCCAGCCGCCGTGGTGAGCATGCGCACGAAAATATGTTATTGTCATTACAGATCAGTGTCGACACCTGGTTAAATGAAGCAACACTAACAAATGTCGCTTTTGCGATTGCATGCTTTCTTATATTACGTACTACAACATAACAACTGGCTGCTTCTTCATGTTGCAACGTTTGCAATATTGCGTCATATGTTGTTGGTATAAAGTTACAGGCGGTTATGGTAACGCGCTTTGGCAAGGATCTGTTTTTTTTTATCTCCCCCACACCACGTCACTCCATTGATTGCCTGCCTGGCTGTGTGCTAGCGTGTTTGTCTTCCTGACTGCTGTATGACTGGTCGGACGAGATAGTATGTACATATATCGTCCATGCAACAAAGTACACATGTAGTAATAAAGTGGACAGAAGAGTTGCATTCAAGTATTTGGCTGGCGCTGCTGCTGACGTTTCTTTGATTTGAGTGTGCGTTGCGAGATGAAGACATGCATTTGGTTTAATTTTTGTTGATTTTGTTTTTGCTTTTGTTACATTGTCGCGATTGTTGTAAGATGCACCTTTTGTGAGACAACAATGTCAATTTAAAATGACTTCATGTCTTCATTTGAGTCGGAAACAAAATATGGGCGCCAGTTATTAATTTTGAAAGACAAATATGCGAGTGTTTGCCAATGTGATGTTGCGTCTCTTTGCAAGTCAGCGGGAATTAGTTGCTGACCATAGCGGGTTTTGCTTGAAGGAGCACTGGACCAAAATGTTGGGCAAATATTTGAGATTTCAAAGAAACAATTTCACTAAAGAAAGAAATTTATTTTCTTCAAAACCTTTAGATGACCCTCTAACTGAACTTACTACATGTGAGCCAATAAATTTGCGAATTGGGCAAGCATTGAGACAGGGTAACCAGAATAAACTTGTATCTGTGTTACCTCATATGTGGTATTGCATTTGGCGTATGCGAGGTATTGCGCGCCAAGTGATGATATGTTTTTACTTATTTGGGATCCCGATAAAAAAAATATTCCAATATTTAAGCTCATAAATCGGAGATGTTTTTTTAGAGAAAGATTAGCTACTAAATGTTAGTTATTGGTACCTTTGGCACTTAACTTAAAATTATTTTACTGCGAAGACAATGCCAAGAAAATATTGGCTAAAAAACTGTTTCCACATAATTTTTGTTTACTATGTATTCGGAAACTCCGGAACCAGACATTTTTCTAAAGTTTTGTATTATGTGCTTTAAATAAATAAACTATACTGTACTGTTCTCACTTTCAAAAATTGTTCCCAAACAATTTTTTCTCAATGTTTAGCTTAGAAATATGTTTCTGTGGGAATGGAGTAATTTCTACGTATTATGTTTATTTTAAACTGTTCCCACTTTACACATTATTTGTATCTATTACCAAACTAAGAAAATAATAATTTTAGCACACGCTGCGCTTTATGGACATTATATAAAGTGTATCGATTGAACTGTTACCAGTTTTAAAAACCGTTCCGAACGATTTTTTTTTATGAACAGATTTTTTTTCGTTAAAGTTTTAAGTTAGATATGAAAAAAGGAGTTAGCCGGATTTATTTCGCATTCAAATAAAATAAAAATTGGAGTTAGCAGTTTTTACACTAAATAAACATTTTTATTAGAAAAAATGTCCTTCATACTGAAATGTTAGGAGACGTAGGTGGAGTTGCGCATTCTTAGGCAGCTGCTTTCACAACATCATCTGTCTTAGCATCAACATGCCTTTCAGGCGGAGAAATCTGTGAAACGGCTCTACAAAATCTGATGGCCAAAATTAACAATGTCATCACTAAGGAAGAATTCGTATTGGGCGTTTTTGTAGGCGTTGAGGGTGCTTGGCTCTAAGTCATGGAGTAGATTCTGTGCTGGTAAATTGGATTCGCTAAACTCAGAGGTTCGTAAAGATTCAGGCAGCAGGGCGTCAATATGTCACGTGCGTAGTACGTTGGGGCTATCCTCAGGCCGGTGTGCCTTCTCCCTTGCTTTGAAGCTTGCTTCCCTGATGGTCTATGCAGCGCAAATAACCCTGAATATGATTGATACTTGGTGTGGTGAAAATTTGCTGTCCGCTAGACCAACCAAAACAAGTGTTCTGCTCTTCATTGGAAAGAGATGGTTGGACGGCTTGTTCCCCTGCTGTTAAAGGAGTTACTGTTAAAACTTCTTTTGAAGTAAAGTATTCAGGTGTAATCTTAAATAATAAGCTTTTATGGAAATATTACATTGAGCAGTGGACCTCGCAAGCCTTATTAACAACGTTCTGATAATGTAAACAGGTCTTTGGTAAAACGTGTAGTCTGTCACCCAGAGGAATCATGTGCAATTACATTTCTATGATAACACCCATAATCAGCTCTGCATCTGTAGTACGGTGGAGCAAACTCTCAATTAATAGCGTGGAAAATTTGCTTGCAAAATTTCAAAGAATGATCGCGCAGTGTGTTCTGTAGGTCCTTTGTAATAAATCATATATTTAGGGAGTTAGCAGCTTTTCATTGAAAAAAATTTATAGTTTTGGAGCTAGCAGATTTTATTTTCCATTATTTTTGGCGATTCTAAATACTAAAAAAATTATTTGCATTCACCACCATATATATATATGTATATATACTATATAGAGCTATTTCCCCCTGTTAGTACCAAAAAGTCATTTTGACCGAAAAGTAGAATTGGCAGCTTTTACCGCGGCGGCGCCGATATATACACACATATATGTATATGATTGAATGCACGTGTATATGTGCATCTTGTCTTCTCATCTTAATCACATACCAACTAAATCGTATCATTAGCGTTTTGTGATTTTGCAACAACTTGGCGATCGACGCTGACTATTCAACGATCCACAGAAAAAATAAAAAATAAACGATTAGCCAGCTTTGTAAGCGCAAATGTACATATGTTAATATAATATGCACACATGCGGCGCTGAAATGGGAGTAAACATCACGATGCTACTCTACGAGTATTTATTAACACAATTGTATGTGAATGATATATGTAAGTATGTTATTAAGCATTGCTGTTTATGACTTCTATAGAACGTTGGCAAGAAAACATCGAAATACATATGTAAGTATGTATATGTTTTAGAAAATGCGATCGCGCAACGCTGATGAATATCGAACGCTGAATAAACCAGATCAGCGCTAAAAATTATCGACTGCAACCAAAAAAGTACGCGAAGAGCGTTGTAGTTTAGACGTTTCTTGGTAGCCGAGTAACTCGCTTCTTGCGATTTTATTATTTTTTTTTTGATTTGGCTACCCGCTGATGGCATCATCACCATCATTAACAACAGCACAGGATGAAGAATTCTCAGCGGTATCAACACATTCTGCCAACACAAAAGCAAAACAAAAAAGAAAACGAATCAAATTTCTATATAATCACAGTAGCCATTGCACGAACCAGCAGCTAAATACTCAGTACTGCTTGCATGTGGCAGATCGCAGCGATGAAGATGCGATGGCTGATGTGATGGCATTCAAGTTGCGATTCTGTCAATTTTCTATGAAGTCGAGCACGCTTTTGCTGTTATCAGTGGCATTCTGGTGTTCCAGTTTGGCCTAGCATTAGTTGAAGTGGTATGTAGTGGCTGTGAATAGTTGCACATGCAATGATTCCTCGCCACCACTTCACTCATTGCGCTGGATCGCATGATGGATGTCAGTTGCTGCAGGTAAGTAAGCGCAGGCGTTCACCAGTCATTGCGATGGTAAATGTTATGGCACGTACATGCAATTTTTTTAATTGCATACAACAATTTCTCAATTGATGAGTGGTAAGTAAAAATAAATGTCCACAACGCGCATCGTAACAACAAAAGCGGCAGCATTAATAACTAGAAAACAAAAAAACCATAGTATTAAAGTGGTGTATCCACTATTTGAGCGGTAAGTGGCATGTAGTAATTTTATGGAAATATTTAGTTGTTATGCATCCGAGAGCGAATGGTGGCAGAAAAATTAACTACTGACGGGTTTAAAAATAGTTGTTAATATGTACATAGATAGATAAAATGCGTGCGATTTGTAAAAATAATTTTCATAAAGTATGTGATCACAGTGCGAGTTTAAAGTGATTTTTTGCCGAATGTGGAATAAAAATTCAAATAACGCCAACGTTGCCTGCTAATCCTCGCTTGAAGCGTCAAAAAAATATCAATCTAACAAGTATTTGGTCACAAATAAAAAGTGGGAACAGTTTTAAGTTGAACCAAAATATCAAAGAAGTAATAATTTCTAGTAAATATTTGTGTGTTTAGCTAAAAGTGCATAGATTATAGCAAAAACAAACTGTTCCCAAATAACGGGTTCAGTTAAAGACTATCGAGTTTGCTGCAGAAATCTTTTAAAAGCTGCTATTTGTGAAAATGTAGTAGTAGTGTTCTGCCCCTTTGGCGTTTATGTCAAGTGAGAACAGTTTGAATATTACTTATATGTTCTTAATTTTAAACAGCAAACATAGGCTGAAGCACGGAAAAGGTCTGACAGAAACTTGAGAACGGTTAAATACTCATATCGTATACAGTGTACATTTACTGCCTATATACGAATTCCTTTCATCATGTTTCTGTCGACAACAATGAGCATTCCAACATCGTCTTACATCCTCATTGTTGTTGCTTTGATTTCTACTTGCCAAACATGTCTAATAAGTGTTTAAGTCCTAAGTGCTGCCCCTGCGCGTGTATGCCTCTGGAGTATTGCATTTTTGTATCTTCTTTTTTTTGATTAAATGAAACAACTTATTGTAAATTTTTTCATTTCTGTTACTGCAGTGCTGCATGTGTTAGCTTGTTCTCTTCATTAGCTGCAGCGGAAAATCAAGCAGCAATCACTGCAAATGAAGTGGCCAGCCGCAGAGGGTCCGATTCCCAGCGAGCAAGAGAGTGAGAGTGTGAGGGGCATGTAATCGCAAATAGCGCTGGCAACTACGCACGAAATAAGTGCGCAGACAACACATGTTGCATGCAACATTACTGAAGCAACGGCGGAATTGTGACAATGACAGCAAATGGTGTGGCAGCAACCGGAGCGTGCAGACATTTTCCTTGGAAAATTCGTCAGCCAATTGATGTTGCAAGTCATGTGCGGCATAAGAAGATTCACGTACATACATAAATACATATGTTAAGTTATGTATGTATGTATGTGTGCGTGCAATGAAGACGCTTTTGGTTGATAACTCCATTTGTGGCAAAAACGTGTGCACGCGCATGCGTCGCGCGTCCACTAAACGCGTGTATGGCTATTTCGCGCGAAAAGCGCAAACAAGGAGCGACCAGTGCGCTATTGCCGCACAATCACAAATACAATGAAAAGCAGCCAGCAATAACAAAGGAAACGTAACATAAGAGCAAACATACAAAAACAGCAAACACAATTGGCATTAGACACAAAACGCACGTGTTGCAATGCACGGCCGACAACTACTGCAATTGGTGGCCATTAGCGCGGCTACCACTTCGGGCAATAAATGTGTTTGATTGTTGTTGGTATTGTTACCTTGCCACGGGCGCTGCAGCAGCGCTTTAGCCAAAATTGGTAAATTGTTTTGTGAAGCGCAGAGGGCTTAACAACTACACTTCCTTTACGACCCCCCCCCCCCTCATGAGTTGTCTGGCTGTCTTGTCAATGTTGCCGCTGGCGAGTTGCTTAAGTGATTTACAAATATAGGCTGACAGCGGTGAGAGTTGCATACAAATATTAGCTAGCAGGTACTTGTTGAAAAAAGTAACAACTGTAAAAAAAATGTGGAGAAATTCATGAATGTTGCTTGCTGAGTGAAATTTTGGCACTGGGAGAAATGTTTACAAGTAGTTGGAAAAAAGACAGGTAGGTAACAATAGTGCATTAAAAAAATTCAAATATATTCTTGTTATTGGAAAGTGGGAACAGTTTTTTTTGATGCGTTTCAGCGTATATAGGTAGAAGAGACATCTTGTTTTGCCTCTTAAATGCCTATATTACCCTTAAAAACTGTTCTCACTGCATGTGAACAGTTTTAGAAAAAAGTACTTCTTGTTTTTTCGAGCCACTTTAATATTTTACTTTAAACCGCTTTGCTGTTGGATTCAAAAATCATAGCCATAATGAGAACAGTTCAATAGCACCTAAATTAATTCTTGTAAACTAAGTAATACGTTGTTTTTGTTTTTAAGTAAAACACATTTATCTGTTATATGTACATGCCCACGCACAGATACCAACACTGCAATCCGACAGCATTTGCAACACAAAAAAGCAGTCTGTTCAGGTGCTTGTTACCACTGCCGCAAGCAAAAAACTTCACTTACAATTCTAAATGCCACAACACCTGCAAAAAAGCAACAACAACAACAACCGCAGCTTTAAACAATTCAATGCTACCAACTTGAATAAATACCGATGCCGGGCAACAACAGTTACCACATAATAACAGCATTAACAGATGTTCGCGAATGTTTAGGTCAAGCGCTATATGGCGAACAACAGCGGCAAAGGCAACGACTGCGACGGCTACGATAATAACAAAAACAATTGCCGTAACAAATGTTGATGGCATGTAATGCTTTGACAACTGAAATGGGCGTTGAAAGAAAAAAACCGCCAGCAAAAAAATGTAGCAAAAAATTACGGGAACAACTAAATGATGGTCAAGCAATGTGCTTACAATTACAATAGCAACATCAAAAAGAGCCTCAGAAAACATTACAACAATGTGAGGAAACGGTTAAAGCACTGACTGTGGCTACAACGGTTGCAAGCTGAATGTTGAGTGAGAAGAATAAGTAAAATATTTGGAATCGCATAACTGAACGTAGTAGTGGTGCTTGGAATTTGTGTCGATACAGCCTATTTTAATTGCTGCGGCTAACTACAACCAACGATGTCAATGCCCGGTGTTTGGCGCTTTTTTAATGCTTTTTTTGTGAAAGCAAAATCCCATCCCCATGAAAAAGGCGGGCAAGTTTTGATAAGAGCCGAAAATTACTGAATCGTGCAATTTTTTTATCAGTGTCTAAAAATGAAGGGCAACGAATCGGATTTTTTATAGTAAAAAATGTTTAAGTTGCGAGAAAAACGAGAACCATTCACTCAAATACTAAGAGGAGGGCAAAAAAATGCATCCGAAAGGATGTACGCATTTGTCTACTTTACATTTTTTTCGACATATTTATCGATATGCGTATTCGGAAATATAACGATAACATTTACGATAATATCGATAATTTTATCGAAAGCGATAATGATTTCTATCGGTAATATTATCGATATCTCTAATTATATCGATATGATTTCGATGAAATACATCCGAATGAATGTGCGCATTTGTCTACTTTACAATTTTTCGATAAATTTATCGATATAAAACACATATCATTGTCATTGGATAATGTAATTCATTCGTTTCTTGCTTGCATGCATATTCAGAAATATAACGATAACATTAACGGTGATATCGATAATTTGATCGAAAACGATATTGATTTTGACCGGCAATAATATCGATAATTCTAATTATATCCATATGTGTTCGATAAATACTTCGGAATGGATGTTAAACACGTATCAGCGTCATTGGATATTTTAATTCACACACACGCACATTCAAAACTATAACGATAACCTTATCGATAATTTTATCGAAAAGAGATTGATTTTCATCATAAATAATATCGATTATTCTAATTATATCGACAGTAGTTCGATAAATACATCTTTATATGTATATCGGTTAGGTTAGGTTGGGTAAACTGGCTAGCCCCAGTGTGGCTTCGCAGAGACCATTAAGTTCCATTAGGTCACCAGATAAACTCCGACCCTATTAGACAGCTAATCACTAAGCGCCAGGAGCAATGTTGAAGAACACCGCAGTCCTCTTGGCAAACGACTTCCAGAAACCCTAGTCCCAGAAGACCGATTCGCTGCCTGCTAAGGGCTGGGCACTCATATAGGTCACATAGGATATGCTCCGCTGTATCGTCTTTCGTAGTGCATCTTCTACAGACCTCATCATTGGTCGGAGCCAGGGCACATCCTATTAAAGCATAGTTTCCGACAAGGCGCATTCTTTAGCGAACCTGTCCGAACGACTCGCCCAGCCGAGTTGCCTTCAGTGGACATTTTAGAGCGACTGGTGATAAGATATCGATACGATGGCAATATTATTTGTTTCCGAGGGCGACACGTTTTCTTATTGCCGGCAACAAAAATTGTTTAATGGGAATAAACTATAAAACGATAAAAATAACGATAACTATCGAAACTTTTTTCAAAGGTATATTGATTGCGGCATCTATAGTAAAATTCATAATAGGTAATATCGAAAATATATCGGTTATTTTTATCCGAAAAAATACATATAGCGAAAACAGAATCGATTAATATATATATATTGAAAATAATTTATAAAAAAAAATATATCGATAACGATAAAGAGACTATGCCGATTTGTTTTTAGTTTTTTCATACTAGCCCCAATTCTACGTACTAAATATTGGGGTGTTCGATTAGTCGCTTGCTTTCCAAAACGGGTTTTCGAGTTACATATTCGGAAAATTTCAATTTGAAAAAGACTGGTTCCCGAATTTGATATTAAGAAAAAACCGGATAAACCGGTCTTATTTTACTTAGCTTTCACACAGTGAAAATTTTGGTATGAAGTCATGATCAAAAAGAGAAAAGTGAAATAGGTTCAAAGTTTTTTTTTTTATCAAAAGTACAACAAATAAAAATCAGTTAAAAATTCACGTCTGATATCATTTTAACTTTCTTAATACTTTATTATTATTATTATTATTTATTTGAGTAGTGCTATTGCCACCGTAGCCAAGTCCATTGTTCAATTTCTGGTCCCAGCGACATTAAAAAAGCCAAACCTCCGATCGTACTTCTTCCGAGCTGGCGTAAAAGTGCTTATATCTCCATTTAGGGGTTCTCTTAAAATGGGAAAAGCCTTGAAAACTTCGAAAAACTCAAAACTTTTATTAGGAGGTTAAGATAAGTATGAAGTAAAAAAAAAACGGTTTTTCGAAAAAAATTCGATTTTTTCGGTATCTGAAAAATCTAAATTTCGGGTTTGGAAAAACCGAGTCAATAACCCTACTAATGTAATTGGGTTCGTTCACCTGCTCAACCAAAGACAGACGCAGATAATAACTATTAGCTGCCAAAGTACTTCATTTACGTTCTTAAATTGCTGTTGTCATGATATACGAGTACGTACATTACTGTTTATTGCTACAGATGTACGCTATGCACGTTTATGTCGTTACACCACTTAGGTAATTAGCTACGTTTTTGTCGCATTGACTGATTGTGTGCGGTAGGCAACGTTCTGGTGAGACCACAGCTACAACAGGCAAAGCTTTTGGAAAAAAGCGCACAAAAATGTGTAGATGCGAAGATACTCGGCTGTGAAAAGGCAAGCAAAGAAGTCCGTTCGCATGTAAGTATACATATATGTATATATGTATGTATGTATGTAAATTCATTGTGTCATAATGATCGATGGCATATGTCTAAATGATGTTGCTGTTGCCAGACACTTATGCTGCATGTGGCAACTGAAGCAAAAGCACAAACAAACAGTCAAAATGCAGCAAAAACTGCAGAAAAAGCGTCACTCACTCACACACGCACAACGCCAACGAAGACCAAAAAAGCTGGCGCAAAAAAATGGAAAACTTGAGTAGTTGTTGAATTTTTTATGTTTGGATAAACGCGTCTGCATTGCATGCCTCAGACACTTGTTGCTCTTACTATTACTTTTGTTGTTGCTGTTGTTGTCGTTTTGAGTTCATATACAATGCCAGCTGTGATTGCTTTACGCAGCTTAACGCCTCTGAGTTGATTAACTTGTAATATTCCTTTGCTTTATTTGCCTTATTTGCTATGTGTTTTTGTTTGTATTTTTAATTGTTTGTTGTTGTTGCAAAAAGGTTAAACATTAATGCTGATTGTTATGCAATTACAAACAACCATTACGGCAAATGTATATAAACAGAGAAGAGTGATTAAGTGGCCACTTCGCCGCTCCTCGGTACAGCGCTCATCAGTGGATGCCACCCACCAATACAAAAGACTTAAGAAACAAACCTGTTGAGCTGAAGCGGGCTGGCTGAGTTGTTTGCCGCAAGGCGTTTGGAATATTTTGAAATATTTTTACTATTGTTACGGCTGCGGAATTTTAAGTAAACACTAGCAAGCCGCAGAGGCGCGGAATTATGTGTAAACACTTGCAAGCCGCAGAGGCGATGAATATTAGGGAGGGACAATTTTAGGCAAGCGCATGGAGTGAAAAATTCGAAAAAATATGCGAGTCAAAATCAAAATCACAAGAAAAAAATTGTAATAACCAAAGCGCTACACCAATAAGGGAACAAAGTAAATCAAATAAAATTTCTCCAGAATTTGTGAGAAGTATTCAATTGGAGAAGCCACTTTTAAGTTTGCAAATTAGTACAAAAAGCCAAAGTTTCAAAAAATGTTCTCTATTTGAAAGGGTATGGTTGGTTTTTCTTCTCGGCTGCCCTAATAAATAAATCCACGCATATAAAAATATTTATTTTCTTTAATTTATTAATAAATTATTTATATTGTTGCTGTTGCGTTGATGTTTGCAATGATTGGCATCAAAGTGCCAAGTCTGCCAATTATTTTTGATTTTACTTGATTTTTTGCTGTTGTTACAACTTTTGTACATACATACATACATACATACATACATTCATATGTAGTGATTACTTTGTAAGTGGCTTTTATTGTTATGTTGCTTTTTTACACTTATTTGCAATTGCAAAGCGTTGTTGTACAATTGTTGCTTGCCACTGACATGTTAATTGTATGTTGTTTGCCGGCTGCTGATTTGTTGCACACCTGATTATTTTGCATACCAGTTATGAACATGCGCACAAACACATATTCAAAGGCAAAAAAAAATAAAGAAAAATTTTTGTTAATACGTAATTTTATATAGAAATGTATGTACACATGCAGCACCATGTTGGTATGCTTACTATTTTATTGAACATAGTCGATTTGCATTTCGTTTTCGTTGAGATTAACTGCCATACTGAAAAAAATTGCAAATTCAATTACATACTTCGCACGTGCGCCAACAGCAAAGAACAAATAAAGGAGCGCAAAATTAACGCTTATGAAGACACAAACATGCGCTGCTGTATAACTTTATCGAACTTTTTTGCTTTATTAGCTTCGCATTGCATTTATGAGCATACCATAGTAATTGCCGCTTGCCAAGTCGTGGTACAATATTTTAATTGAAGTTTTGAAGTGTATGAAGAAAATCCGAAACGAAGAAAAATAAATGGAAATGCAAGCGTTGAGTACTCAAGTCTTATGGAATTAATGAGTTTTGTGGTCCCGTGAAAAATATGCTTTATGCAGAAGGGAAGGAATATTACGAAATCTGAATATGATGCAGCTGTTTAAAGTTTACTTGAGGAAATATTGGTTTCATGGTATTCAAAAACCATGATATCTATGTATATATATAATACGCGAAGGGATTTTTTTTATCCAGGATAAAAGATCTGTACCATTTGCCCGATTTTCAAAGAAGAGATGTCAAATTAAAGCACTTGACCTGTAGATGTACAAACTGGTTTTAGTTTTTCGAAAAGAGTTGCCACCTTTTAAAAAACTATATTCAAATTATTTAAAAAAATATAAATCAATTATTACAAGCTGGGTATCAATCGAAATGGTTTTGAAAAGCTTTGTTTCTTAGCTGAACTATGGGAGGGTTGCCACCTGTTTAAAAAATCATATTAAATAAGAGAAATATGTGGCACCGTATGGGTGCCAAACGAAAGCGGTTTCAGAAAGTAGTAGTTCTAAAATATTTTGAAGAGGGTTGCCACCTGCTTGAAATGCCGATTTTAGTTTACTTATACACAAGTTATGCGAAGTATCAAAATATAGATGTTAAGCATATTTTTGAGGTGTTGGAAGAGGGTTGCCACCTATTTTAAAAGTTAAATTCAAATCGTTTTATAAGTTAAATGAATTATTAAAATATTTATATCAATCGAAGAGGGTTTGAAAAATTTTTATTTCTGAACTGTATTTAGTGGTGTTGTCAGATGTTTTAAAATTCCTTATAATTCATCAGTTAATTTAATTATCTATCGCAGTGTCCGGTGAAAGAGAGTGAAAAATTATTAAGCTTGAAAATACTTTTGAAAAGGGCTGCCACCTGTTTGAAAGGTCTGACTCAATTACCTAATTCAAAAAGTATATGAAATATTAAAATACCGTAGTCAAACGAACGAATGTTAAGAAATCTTTAGTTTGAACATTTCGAATATTTGAAGAGAGCTGCCACGTGTTACACACACAAAGTTACATTCAAATTATTCAGTAAGTTGGATGAATTATTAAAATATGGGTATACATCGAAATGGGTTTGAAAGGGATTTATTCCTGACCTTTATTTAGAAGGGTTGCCATTTGTTCGAACAATCAAATTCGAATTAGTTCATCAGTTTTTTGAAATACATGTGCATTACAATGTCAGACGAAAGAGATTTAGCGGATTTTAGTTTGAGAATACTTTCAAAAATGAGAGGTGAAACTAGAGGCCTTGGCCCTGTAGATGTACGATAAAGTTTTATTTTTTAATTAAGAACTTTTTTCATCGGTATAGGGTGATTTGAAATTCGATGAAATAAAAACATTCACAATGCGAGACTACCTTTCACTCAGAAACGATTGCATGGTTTTGATTAAATATGGCACTCGGATCTCTTATAACTCTGACTAACATTTGGAATATCTTTTTAGGGTTTTGAAATAAAAATTTGGGCGTTTTAACGCCATGCGGATTCATTTGAAGTGAAAATTAAGACAGTGTTTCTGAACTATCCACTAACCACTAATTTAACTAACCGGCTTTAATGAATAGAAGTTTTAAACGTATTTTTCGAAATATATTTTTCATAAGTACTTTACTTGTTTAAACAAATTGAAAGGTAAATTCGAACGTGATAACTGCGTATTTTAAACGTATTTTAATTTAAATATTAAAAAATGTGTTGCATATAATCAGTATAAAATATTTTTAGTGACACTTAATCTTATGCTCTTACATATGTACATATGCATAAATGGTTAATTCAGACTTTTATTAGATTAAAAAACGCATTTTTATAGACACTGAAAACCCTTAAATGCCAACCAAACAAAGCGATTTGTATCATAAAAGATAATGCTAGCAGCATTATGTGCGAACATTCAAAAATAATTTACACAAACTTTCGAAAGCTGTATTCAATATGTTTTCAAACCGTTATACAAGAATACATTTCTATACTGTCTCCACACAAAAGGTAGATAACTAGCATTTTGATCGCTTCATGCAAATAAAATAAAAAAGTAAGCGAGCAAAAAACCATTTATGCTGACATAATTTAATTTGCATATTTTATAGCCGTAGAGATTTTACATAAAAATGTGCAAAAGCAAAAAAAGAACAATAAAAAAAAACTATAAGGCTATAAACAAAGCAGTATGTTTTTGAAAATTAAAATGAAACTTGGGAATGCGCTGAAGGCTTTTATTGAAACAACTCATTAAAAGATTAATTATGCATGGCGCGGCTTTGAAAACGATACAAAGGTTAATATGGCAATTAAGATAAAACAAAACTAAAAGAGATGAGTTTCAAAAAAAAAAAAAACTTTCAAACAATAAACTACTGAAAATAAAAAAAAAAGTTAAACTGGTCTACGAAAGAACTCGCTGCTCAAAAGTGACAGGATTGTGAAATGAGCAGATAGGGATTAAAAACAATGACATTAATAGAGAAATTATCAGTTTGTTTGCCAATGTATAATAGTTTGTTGAACTGTCTTGCTGAATCAACACGAATCTTTTCTTTAAAGAATACCCGCTTGAAGCTTAAGTTATTTGAAATCTGGTATTGAGCGGCCCAAAGTGTGAGTAAGTAAAAATAGAGATAAGTATGCTGAGATATTAAAGCTATTGATCTAACTATTACGAATTTGAAATCGGTATTCTATAGTAATCACAAACAAAACTAAACTACATTGACTCTATCAATGGAGGAGGAGTAGGCTCCTGAATGAAGTGTAGGGCGTACTACCATCGAAACATTCTGGAGCAACCAAAGTTGTGACAGATGTGGAGATGCTAGATTGTCCTTCTCCTCCTTAAAATCGGATACTGGTATCATAGATGGAACCAACAACGGTTAAACCTGGTGCAAACTAGAAGAGTACTGATACGGAGAAATCCTGTATTCGAGGTTCTTAAATGGGCAAAAAGCTGAAGGCAAGAGTCGCAAGTAAAGAAAGGTAAAGCCTTAGGACCAATACCCTTTATTTTTGGTACCTAAGGACAAGCAAATACCTAGAGTCTCCTTTGAAGAAAGTACGTCATTAGATTCACTACAAGGCACACTGGCCGGAATTTCATTTTTGTTGGCATAAACTCTATAAAGAAAGTCATCATTTTCAAACTTGGTACATATGTTCTTGATGCTATTAGCAAGTCATGGTAAAATTTTTGGGCCGATCAGATAACCCGTATGCCCCGCCTTCCCCTCTCCTGATATAAAAATTCGCTTTTAAACGGTAACCTTTTTCAAAACTGCTTAAACCCTTTAGTCTCGCACCCATATTGTGATACATATTTCAATTACCTAATTGCCACAATTCAAGTTGAATTTACTTTTTTAAACATGTGGCAACCCTACTAAATATAGTTCTGAATAAAGCCTTTCAAATGTATTTCGACTGACACCCATCTCCTTCAAACACCTCAAAAATAGTTTAAATATTCAAACTAAAGGTTTCTTAGCACTCTTTCGTTTCTTGTTTTCAAACCGATGGCAACCCTTATGAAAAAATTAAAATTTATTGAACATCTATAGGACACCTTGACACCTCATTTTTATACCCGAGCGCACTTGTGCACAAGGGTATTATAACTTTGTTCACATAACGGTTGTTTGTAACAGGCAAAACGAATCGAGATAGATATAGATAAATGTATACATAAATGATCAGAATGAAAAGAGAAATCGATTAAGCGGTGACTGTCTGTCCGTCCGTCCGTCCGTCCGTCCGTCCGTCCGTCTGTGCACACGATAACTCGAGTAAAAATTGAGATATCTTAACGAAACTTGGTACGTGAACTTCTTTTGGGCGTGGGACGGATGGTATTGAAAATGGGCGAAATCGGATAATAACCACGCCTACCTCCCATATAACGGTAATTTTCAGAAATACGAAAACTGCTATATTTTAGTAACTACTGAAGATAATTCACTCAAAATGGATACTTACAATAAGTTTCAGACGGAAAACATGAATATTATAAATTTTTGGAAAATGGGCGTAGCCACGCCCACTTATGGTTACATGTGTATATCTTGGTAACCGCTGCACCAATTTCTTCCAAACTTGGCACAGTTGTTGGCCTTAGTACAGCATACTAAATGGCTGAAAATTTTAAAAATCGGACAATAACCACGCCTACCTCCCATATAACGGTAATTTTCAGAAAAACGAAAACTGCGATATTTTAGTAACTACTGAAGATAATTCACTCAAAATTGATATTTGCAATGAGTTTTAGACGAGAAATAAGAATATTACAAAATTTTGGCAAATGGGCGTAGCCACGCCCACTTATGGTTACATGTGTATATCTTGGTAACCGCTACACCAATTTCTTCCAAACTTGGCACAGTTGTGGGTCCTGGTACAGCATACCAACTGGCCGAAAATTTCTATAATCGGACAATAACCACGCCCACATCCCATATAACGGTATTTTCGAGAAATACAAAATCTTCGATAAATCAGTAAATATTGAAGCTAATTTATTCAAAATTGATGATTGCAACAATTCTTTACCAAGAAATACGTTTATGACAAAATTTTGGAAAATGGGCGTAGCACCGCCCACTTGTGATCACATATATGTATCTCGCTAACCGTTCTAGCAATTTGTACCAAGCTCGGTATGGTTATTGTGCTTGCCACATAAAAGCAAACCGTTGAAAATTGTTGAAATCGGACTAAAATTGAGGCCGCTTTTCATATAACGGTAAATTTCAGATATGCTTGAAATTTCAATATTTCGAAATTTAAGGACGCTAATTTACTTAAAATGTATACACCCCGGCTTATCATGTAGCGGTAGCTTTCGGAAAGGTGGAAAACATATATTTAATACTTGCGCCGGGTATTTAATGTTCGGCTCCGCCCGAACTTAGACTTTCTTACTTGTTTTAAATCGAATGAACTTTGCAAATCTGATGCCATTAAAAAATGCATATGTATATGTAAGGTAGTAATTTTTAAAATGGTGGCAACCCTACTAAAACAATAAAAGGTTATTGCATATCCGGGGACCATATTATTTCACTTTATACCTCATTTTTAGTTCAACTAACTGTAAAGATATTATACTTTTTAAGAAAATAATACATTATTGGGCATCTAGAGGCCAAGCAACTTCATTTGACACCTCATTTTCTGTAATCCAACGAACGGTGTGGATCTTACAATTTTTTAGACAGATAAAAAATGTTGACAAATCCGTTTACTAGTTTTCAAAATTAACTTTTCACCACGTTAATCTCGAAAATTCCTGAATTTGCTTGATTCTATGCAAGGAGGATACATAGATTTTTAAAATTTAATTAGCATTAAGCATTTTTTTATTAGTTCGCGTCAGCACTTATCAGCTTGCTAGTTCTACTCCACGGAATACAAAACTATTGCTTAGTATTTTTCTTTAAACACGCACTACAAGCACATTAAATAACAACAACAATATGCACATTAACTAGTTCTTGTCAAAAATACCTTGACCTTTATTTTTCATATCTAATCTAATAATCAATATAAATTATTTTATTCTTAAATTAATATGTACTTGTCTTTAGTATCTGTGTTAGTGCTTAGATCAATTTAGTTAAGTTTAATCCACTGTAATGTGTAGTACGATTCCAAATTAAGTTGATGTACTTTAAAAGATTCATAAATATCTTACTTTTACAACCAGTTTTGTTTAAATAAATTTTTAGATTTTTTTTATGTTGTTAATTTATATTAACGCAACCTTCCACAAGCCCATCACAATTGACTAATAATTTTGCACCGATTCTGCCAAAATAACAGCCAATCATAGACATGACTTTGAAAGCGCACTGATAGCACAGGGTTGAAGCTTCAAATCTGTTATTTGGGAATTTTCTTAGTTGACATACGTATGAAATTTTATAAAAATAACTGATATCAAATTGCTATAAAAATCTTGAATATATGCCAAAGAAATCCAATTTCTATTAGGAAGCCCGGTGAAAACTTTCTATACCAACGACTCACATACTGAAAATGGTACCGGAGCTGGATAGCATCTAGACGGTAACTTCAGATGCTTTAGTACTTTGAGTGCAATGGCAACGATCCTTCAATTGGAAGTCATTGCAATACTGAAAGTGGCACACTGGATAATTGGCGAAAGGTTGCGCGGACATAAAATCAGGATCTGCAGTGACAGCCAAGCGGCTGTAAAGGCCTTAAGGAGTGACATAATTCCAATTTTTAAAATTGGAGTTATATCATGGTACCCCAAATTATCCTTAGACATGAAATATGCTGGTTGTAATTGGTTGCTGCTGTTGAAATCTTAAGAGATTTCAAAATTATTAACGAAAATTAGATCATGAAAACACTAACCAGTTTTAGGTGAATACATATGTATATCAAATATCTAAAAACTCGAAAATCACTAAGTGGATATTTCACATAAATATTCTGATATCCAAGCCCTTATAATAAGCACTTCCTCATATTTCAATACACTAACTCAAGTTTCATCTCATTGCTTTCTCAGTTACGTCGACTTTGAACTATCAATATAAATATTTATTGTATAACAGACACGCTATTTTCAACAAACACCATAGCAGCAACAATAAAAACAAAGCAGCGAACATATACATATAGATATGTAAGGTTTTATCAGAAACAATAATTATATGTAACTTTTAATATGCGTAAAAATTGACAGGGTACACAGCCAGACGATGCTATGCATAACGAAGTGAGAAACAAAAGACTTCAGCAACGAACTCAAATGAACTCGTAAATAGTTAAGGCATTTTTTTAGTTTAAGCTGTTGAAAGCGTCATAGCTAAACAAAAAATGGCAACAGATACAACACCAACAACAACAGCGTGACAAAACTGGAATGCCGCTTACACGTCTAAAATACGTATAATTAAATATATATGTAGCTATTGTTATAGATAATTTTCATAAATAAGTACGTCAATGGCATAGCCAGAAAATCAACAAAAGACTTGGGACACAGGCGCGCAAGAGCAGCGTGAGGGTGATTTATTCGAGTTCAGCGCGCATGCGTTGGTTTATGTGTAAACAATAATAGTGTAAATGAAAGGCCATCATAAAAAAAATATATATATTTTTATGTAGCTTATTAAATTTCTTGTATTTGATAAAGCATTCTGAGTTCTTAAGATGGGAAATCTTAAGCATTAATAAAATACCAGTACCGCGAATTGAAAATGAAATCCAACACTTGTTTACTTAAAAAAAAAAACGCCTTGTCAGCGTTTGCCGCTCTCGTAGTTGGTATTTGAATTTTCATAAATTCATTCAATAATTTTTTTTTTTTTTATTGCAATTAACGCGTGAATTCACAGCATTTTAATTAACAATTTAAGAGTCTTACCGCTCGCTTGCATTTGCGCACAGCCAGCCATATATTTCACACTGCATTTATTTGTGGCATGCAACGCATGAAAATGATTTTTAATTTCTGCTTTCCATTTGAAGCGTACACTTTTTTATTACCAGTTAGCCGCTTCTGGCACGTAATCGAATGCTGCATGCAACCGCCAGCAAATGAGGAAACATGACTGCACACGATCGCATTGAAAGGAAATTAAAGATAAATAGGCGAGTACATACATATGCGTTTGCTTGCCTGCTACTGTTGTTGCTACTTTAATTTCGATAATTTACTATATAAAAAGCAAGCATTTCTTTAACGAATTTCTTCTTTCGCTTGCCACTCGATAAACGTTTTTTTTGTGCATGCTGCGTGCATTAAAATTCATTTATAGAAAATCATAATTATCATCATTAGTCAATTTGATGCGTCATGCTTTGCGCACTGCATACGCATCTTAGAATGTCTACAATAACAAAATATGTATATTCGAATACTTTTCGAATTACGTTTTTTCACGCATGTGCACGCCCATTTTCTGCTAGCCACTCGCTGGTTAGGTGTGCTGTCTTTCTGAATTACGCTCGTTTACTTACTTATCATCTATGACGACGATTTTTGTTTGCATTTAAACATTCATTTCGTCTAGTCATTTTAAATCATTATGATTGCCCATGTTTTTGAACGCAACATTTTCTTTTCCATTCAGAAGTTCAACATAACTTCAGGCATTCTTATGAGTTGGCTGTTTTGAAAGTCTGAGTGAGTTTAATGTCACATCATTGGTTGCAATGTCCATCGTATTTCTCGCTTTATCCTAATTTAAAAACTCGCTTGCTTTTTATTGCTTTGATAAGTTGTCATAGCGTAGTGTCTGAAAATAAGCCGTGTCGCAACTTTGACAAATATTCATTGTTGGTGAACAATTTTTTAAGCAATTGAGCAGCTGTTTAAGGCACTCATAAACCTTTTCTCCGACTACAGCCCACGTTTGTTATTTTTTAACTATACATGTTGAGCCCTAACCGCCAAAAGAAAAACATAGTCGACATTTTCTTTAATTTTTATTTTTATGCGGAAATGCATATAGATGCTCCTGGAGCATTTCTGCATCAAAAAGATATTTTTTAAAAAATGTTGCTTACGCCTTTTTCGCGGCTAGGGTTCGTAAGTAGCTCTAGCTAAATTTTGGGTATTTTTTTTTTGGCATTTTAAATTTACTTAGCAAACAGCAATTATATCTTTTTCATATTCTTTTCAAAATTGATACTTTTTTTAACTAACAATTTTAAAATGAAAATGGGATTTTATCCGCATGAAAAAGTGATGTTAAGTAAGTTCATAGTAAAATAATATTTTTAAAACAAGCTTACTATGTATGAATCAAATAGAAACACAAATACGAGTTTCCCAATTATCTCGATACTTGCGCCACCTAGTGTATTATTTTATCTTTCATATTGCACCTGCCAGTATAGTAAAAGTTGTTTTCCTACTCCAAAAATTTATATTACCCCGCGATCAACTCAGTTTTATAATTTCACTCAGCTATATGTCTGGCAGCCATATTAGAAAAATTACATTCATAAAAAAAAATTATGATAAATAATGCAGAAATATGAGCAAAACCATGTGCCAAGCACAAGACAAAAACATAGAAACAATAACACGAACAACAACGGAGAACTGAAAGTATAAACACAACAGTAGCAAAAACATTAGCTCAAAATTCTATCAAAATGGCAAACGTAAACTTTTTAAAAACAAAGACTTTAACGTAAAAAAAAAAACAAGTTGTTAATAACAAACTAACAAACCAATTCGCGAGCTAAGGTGCAGCAACAACAGTAACAGTGCAGCTGCAAAGCAAAGAAATATTGTTTCAAAAAAAAAAAAAAACATCGTCAAGACAACAAGCCGAGGAACTACGAAAACCTTTCAATTTGTGTTTTCTGTGTTTTTTTTTCGCTACAGCCTTGTCCACAGCACACAAAATGCTTTTGTTTTATTTTTATTTTATTTATTCACCATTTCAGGCGAAAGCGAAACCGCCTTTTGTGGCATGATGTTAGACCCTAAATGGAATTTCATTAGACTTGTTGCTGCCGCTGTTGCTGTTGATGTTGCTACTACTTCTGCTACGTTTGTTGCCACAGCAACTGTTTGCTTGTTGTCGTCATTTATTGGTCGCATGTGTTTTGTGGTGTTTTCGTCGTTATAGTGGTTTATGGCCTTAAGGTCCAAAGTGGGTAAGCGACATAAACTCAAACACACACACACACACACACACACATTCACATGTGGCGCAAGTAGAGTGCCACAGACGACGTTTGCCTTGCAGTGCTTATCGCAAGTTTTTTGTGTTGCGGCAAGTAAAAGATTACAAATGCAAAGAGTGGCTACTGTGCGCGATGCGTTTGTGTGTGTCGACGACGATGAAAACAGTAGCCAAACAACACTCCGAGATATCGGTGGACTGTCTGCGACGATTTGATATAGTCGAAAAGGCGGGAAGCCACGCAGCCAGGAAGGCAATGAGGATGGTAAGCTAGACGATTTTTAGTTTTATTTTTACTTTGCAATATTTCTGCTTTTACTTCGTCGCCCCTTAATGTTTTATTTTTATTTTTTTTTGCATTGGCGCTGTTATTGAATTCTTCCTGTTTAGATAAATATTTGATCGATTTTGATTACTGTGTTCAACTGACACAAATGATAAAGATGGCGTTGCTGCTACTGGCTGCCTGTCTGGTTCGTTGCCTGGCTGACTGTCTGGTCTGACTTGCTGAGTAGCCAATTGTTTATTGCTTCTATGTACTCTCCGCCGTGTTGTGCCAGTATTGAAGAGAATTTTGCTGCCGATTAATGTTTGGTTTAATACTTGTGGTGGCTACACTTTGACGGACTCAGCGCAGAGTGGGCTTTTAAATTAAATTTGATGACATTTGAATTTTGGAATTTTTTAATGCTTCTTGTTAATTATTTTTGTTACTATTTTAATTTATCAATCAACAAAACAACCACGAAGAACTTTTTAGTTTTCATGTCCCTTTTCTGAATTCTTGATTAGTTTCAATATACATACATATGTACGTATTAGAGTCCAGCGCAAGTGTATTTGCCGCATTTCGTTCATTAAGTACTCCTTGCATTGTACTCTACTCCCAATACATTGTTACTCTTTTTCCGCATACATACACTACTTGGCGATGAGAGAGTAAATACTTGACGTACTTGCTATTACTCCACCAAAGTACGTACTCTACTTTCCCTCATCGCGTACGAGAGATATTTGCTGCTGCCAAAAGGGAGTAGCAAATCTACTCTCTATATACTTGTAGTACGGTAAGTACTTGCGTATTAAATTTCAATTCTGGTTGTTAGCCTACTAGTTGATATCGTTTGCAGCGCTGGTCAGTGAAATTGAAAGAGTAAAAATAGAATATGGAAATTGACGATGTAAGGAAATGTTTACGGCCTTATTTATAAAAAATAACGTAGATTTAGACAGTTGTTTAATGTGACATTTTCATAAAACTTTTGTATTCAAGCAGCTTTTTAAATCTACTTAAATTTTTATGAAAGTATTATTTCTCGTCTCTAATTTTCTATAAAACTATTTGCAGTCATTAACCAACAAATAAGTTGTCAAAAACAATAACTTAAGCAATGCTGCTATACGAAATTAAATTATTAGTGGCAAATCAAAATTTTGAAAAGTGCCGATTTTCACATTCGATAGTTGGACATGGTAGCGACGAGATGTACGAGCATTTTTTTCTTAAGAGCTGCATACTGATTTAAGAAATTTTTTATAGAAGAAAATTTATTTTCCATTTATTGTGCGTAATTTTATATGAATTTTTAGTTTTTCTTGAGAGCCTTTACAAATAAAAAAAATTTCGGAATATGTACATACATATGTACATACATACGCAGCCATATAACTTGATTTCAAGAGAAACGAATTTTCATTTGGCACGTTCAGAAGGCGAAACATCTCAGTAACTGGTGCGATTGCACCTTCTGAACGCGTTGTTGCGTACTTCTGATCAACTGAATAGTTGCGTGTTAGATGATCGTAATATTTTTCTGATCATTTGAGACAACATGTTGGTGTGTACCTTTGAGAGTTGAATTTGACAGCTAATGTATGAAGTCGTTCAAAAGACGCATAACGATCACTGATTTTTGTTTAGCAACGGTTGCGCTCAACTGCTGCGCCTTCTGAACCTACTTATTGATAACTTTTTTTTTTTTTTGATAACACTGCGACAGCTCAAATTGGTATTGAGTAAACCCAAATGCAAGATAGAGTTTTTGAATTTCATTGAGTTTTTTTAATAAATACTAAAATTAGAGGTGTATGAACGGCGAAAGAAAAACTTCATCCGATTTTTTTAAATCGAAACTACATTTTAACATATGTACATATGTCCATGCATACATAAATATATTTAATATGAACCCATGGTTTCAATTGTACGCATATCGTCAGGGTTTTCCCCACAACTTGGTTTTGCTGCAGTGAAGCGACAGAACAAGTGACGAGAAAAAATATATGCGGACACTTACATATATATGTATCTATGCACATACGTATCTATGCACATATGTATCTATGCACATACATACATATGTACTTAGGTATGTATATCAGCATTTTAGTTGAAAGTACGTTTTGCTCGTCGCTCTCTACAACGCTCCACTACATTCCTGTCCTTAGTTTTTTTCAGATACCACAAATGCGCGATCCAGAAAATTCTTCTATCATTCTTGCCACAAATGTATGTTTTCTTCGAAAATACTCAAGTACTACCAGTAGAGTACTCTACTGTCAAATACCTTTTACTCGCAGTAGTTGCGGAAGGCAAAGTAAATACTCTACGCGTCTTGCTATTGATCGGTAGTTTACGTACGCTTGCAGAAACTGGTTTTTGCTTACTCACACTTGACCCGAACGATGAGAGTAAAGGAGGGAAAGTATTTGCGCGGCGATCGGATGTCTTGTTAGGCCCTTTAAATGGAATTGCGCAGGAGTTTAGTACGTATGTATTCGCCATACAAAGTTAAGTTAAGTTAAAGTTAACCAAACAAAATAAAATAGGCGTCTAAGTGTCATAAAAGGTTTTATTATTAACAGCAACACGCATTGTACCAACCGTATTGAAATGTAACGAAATACTTAAGCCACGAACTTGAACTCCAAGCGCTCCAAATATAAATCGACATAACCCAAACCAAACACTATTTACAACTAACTATTTAAGCTGTAACTCTACTAGTAAAGCATCGCTTGATTGATAGCTAATGTAAGAAACATACTTTCAAACAAAAACAAAAGCAAAACCAACAAAACCAGAAACAAAACATACGAAAAAAGCCTTCCATTAAACCGCCTAAGCTGCGCTGTTTTTTTTTTTTGTTTTTTAGTTTAGAAGGGCTTGGCACACTTTTCGTATGCGCAATAGTAAACACATAAATGAATAACAACAACAAAACATGTAGTTGAAAAATGCGTTGCATTAAAAAAAAAAAAATTTATGGACAGTTCAAAACATAACAAGAAACAAAAAGGTCTCGCTGCAATTAAAAATTTTGTTTTAACAACTTAATGTAGCAATAAAAATCGTGTTGCGCCGCTTTTATTGAAGAAATGGAATTTGATATTTTTTTGTTGCTGCTGTTACTTTAAGGTAGGCCAAAAATTTGTTCAGCACTGCATTTTGAATTTTTCTATATAAGCCTGTTGTTGTTGCTTTGATTATTATAACCACGCGTCACATTTAATTTTATTTGCTGATCTGCGCTGTCTTTTAAGTTCACAAAACAAAAAAGGGCTAAGCTTTAAGTAGCACAGCGGGGTGGAGATGTCAAAAGCTTAAACTGATGCCCGAAATTTGAAGCATACTGAGAGTTAACGTAAGCTAAATCACACTTCTATGAGCAACAATTATTTTCTTTTTTTTTGTAATTTTACTTTTAGTTTTTTTTAACTCTCAGTGGAGGATTGAGTCATGTTCGTCAGGTAGCTTACGATTGTGAGTATAAAGCTTGACGATATGTTTCTTTTCCTCAAAATTGTGGTAAGGAATAATATGTATCTTCATACAAAATCGATAAATGTATCGATAAAAACGATAACAATATCGATATACATACATACAGTGGCGGTCTAAAGTGGATGAATGGTCTTACGTATTTAATATTTACAATGTTTTTCAAGCTATACTAAATCGCAATTTCAACCTTTATACAGAATTTAGAAAAAATTCACAAATTTTTATCTAAAATTCGAGCTTTTTAACCAGAATTTTTAAAAAATTTTTTGGTATGCAGTTAACAGGCTTATAAAAGTTTAGAATAATTAGTTAAAGTTTTGAGCGGCTAAAAAATCGCATTGATTTTTAATCTTTTTTTTTTGTTGAAGACGTTTTGAACTTTTTTCTTATAAACATGAATTTTTAGTGGAAGAATATGCGCAAAACTTTTGCAAAAAAAATTAAAACAATTCAACACCAGTTTTCCTAGATGTCGTTTTATATGTGAAAGAAAAACCGAAAATGCTATCAGCAAAAAAAAAAAATGAAAAATCGATGCGATTTTTTAGCCGCATAAAACTAGCACTAATTTAAGTAAAGTTTTATAATCCTGTTAGCTGCATTCCAAAAAAATAATGAAAATTCTGGTTAAAAATTTGTGGAAAATTTCTAAATTCTATATAAAGTTTGAAAGTGCGATTTCCTATGTTTTTGTTAAAGCATGAATACTATTTTTATAAAAAAATTTCAAAAAAATTTTTGCTTGAAAATTATTGTAAATAATAAAAATTTTTGGCCGCTACCGTATATCGACAAAGCAGTATTTGGAATTGAGTCAATAAGTAGATGAATACTGACTTAAGCAAACGCATCAGTAAGGGATGGGTATATGAATACGAGTGTGGTTCTTTTAGCGCCGAATACAAATTTTCAAATTTTCAAATTTTTGGTTAATACTCTTTTGCAGAACTTACAAAAAATTTAGACCTTTTGTAGCTGTAGGCAAATTTTAGTCATATTTTAATTCGTCCAGCTGTAAGGAAAATGTGCTCCACAACAAGTTAGTCTATGCATATGAAATTTTCAGCAGTGTGCTTTAATAATTATAGCAATATTTTGGCTTACACTTTTGCCAAGTATTTGGCCGAGATTCTCCACCAATTTGTGGTAAGCGTCTTTATGTTTTTACCCAAATGGAGGGGCCTACAAGTTTATGCCGCCTTCGAATGGTAAATGGATTCTTCGAGAAGCTTTTTCTTTCCTATCGAAGGCAACCGCTTTTAGAAAACAAAATTTCTAATTTAGATGTTGCTCGGGCCAGGTATCGAACCCAGGTCCTGCGGAGTACTAGCATGACCCCTAACCACTCAGCCACAGAGGCTGTTTTATGTCACTTACTACCAAAAATTTGTAAAAAAAAATGTCGGTTTAGTCTGTACTAATTCACAATTGAAACCACATTTTTTTTTGTACTTATCAGCCCACTTATACGCTAATAGTCGTGAAAGGGTTAAATAATCCCATAAAAAAATAAAGGTTCGAGCAGCTTGTTGCTATTTATGTTCAGAAGACGCTCTCTTTTGTATTTTCTCTTTTTTTTCAACAAAATTTCGGCCAAATTGTCGATTGTTCATCGAATTATCGGCGCTTTCAGTAGCTCACTTGTGTTATTTTAGTAACACAATGGCCAAACATTCGCTTTTACAGTATTTTGACATAAATTAAGAGCACAACTGAAGTAGCGGCTAAGTAAGTGAACACAAATATACGCGCATGCGCACAAATCAGAAGAAGGCAAAGTAAAAAACCTACGTGAAAAAAAACGAAAATAAAACGAACGCACATACGAAAAAGCAACGCAAGAACGCATAAAATATGTATTGTTAAAAAGAAACGCGTTATTTGTAGTTGTAGCGGTGGCTATATATTGATTGTCGAATGCCAATGGCTAGCGTTTGCTTTACTTTGCTATATGTCGCATTATATATTTTGCTTGCCTTCTCCACTTTATTTCTGTTCAATAAATTCTTGGTCTTTACAATACATTTTGGCGGCGTCAGTGCGTTGCACCAATGCTGCTGAATGGCCGATGAGTCGCCAAACGGCAGTCGTCACATCGCTCGAAGCACCGTTTTATGCGTGAAACCTAAATTTTTTTTACGAAATTTAAAAATTCAACAACTGAGCAGCAGCAATGAAAACTAAAGCGTGTTCAATACAAATTTGTAGCAAGTCAGTGTGGTCTTTTTCGTATCAATTCAGACGGTATATACGTTTGTTTATCTTTACTCGATTTTTGCTCGCTCTGGTTGTTTCTTGAAGTTGGGTTTTCTTTTGCAGTTTTGCATAATAAAAGAATTCCAATCAGCTTTGGCACAAATTTATATAAAATCGATTTAACGTTTTGTCGATATTTGCGCTTGTCAACGGTACACTGTTTTTTCGCTATTGGTGAAGCTGTTGCTTTTATTATTGTAGCTAACAGCTTAATAAAGCCCGTTACGCTGCAGCTACGTGTTGAGTGTTTTAATAAATATATAGCAGGATCGGGCGAAATAACAATAAAATGAAACTAAAGCATAAATCGCCGATTAAAATGCGCCACATGTGGTTGTATAAGGCGAACAAAATATTCAAATTGCAAATTGTCATAACATTTATTAAAATCAGTTTCGCTGCAGTGTTGCCAGGTTGGGTTATTTATCTCTATATTTAGGGCTATTCTGGACCATTAGGGGGAAAATCAGGGGTAAAATATCTATAGCTATTTTCTAAGAAATTTTTTCAAATTAATATAATCTCGACGACTAAAAGGAATAAAGGGAAAACTTCGTAATTTTCGCATAGATATTATACTAAATGTATGTAGTAAATATATTTATTTTATGATGAATATGGCAAGATAAACGTAAACTAAAACTATATTTTGTTCATGCTAAAAGACTAGCTAGAAATCTAATTTGTGTTTTTTTTAACACTTCATGGAGGTCCTCTTCTCTCATCCCCGTTCAGTAATCCATCTATTCAAATTCATTGGGATAAAAGGAGTCCATAACATTAGATCGTCTTTATTTATATATGCGGGAAAAGGGAAACACAGTATTTGATTCTTGAAGTTGGATGCTTTGAAATTTTAAACATTTCACTTTTTTGTGGACTAGTCTAATCTTGCATTTTTTAGTGCAAATAAAACTATTTATTCTACTTTCTTTGCCCCAACATTTAGCTAAATATTTTCTGCATCTTCAGGGGCGACTCTATCAAACTAGCCTTTAAAGAAGATAAGTATTCACGAACTGATCGGTTCGAACCTAGTATGTGAAAATTTTTTCACCACTAACTGTTACTAGTTTCGTAAAAGAGCTGAGAAAAAGCTATGGGAAACGATTTAATACAATGGTGGTGTATTAGTCTTATTTACCTTTTAATAATAAAACAACTATTATAATTTTTGCTATTTCGTTGGAACAAATAAAGGAACACTACTTAGAAGTAGCAGGGTTACACTTTCCATATTTAAATTAGTCAGCATTGGGTGCTTAAATACAATTTTAATAGTTGATCAGAAAATGAATTTTCTCGGTTAATCATCAATACATCTAGGCTCAAATTATATAGATCATATGGCAACACTATTTCGCTCGTTGTTTTTTTACGCTTCTTGAAGCTGCATTTATGAAGATTTCAGGGTGGAAATAATAGTAAACCAGCATTAAAAATTCAAGTATTTATTTCGTAAATCCAATGTTTCTTAGCATTAGCCATAAGGGCCCTCGCTTTGCAATCGAAAGCTTACACTGTTCGGCAGTCGGCCGGGAATTAAATGAATTAAGTTTTTCTAAAAGTGTAAATCGTACATATGGATGTATGCAGATAGACAAGTCATTTTTCAATTTTCCCAGGTTGGCGATTTTGAGCGTTTTTTTTCAATTCAAGTTGGTGGTCTCAGAGCAGCATTTAAAACAATTGAAATTTATTTAGGTGCAAGAATTTATAACATCAAAATGATTTTTGGGGTTTTCGTGTACAAGGAATCTGAATCTGCAAATCAAGAAGAAGATTAACGATGATCTTAAATTTTTATATGAGAATTGAAGTCGGTTTTGTTTTTTGCTTAAAAATTACTTGTTTGCATCAAGTTTCTCACTTCATGATAAAAGGAATATATTTTGGCAGAAAAATTCACGCTACAACAACAAATGTGCAAATTGATTATCTCAAATGAAATCACCCCTAAGCTATCAAGCGGTGTTCTGACACTCTTCAACTCTTGGCGTCGAGAAACACGATAGCACTACGCTGGGTACCAGGATACTGCGGAATCGAAGGAAACGGCGTCATCGACGAACTGACGCCGGAAGATACTTCGACTGTCCTTTTGGGGACGGCACAATTTCGCGGAATCAATTGGTCTTTTTTCGAGACGTATGTATAATAACCGAGCGTGGCTATCGCTTCGAACAGAGGACCAGGAGTATGAACTACAGAATCTGGTTAAGAAAGAAAGTTGTGTGAAGTTCAGTTCTTTATCCGAGTAGAGAGGCAAGCGCTCAAAAAAAAAAACATTTGAACATAAAACTATCTTTTCGCAAAACTTCAAATTTCTTGTGAATATTTTTAGATGTAAGGTAATCCCGTTTGGTTCTATCACATTAATTACTGTGCGAACGGGCGACGAACATTTTTCTATGGAAGTGAAAGCTTTTTCTATATATCAAAAAGAACAGAAATTCGCAATTATTTACAATACATACATAATATAAAAGTATCTAATAGTTGCGCAGTGCATATTTTGCGTGTGTATTATTAAATTCTTAAACAACATTTTTCTCATTTATGTGTATTTAATCCAAGCCAACCACAAAAAAAAATTATCACTTGCAAAATTTTACAATGACAGAATGCCAAAAATGTAGGTTAAAAATGTGGAAACAAGTAAAACTGGAACGATTAACCTGCTTATCTCAATAACCGCCTAACATACATATTTTTATCTGCAAAACAAATGCAAAGTGTGAAGCCATAAACGACAAACAGAAACTGTTTTGGACAACAAATTTGTATGCAAGAAACTTCTTTTTTTCAAGTTCAGTATTGATGAGAATTAAGACTTTGCGAAACAAATGTAGTTGGCGTCAAAGAGACGAATTTGGCTGAGCTGAAATGCTAAATTATAAATGGTAAACATTCAGCCAACAACAGCGAGAAGTGAGATGAGAAATGCAGAACTAAATTTGAAAAAAATATAAAAAAGTAATCGCACCTTGTGAGCTATGCTATTTAACCTATAAAGAAAATTCAGTATCTACTAAAAATTTGTTTATGTACCTCTGGTCACTTTTCGCTGTCACACTAAATCAATAAATGTCAGAAATCAATTAGGTTGTTGCGCTTTCAAATAACTCTTTTATTTTTTTTTGGATACTCGATTTTTCTCAAGCAATACATAGTGGAGGCAATAAAAAGTAGTTTTTTGTTTTATGGTAACCTCGAGGGAGAGCCAAACTAAATAACGTCGAGGAAGCTAAGTGGACAGCGTGACTGGCATTTGTATGTAGTAATTAAGAGTTCAAGGTATTGAGAGAAAACATTTTGGTATTTATTTTTGTTCGGTCAACGAGTGAATAATATGACATTTAGGTTCATTTATGTGCTGTCAGGTTTAACTAAATTCCGCATGATGAAAATATTTACCCAACTATGCTAATGCTAGTGCTACGATTTAAAAAAAGTTTCAAATTCAATTAAAAATCTAATACTACCTGATTTGATATTTATGTAGTTACAGCAACCCACAAGAAAATAATGCAGATATTTTGCGCTTAGCTTACCTGCAAAGAAAAACCAAAAGAAAAAGTGATTAGCAAAAATTTGACAAGCGCCATATGTGCTACATATACATAGTATGTATTAGAATATGCCTAGAGCTTTATATATTTTTTTCATAATTTCACTTTCAAGCAATCAGCATACTCGCACATATGCACATACACACAAATCGATAGATATTGAAAATTAATAGTAGCACACGCAAATTGAGGTCGGTCGGTAATTACATTCACCCAGTTCCCATTCACTCCATTAGTGTCAGACTCGTCGTTGGTTAAACTCCAACAGCGTGATTTCCTATTGAATAGCGAAACGGAAGTGAAATGGTGAATTGTTTGGCTAACTGACTGATTGGCTGATAGGATGGAAGGCTCAGTTTGGTGATGTTCACGCTTCAGCTGATTGGCGGAAATGCGAAGCTTCAGTCTATTTGTTTGCGATCAATTCAAATTGAAATATTGGATGTATGTAATTAAAAATGCATCCCGCTGTTTGGCGATGAAAATGCAATTTTTTCGTGTATTGTGGGTATGTAATTTTAGTTCGTATTAATTAATTGATAGCTTCCATCGAATTGCTGGTTTTAATGAAAATATGTGGGTTTCGCTTGTGCAGTGCTCTAAAAATATCCATTTTAGGTATTTTTAGTAACTTCACTTCAACTAAAAGCTGACCTGGCGGATTTTACGAGTAGTGGAATTAACTTTCTTACCAAATTTCCTGCCAAAATTAAGCAAAATTTTCATAACCGAAACTGACTGATAGCCAGTTTCACGAAGCTCTTAAAATAAAAAATTATATATTTTTTTAGTGTTTAGTTTTTAATATGTATAATCATAAATATTGTGTTAGCATTACGTTCGATGCACTATAAAAGACTTTGTCTTAGATGTGTAATACATTGTTTTTAATAAATAAATAAATAAATAAATACATTTAATATGGAAACTGGTAGAAAAAAATCATTTTACATGCTTTTATTATATTTCACCTGCGTGTAATCAAATCTTACAATAAATTTTTAACGGACTTCCGAAAAGCCTAGAGATCTGAAATTTCAAAATTAGCTCATAAACCGATGACAACAAAATATGAAAGATGAATTCGTCCGTTAGGTGGCGCAGGTGTCGAGATATGTATTTAAAGAACTCCTATTTATGTTCCGATATACTTCATATTTGGAATACATTACCTATATAAAAGGAAATAACTGCACAAAAAATTGTTCCCGATAGGTGGCGCAAAAGTCGAGATATTTTGAAAACCCCTATTTATGGTCCAAATTCATATTTAAAATGTGCCATATTTAAAACGTGTACCTACTTGAAAAGGAATAACTTCACGGAAATTTTGTCCGGTAGGTGGCGCGGAAGTCGAGATATTTGGAAAATCCGTATTTTTGATCCGATTCTGTCATATTTAGTACGTACAATTTTACTTAAATGGAACGAAATAACTCCACAAAGAAGTATGCCATTAGGTGGGGCGGGGTCGATTTTTCTTTTTTGTTACTAACCACAAATAAAAACTTGTCCTAAGCAATTTTTTTATTATTATTTATATTTTACTTATATTTCTTTAGTGAAACCGGCAGTGATAGTTATTTAAATTTAAATTAATATTTATGCTGACAATGCATATGTAAGTATGTGATCTTCTATATAGGCTTAAAATAGCTCTGCTTGCTCCTACAAGCAGTCCAGTCCAGTCTGGTCGAGTCACTATAATACAAGCGCCGAACGACTGGCTTAAGCTAGAGTTACTAAAGTTGGCCAATAAATATAATGAAGGCACGTGGGTTGTCAAGGTTGAATTTTGACCGTAGTATCTTTAAATGCAACACTGCTCCAGCCAGTTAACTACCAACTTCGAAGAAAGCACTGCCAAATTTAAAGCAGCCATTCAAAGCAAACTCCCTTTTGAATTTTGATGAAACTGGAAATAGGAATGCTACTCCAACCAGCATATGCTCCTGATTTAGACCCTCTGACTAAGGAAAATGAAATGAAATGTTTTCCATGAAAGAACTAGAAATGGGGCTAAATAAAAAATGCCTAGTACGTTATGAAGATTAGATCAAAGGACTTTTGAACCGTTCGCTATGTCACTTCTGAGCAAGTTTCCAATCTAGCTGTAGATAAGCGTATTAACTGTCGGTGCCACCAGAACTTTAAGTGAAAAATATTTTTTTTCCTTTCTGGAAGTTTTCATAATAAATGCAAATACAAAAATCATTTTTCCTTAAGTTGCTTTCGTGAAACCGGCTGTAAGACTACAACTCCACAACAAGCTTTTCAGGCGTTCAGCGCTTTTCAGGCTTTCAGCAATAGCTGAATTGTGTAGTTGAAAGCTTGAAAGCTTGAAAAGTGCCAAACGCCTGACAAGCTTGTTGTGAAGTTGGTGGAAGAGTCCTAAGTTGGTGTCCAAGGCGAATTCATATAAGGTGGTGTTACCATAGCTGATGACTTTAAGGCGAATTTGTACTGATTGTCAAAAGGATGTGTTGATTGGCAATGAGCGTACAATTTGTTAATGTAGTTTTTGTTTTTGGACTGCCGCCTTGTCGGTGTCTAACAAAAAAAAAATTAAGATCTACGCCTCGTACATACATATTTACAGACTCTTGCTTCTTTGATGTACATATTTGAGCGATCCCCTATAGTCTTGAAATGAGCCAACTTTGCCTAGCGCAAGACATAATTTATAACCTGAAATATGATCAATTAGACGAATTCCATAAGTTTTTTATTTGGAATTATAATTAGAAAAATTGGCTTTCAAAGTCTCTTTCATTCATCTGGCCGCAAATTCCATTAGCTGCTTTAATTTCAATTAAGGTTCACAAAACACATACAATCCATTTGAGCGCGCCGAGAAAGTGCATTAGGCAGCAACCACTGCTTGGCGACATTAAAGCGTCATAATAAACTCAATGAGAAACGACATTGGTAATAACATTTTGCGACAATTTTCACCATTTCACTTACCACAAAAACAAAAAGTTGCAAGGGAAAAAACGAACAACTTAAAAGTGAAAAACCTAAACGAAAGTGGTTACAATTTAAGTGAAAGGAAAAGCTACATCCAAAGACACAAAAACACACAAACAAGAAAAAACATGATGCGAGCACGAGCAAAAAAAAAATCATCCCCAAGGAGATGCGTTGGACAGGTTTGCTGTCGCAGCGGTAGCCACAGTGCACCGGCACACCGCCACACAACCGCCAGTAATGGCCCGCTGACGGCAGACAGGAAAATTTGTCTGCTAAAATTGTGAATGGTCATAAATTTGAAAAGTGAGAAGATGAAAATGCAAGTTGCTGTAACACGCAGATGGCAACAAGTTGTTTGCCTATTTTCCTTTTCCTTTTTTTCAATTTATTATACGCTTGTTGACGAAATAAGCCGACAGTGCAGCGCATAAAGAGCGCGTATTAGACGTCTCGGGCGACTGAGCGCCTCGCCATAAGTGCTTCGCTGTCAGCTGCTCATTCTCCCTCCCTCCTCTGGCTTGGCTTGTGTATGCAATTTTCCGAATTGGTCATAAAAATTGCTTGCAGCAGCAAATAAACAACAACAATCACACTACAAGTTGATTCAGCAACGAAAAGAACAACAACAACAACAACAGCAGCAGCAAACAGCAACTGGCTGGCATAACCAACAAGCGATTCATAAAAATGAAAAGTCGTTTTCGTTGGCTGGTTTTCGCTGCCGTGCACACACACTTTTTATTGTTTCTGTTGCTGTTGCATTTGTTGTTATTGCTGTGGAAAATTTTTGCACAAAAATTGAAAATGGAAAGTTGCCCGCCGCCGTCTAGCCAGGCTTAAGTACAGGTTGTCGGCGGTTCGTTCGCCAACGACTGTGGCGTGGCGCGGCAACTTGTTGCAGCAACATAGCATCCAGACTTGTTGCATAGTCATAAAAAAAGTGTGGCGCTAATGGTGGATTATTTACAGCTGTGGCATTTCTTAATGCATTGCTGCAGCGGGTTGTCAGCGGTGTGTGGGGAAAGGGGAAGAAAATATCTAAAGTAATAAAATGCGGCATAAACGGGTGTGCGAAAATCCAGATAATTTGGTAAGGACATGGTTTGAAGTAATATTTTGGGAAAAGAAAAAATTTATAAAATTTATGGGATATAAAAAAAAACGATTTAACGTTGCAACATATTGATTTGGTAAGAAATAAGTTCAGTTTAATAGAATTCAATTTGTTGAAGTGCCACAGCGATTTTATGCGCAGCCGTTATGTGTCAGCTTAAAAGTTTTTGAATATTAATTTTTTCCGTGTTTTCTTTTCAAAACTGTCAACGCGAATTTAAGTAATATCGTGTATTTATAAAAGTGTTTGCAGGCATTTGGCTTGCGGCATACGGAAATGCATAGATTGTCAACACCTACCGAAATTCGCCAAGGTAATTGCCGTTAATTATCTTCAAAGCTCTCTTAGCGGTTTTGTCATTCACATATTTCATAGCGAACAGCCAATTCGTTACCTTTTATGGTAGCATATTTGTCAATCGCTTTTCGGCGAAATCTGCTTTGCCGCACAAGCATGAGCAATAACCAATTTTAGTTTATGTTTTTTTTGTTAACAAAAGATTCGCAATAAGCTTTCAATTGCGATAAATTACGAATACCTCCAACCTGTATGGCGTGGAAATCGAATTGAGTAGTAATTATAAGAATCAAATAAATGGCTTAAGATGATTTGTTAAAATTTTTTATATTTGTTGTGAGATATAAAATTATGCTAGAATCATTTATGGCTTTTTAAGGTCCGAATAAGTTTGCTGCTGAAGGAAAATGACTTTAAAACTCTAATAACTGGCTATTTTAGACACTTCACAAAATTTTTTTATGGGAACAGTTTTTTAATGTGGGAACAGTTAACAAACTTGCTGAAATGAGAAGTTTCGAATAATTTGTTAAAATATAACCAATTTTACAGTTATTAACGGTTTTAGTAAAGTAGGAACAGTTCTCAAAATAACTCCATTTCATCTATTTTGCGTAAAAATGGATTTGTTCAAGGCAAAAATAAATTTTAATTTTAATTACCGATGAGCTTTTACTGACCTATTTACCTTACCTCGAAGAGTAAAATAGCATATGCAATAAAACGGTATACCTCATATATATAGATTGACGACACTATCGAAATGCAATCAAAACAGCATAAAAATCGTGCAGTAAAAAAGGTCGACTTAAATCTTTTAATAACCAACCAGTTAAGCCAAATCAAAAATGAACAGGCAAGTAAGTTTTTAATTGAAAAATTCAGAAAGCATATTCCAAAATTTTTTTTCCATGCACACACGGCATTAATATAAAAGGGCACCCACGAATATACATACACATATGTATGCTACACAAATAAATGCCACCAACGCGACTTGAAATGCATTTAAAAATTAATAAACGGCTGACGAGAGAAAGCTAACTCAAAATCGGTGGAATTGTTCTTTAAAATTGCCGCAAAATCCCATAAAATGTTTTTAATGCATACAAGCATAATAACATTCATACATACATACATACATACACAGTATTTATGAACAGACAATAAATGAGGAAAAGCAACAACAAATAAGTGAAAATGGAAGGTAAAAATCAGTTTCGTTGCATTAAAATGCGTTGCCGTTTATTGGTGGCGAAGCTTTGACGTCGTCGTCACATACATATGAGTGAGCAATATGACAAACAGACAGTTAAGTAGGCAGACAAAATAATAAACACAACTGAAAGCAACCTACGGCATTGCATGACTTCAGCAACAAGTGACTGACTGACTAAGCGCTCACTGACTGGTAAATATATCCGTAGTAGCTGTGTATGTATATGTATGTAAATGTGTGTAAGTGCATTAAGCATAACGGTTTTGAGCTGCAGCAATCACGCATAAAGCACCGCATAACCTTCTTGCACAGCACCGGCAGCGGTTGACGGTTGGCGGTTATTAAAAGGTCAAAAAACTGTCATGTGTCGCTTGTACTCGTACAATAAGCGCTCGGATAGATAGCAAACCAAACAACCAATCAGCCAGACATACATAACTCAGCTCTTCAATCGTGCGGTATGTGCGGTAAAACGTGGCGGCAATACTTAATGATAACATAAGCAAATACAATACGACAACAGTACCCCACAACTTACGCTCAAGTATGCAACATAAGGCCAGCTTACTCGTATGTACTCTTAATGTAGACAACAGAAGTCAGTCATGCCTCAAAAAGCACCTGTTGATATGTTATTGCTACATAACTGCGCATGCACCTACATACATACATATGTATGTAACGGGTGATTTTTTTGAGGTTAGGATTTTCATGCATTAGTATTTGACAGATCACGTGGGATTTCAGACATGGTGTCAAAGAGAAAGATGCTCAGTATGCTTTGAAATTTCATCATGAATAGACTTACTAACGAGCAACGCTTGCAAATCATTGAATTTTATTACCAAAATCAGTGTTCGGTTCGAAATGTGTTTCGCGCTTTACGTCCGATTTATGGTCTATGGCGATGAGGCTCATTTCTGGTTGAATGGCTTCGTAAATAAGCAAAATTGCCGCATTTGGAGTGAAGAGCAACCAGAAGCCGTTCAAGAACTGCCCATGCATCCCGAAAAATGCACTGTTTGGTGTGGTTTGTACGCTGGTGGAATCATTGGACCGTATTTTTTCAAAGATGCTGTTGGACGCAACGTTACGGTGAATGGCGATCGCTATCGTTCGATGCTAACAAACTTTTTGTTGCCAAAAATGGAAGAACTGAACTTGGTTGACATGTGGTTTCAACAAGATGGCGCTACATGCCACACAGCTCGCGATTCTATGGCCATTTTGAGGGAAAACTTCGGAGAACAATTCATCTCAAGAAATGGACCGGTAAGTTGGCCACCAAGATCATGCGATTTGACGCCTTTAGACTATTTTTTGTGGGGCTACGTCAAGTCTAAAGTCTACAGAAATAAGCCAGCAACTATTCCAGCTTTGGAAGACAACATTTCCGAAGAAATTCGGGCTATTCCGGCCGAAATGCTCGAAAAAGTTGCCCAAAATTGGACTTTCCGAATGGACCACCTAAGACGCAGCCGCGGTCAACATTTAAATGAAATTATCTTCAAAAAGTAAATGTCATGGACCAATCTAACGTTTCAAATAAAGAACCGATGAGATTTTGCAAATTTTATGCGTTTTTTTTAAAAAAAAAGTTATCAAGCTCTTAAAAAATCACCCGTTACATATGTACAATCATTTGTGTAAGTGCATTTGCGTATATTTATGCTTGGCTTTAACCGAGTGCTGTGGCTTCTTCCTAACGATTGTTGCAATTGTTGTTTAATAAGCAATAATTTTCCATTAATTACGCAGGCAGCAAAAAGCCAAATTGTTGTAAGAGGAAATGTGCATATGAACACGTGCACACACACATACGAACAGTAGTGTAACAAATAATTCAATGAAAGAGCTATAAATATTGTACAACGCTCAGCTGTAGTGATTTTCCGACAGCGTGGCGTCAAACGAAAAAAAATGTGAAATCGGTTGCTTATTTATTTTTATTCATCGTTTTTTTTTTATTTGCTTTGCATTGCTTATCGGTTTGCGTGTTGTTTTATTGTTGATTTAGTTGGTTGCCGTTGCGGAAAGTAATTGAACTCTAAAAAAAAAAAATTACCAACAACGCAAAAAAAACACGCGAATAATACACGTCAAACAAAAACTGAAAACCGCCAAGCGCAGTTAGTGACAATAACAGCAATAGCAACAGCAACAAATACAAGCGTACCCATAATGCAGCAGACTTTCCTTTGCCGTACGCATTGGCGCGGAAATAGAAAATAGCATATGTCACTCAAAATGCACAAGATTGTTGCAACAAGTGCAATTTCGCTTGCAACAACTATAGCAATCAAGTGGTATTTATGACAAGCATTTATTTCATTGTTGTCGTTTGTTTATGCTGGGCTATTATTATTCATGCTGTTATTGTACGAACCAATTTATGTAGGAGCGCATTTAACAGTCGCTATGTATTGTGTGACAATAATGCAACAATAGCGTTCATCTTCCCACAACGCTTACGAGTTGAAAGCACTACCAGCTAATTAAGTAATTTATTTTAAGTATTCATCTGTTAAAGGCGCATGTTAAGTGCGATAATGTGTAGGTGGAAGTACTAAGTAAGTAAAAGGTGGCGCGCAACTGTTGTAGTACAATGGACGGATATGTAGTGGACTGTTTGCTGATTAGTGGGGTTTCCCAACACAAATGGGAATTATGTACTTAGCTAAATGAAATGCGTGCATTTATACTTTCATAAAAAATACTCTGGATTTTAAGAGGTATAGAGTTTTATTTATGTAAATTAAATTATGTATGTGAAAAATTTTGAAAAATTGCATTTAATGTTTAGCAGAACAATTAAAATTGAAAACTTTGAAATATATTTATGACTGGGAACAGTTTTATACTCTGAGAACAGTTTATGAAAACTTTAACGAAATATTTAAATATGCACTTCTTTTGTCTTCTGACTAATGCTTGAACTTGACAAAACGCATCTTTGGTGACTGAGACCAATTTTACAGCTTGAGAACAGTTCTCGAAAACTTACAATTTCTGCTTTAAAATTCATTTTCAACATAGTTTTTAATCCCTTGCTTAAAATCGTCTTAAAAAGACTTAAGAAGATTAAAAACTGAATTCAAAACGGACGAAAAAAATGCAAATGCAAATTGGTATTCCATGAAAATTGTTTATTTTGTAGTAACCATGTGAATAAGAAACATTTTATGTTTAAAAAATGTTTTTCAAAAAGTTTGCGAGTTCTTTATAATAAAAATCATAACACAGGGCAACACTGCTTTTGTTGCGGTAAATGCCAAAATTGTTATTGATAGACTTTTTTGTTTCCATTAGCTCCAGATTTTGAGAAAAACGAGGTGAGAATGTCAAAAAATCGTGTTTAGTGCTATATTTTAAGAAGGGTAAATGATTAGCAAAGAACACTTTGATTGACTTCTAAAAATTTTAAGGTAGGAATAGTTTTTTTAGTCAACAAAGATAGTTAAAAAACAAATGTACTTAAACATGTACATGCCAATAATGGGTTAAAGAACCACAACTCTCGAGGATCAATGCTTGTCAACTAAGAGCTTGTTTACACAAACAAATTTAATTTTGGCTGCTGAGTGACATTTTTTTAATACGCGAACAAAACTATTTATTATTGATGCTGCGGCTGTTCAAAGAGTAAAAAATAGTTTTCGGGAAGATATTTTTCCAGTGAAGGATATTTTTTAAGACGGGAACAGTTTTGCACACCGGAAACAGTTTTTCACACTGGGAACAGTTTTTTCGAACTAGGGAACAGTTTAAGAAATTTTCCCCTGCCACAAAAAAGTGTCCACACTTCGCGATCGATTTTTGCAAGAATTTTTTACATTTTTTTTCACTGCATTTAAATATGTATGTAGCTATTTGTTTGTAACCCGAATCTATAAGAACAAGGACTAAACTCTTTAAACAGTATTTCTATTCACTCGAAATTTGCAATTATCGATAGCCATACAAACATTAAAAAAATATATTTTCTAAATTAATATATATTTTCACGGAAGTCATGGCGACACTATTTATATTCTTGCTACTCGCTGTCTGCCCTCTAATAAAACCCGATAAAAATAAAAATATATGTACATGTTTATATTTTTACCCATTTGCAGGAAAGTTGTATGCATAATTTTCCTTATTAAATTATTGCATGAACTTCGCAAATAAGCATGAATTAATAATATCTGTGTTTGTATACATACATACATAAATAAATGCTTACTGCATAAGTACGTGCTTTTACAAATTCACGAGCAAATGTATGTATACATGTATGTAAGTGTATATCCATAAAAATATACAGCGTATATGACCATTGTATCATCGCTACACGAGTGTGTTATTTGTTGTTTTTGCCACGAGTAGCGCTCTATGGAAGATAAGGATTGAGTCATGTGCGAAACTTAAAAGAAGCACAGTATAGAAAATTTTTTACAGTTATGAGCATTTTTTTTTACTTATAGTTACGTATACAAAAATTACGAAGCGCAATATTTTACACCCCATAAAACACTTAAATATAACTTCTGTTTTAATTTGCGCAGAAAAAAAATTAAATTAAGTGCAACTGCTGCCATGGCAACCAAAACTAAATGAAATTTACTCGCATTCCTCTGTACATTCAAACAATTCGTTTTCCTTATTTCAATTATTGAAATAGAAAGTAATTACCATTAGCATTGGCATTACCATAAACAGGTGGCAATTTATGGCAACACCCATACATATACCAATTAGCATTTAAATATATATGTATGTGGGATATAAACAAATAACACCAACACTTTAAGCAACTAACAACTACAAAACAAAAGTAACAAAGATATGTTTTGATGAGTGCTGATGGTCCTAACAATTGTTTACGTTTGTAAGAGAAGCTTTCCATTATATTCGCGTCATCCGCAATGAATCCCAGTAACGCATTTCACAAATTGATGGCAAATAAAGCTGAGAAATTTTGAAGAGTTGGAGCGTTGGACGAGGCTTTTGTTGTTGTTTTGTTTTTTAATCTTTTTACCTATTTGATGCACAAAATATTGAACGCATACATACATACATATGTATATTTTATATGAGACGGGTGTGGAATGAGTGCATTGTGTTTTAATGCTCGGCCTACACAGCTAAGATTTTATGCTCGTTTGCGTAATGAGCGAATGTACATACATACATGCATACATATGTAAGTAGGTTTGTATGTACATATAGTATGAGCGCCACCTCTCCCATCAGTGAAAATTTTATTTTTTTTCATAAATGGGCATGCATCAACAATAAAAAAATTGTTTACCTTCATATTTGTTAAACACTTTTACACCCATTTTACTTACTAACATTTGGTGGGAACGTCAGTTTTGCATTTGATTACGCAACAACTTCACTTTCAGCAATTGATTTTTTTTTTTTGAAAACTGGTTTATAAAACTTTTATTTACATTTTATAAAAGAAATATCATCTGGAGATTTCATTTAAACCTGAGATCGCAGTGATTACAAGCTATTATAAAAATTTACATTTAAGAATTAGTCTTTGATTTTTACCATAAAAAGAGAAAAATAAATAACAACCTCTACCTCAAATAGAGCTATCGAACTCTCCCAGGGCACAAAAGTCCCACAACGAAAGCAGACAGCATGTTCAACTGCTACCACCAACATATGTATGTATATATCAACTTATACCTGGTACGAGAAATTCGAAGTCTAGTTTCCCTTTCAAAACTGGAATAAATTCGGAACCAAACAGTTTCTGCTAGGAATATACACATGGCTATCTTGATGGCCTGAATTAAGCCCGCCGATCTCACCTCAACACTCTCCTATTAAGTCATCCACTAATAATGTTGCGCCGATCGTTGTCTGGCCCACCATATGGAAGTAGCTGTATTATATAGCTGGTTACGGAGGTATGACTATACTAGAACCGGACAGCTGTAAAAGGCTGCGTTCGAATAAACAGCCTATGTCTACCCAAGAACTCGTCTGAAAGTTGTTGAAGCACGAGATATACCACAACCAGCCAGGGAAAGAGATTATTCCATAACGAACGATGGAGAGGTTGAGTAACATCGGATCCAGCGGAAATATTTGAGATGCCCCAAGAATTTTATCCCGGTACGTACAATTGGCGAGTGCTCAGTACTGAGCAAATGGAGCGAACAAAAACGCTCATCAAAACGGTCTGCAAAATCATCACTGCAGTCGTGAAAGTTGAGGATTCATCCAACGACCATGAGATTAACAATTTTTATACAAATTTGTATGCTCCAAAGAGGTTTATCCCCGATGTTTCTGCGTGCATTACTTAAAGAAAATCTAATGCAAACATTTGCAAAACGCCGTAAGAGTCATAAAGTCTTAAAGTCGTGAAATTTTCCACTATAAAATAATGATTAAATCAGTTTTAGGGGATCCACAAAGTATACTAGGAGCTAATTATATATTTTCGCCCAGTCTACAAAAATTTTGGTGCATTTAGAAATCCCGAAAAAAATGTTGGCCTTGGTTTTAGGATGAAAAATTCTACGACTCTAAGATGAAGTAATCAAGGACATTTTTTGGGAAAAGTATTTTCTACCGATCTGCATTAAAATTTAATTGTATTAGTTATCTTTATTTATACCATTTTTGGCCGCCACGTAACACTGTGCGACGTCTTGTGTATCCTCTTGCAAGCAACAAAAATAGGTTTTCTATTTAACATTCATACGCATATAAATATATACCTACATATGTGCTCGTATGTACTATGTATATGTATATAAACAACAATAAATAAATTTCAGATATTTCCTAAAAAGCTATAAGTCCATTCATTATTGATTGCATGGGCTATTATCAACTCAACAGTGGCTTAATGAGTTTTACCATTCTCCGCGAATTAAATTGACACAATTATTGTTGTTGTCTTGCAATGATGTGTACAAACTGTACAATAATTTGGCCGAATCGACAGAATGATTGCTGCTTCAGCAATTACAGATGAGTCGGCTTATATGTACATACATATTTATGTACAATAAATACATGTAGTCACAGTCACACTGATCAGCCACAGAAATGTATCTGACATGAAGTACTATGTACAACACGAACAAAGCTAGCGAGTTCGGGTATTCGGATGGTCATAGCTGGGTACTCACTGGGAGCCAGGTCCCGTACTTGGGCCGAGCAATTTCCAAAATTTTATTTTTTTACTTTTTATTTGTATTTGATTTAAGTACATAAGTATATGTACTATATTTATGAATTTTATTTTATTTTATTTTATTTTATTTTATTTTATTTTATTTTATTTTATTTTAT